>NC_090857.1:7664673-7971195 GCF_024217435.2 Syngnathus scovelli | reverse complement strand
AAATGAACATCATCTATTACATTAGCTAGCCTAAAAGGACACCTTGTTATTTATGTTTTTTTTATGGTTGACTTTCTTAGAAACAACACGGGTGTGAGTCAGCCTCACCTCGGTCAGTGGAGATGCTGACATTTAATGTGTTTATTTTATTTTTTTTTTACTCATGATTAATTCATGCCTACTTTCTTTCCAGGAAAGAATTCTCATTTCATGCTCATCTATACTTAGAATCTGTTTTCCACCATTTACAGAGACATTCATTTTTATATAGTGTAAAATGTTACTGCATTTCAATTTTTAATATTGAGTTTGGATTTGTTGGTAGCAATTGTGATGGTTTTATTATACAATTAATTTATGAACAACTAAAAGAACATTTCAAGTATTATCGTACATGCTTCTTTTGGGTTCAAGTTCATGATTTAGTTCAGGCCTTTAAAAATGTTCATTCATGTGTGGAGCAAGCTGACCTCTAAAGACTTTTTCTTAAATTGCTTCCACTTGTTTCCATTTATTAAACCAATTGGACCTTTTTTCCCCGACCGGTTCCGCAGAATGTCTAGCGGAAAATCTAAGCACAGATGAATCTAAGCCTCGGCTGTCACTTGCAATCAGAGTGAAAGTGCTTGTTTGCTTAAAGTGGGTTGAGATGCCGAGGCTTAGGCTGCGAAAACAAGTCAGGAAAGACAAATCAGGATTATTGTCAACAGCCGAGTGGAGCGATAGTGACAAGGAAGTGGATTTCTGTCGGTGGGTCCGAAGTTGTTGCGCTTGATCCTTTGCCGCCGGTAAGAAGAGCGGGACCCCGAGGGACAATAGAGAAGATTACACTCCGTCCACCTTTCATGGAAATGGCGAGCAGATGGCAAATTCACAATAGCATTTATACACCAGTGGATGCCGAGGGTGATTTAGATGTTCCTGAAAAATAATTGTCAATGGCGAAGGGAAGTTTTCCCTTGTTGAGGCCAACCTGAAAAGTCTTGATTTGATTGTTGATCGATAGTTGTTTAATTTCATATTTGAAAGGCAAACATTTCAAAGCAGGTCAGGTCATTCCACATATTTTTAATTGGGCTCTTTTTTTTTTCCCAACTATGTCGATTTGAGTTCATGCTTGAGCATTTTGTTAGAAATATTCAGCTTTTTTTGCTATTCGGAACTCTATAAGCTTGTATATATATTTTTTTATGGAGGACTTAGCTGTTTTTCCCTTCCAAGGTTTATCAGAATAATCATTTAAAAGCTGCATTTCCTTCATAAGGCTGAGGAGTAAGCTCACAAAGAATGATATTTTCTTCACTTTTGTTTTGTTTCACGCTGCTTCTTAATCCTCTGGTAATAAAAGTGACAAGATGGGTTCACTGTGATGTACGGACCTTTCACAGCGAAGCGAGGCCATTGAGACGGCGGTCTCTTAAACTCACTACAGGGATTGCTGAGGGTGAACTGGATGAGAAGGGCAATTGAAAATGTTTTTTTTTTTTAAATTCAGTTAAAGGTGCCATGTTCTTCCTGCCTCCATCTACATGTACCAGTCAGAGGTTTCCTGTTTTCATTATCCAGGTTGACAAGGAGCCTTTGCTGCACCCACTAATTGGCATATAAATGCTAATATTTTTCCCTGACATTCAAGACCCTTGGTGTCAAGATTTTGATTAGAAAGTCTCTAATTGGCTGGAGTTGAACACCTTTGAGGGGAAAGGAGAAAAATTAATCGCATTAAAAGAAAATCAGCACTAGCAAGTTATAATAAATGTGCGGTATTATTATTTGATACATTATTTTTCCTATACAGAGAAATTTATTAGAGCACCAGATTTGTTAAATGCTTTAATGCGGACGTGTGAACTAAAATCTAATTGTACTATGTGACCAGAACTGTGGTTGGGGATCACTGTCCGAGACAGCGTAATTAGTAACTCCTACCTTCCATGTCACATCTCAACCTATTCGATTTCACACTCATCCGAGCCTCAACTTGGGCTCATACGTTTAATTACATGAACCTTTACACCGGCCGTGCGGGTACATCGGCACAAACTAATTACAACCAATTGGAGAACTGCAGCAATTAATACTCATTTTTATTGATTCTTTGAATTTTTTTTTCACCATTTTGGTCATACTAGAGCAATAATAATTATTTTATTCATCTTAATTTGCAACATGATAAAGAGGAAAGCATATGATGTGACATCATTTTACATTAAGTCAAAAGTTACTCACCAGTTACTCAGCGCTTGAGTATTTTTTCTATGAGCAATTAACTTGTCAAACTTTTTCCTTTTGAATCATCTTGAGTAAAACGTTCGGCTACTCGACCCACTTCAATGCAATCAATTAATCACCATTTATATCTGTATATTTTCATATTTATTTGAGATAAAGATAGGGAATATTGCACATGGATATCTCTCATTAATTATTTTCCTTTGCAATTTGATGTAAATAGCACCATTTTTCAATTCATTCCCCAAATTAATTCTTAACAGCCAATGAACAGCTTGTAAAACTGTATTTGTATTTTTCCATTTATTTACCATCTACTTTATTCATCGAAATTGTTACGCCCACAGATAAAGTGCAGCGGAAATCATTAAAATGTCGTTTCTTTTGCCATGGCAGTTACGGTTAACTTTTGAAGGCATTCCTTTACATACACAGACGGACAGCCTCACTAGGAATAATGAGTCTTTAAAAAGAAAGGCACCTGCAGCAGACAAGGCACATATATTATCCTCACCCACACAGCCAATCTTTTTCTTTCCCTGCAACTTTTTACACCTTGCATTGTTAAGGCCGAGTCTCCACGGAGCGCGTGTCAGAGCATTTTGTTGGCTTTAATAAGGCCGCTGCCTTATTAAAGGGAAGGTTTATCCAGCGCTCGGTCTCCTTGTGCTGTACATGTTTGATTCAACCTGTTGCCACACTCGCATAATGAGGTCACTCAATGTCAACGGCGGAAATGCATCTTTGGCCAAGATATCGAGATGATCCTGACCGGTGATGTCATCGAAAGACACGTGGACAGCCAAATGACCAACCTTGCACACCGGTTTTGGACCGGCTATAAATATTCTTATTATCACGCCACGCTCATCAGTGTAAAGGGCAAAGTACAACTGGATGGTGAATTATATATCAATTGAAAAGGTCGTCTTGCGCAACACCTCTCTGAATCTTGAATTATGGGAGACAAGGAGAGAGGAGAATTTCTTCCACTTGAGATCTGAAAAGTCAACTTGCACATGCTAACGCTCCTTCATCAGCTTGTGATTGTTTCACGCCGATCTGGTCTCTTTCCTTCAGAGGACACTCATGTGTTTGCGCTCTCCTTCTATGTCCGGTCTCATGTGGAAATCCATCCATCTCTCCCTCGGCTCACCTGTCTGACTGTCTCGCCAGGCGTCCCTCCCTTGGCTGTGTCTTACTCTTGTCCCCCACTGACAACACAGTGATCAGCACCAGTCTGATGCTGTGAAGATGATTACATCCTTTTAAGTGTTTATTATGTTGCTATGGTAATTTGTGCTGACTTCAAAAGCTCAAGACAAAGGTTGGAGTATTAAGAGGGCAATTAGTTATAAGGAGTTTTATAGGGATATATTTTGTTAATGGTTGTCCCTTGCTCAAGAGGCAAGTGTGTTACTGCACTACTTAATCCATATATATATATATATATATATATATATATATATATATATATATATATATATATATATACAATAATACAATAATACAATAATACAATAATATGATATATAATAATAATAATACTACAATAATATATATTACAATAACAAGTGAAAGTAGTTAGATGCTTTCAAGTATGCCAAATTTGTTAGCAATTGATAAGCTGCCTGTAATTCTATGGTAAACAACCACAAATATAAGTTTGCACGGAGATTCATTTTTGCCAATGAAACATCCTCGTCAGCTCATTATTGTTTTTGTATTGAATCACTCAAGGCTCTAAGACCTTTCAAAAAGATTTTGGTAAAATGATGTAACCACAGTCTTTGTGAAGTATAAAAGGCTTTTGTCTCGTCGGGGGGTCGGCGTGGGAGCAGATTTCGATGTGGACAGCTGGAGGCGGTACCAAATTCCTATTACCATTTTAATCGATGAACACAATTAATGATTGTGATTAGTGATTTTTTTAGCGTATTAAAACGATTTTCAGGTGGTGTTGTGTTGAATTGATGCGTGATGGAATCGCCAACCACCAACTTAATTGATGCAGTGTTTTATAATGCAAGCAAATTGACCAAATTAAAGTTGTACATATATTTTGGGTGTTTTAGTTAATCAGTAGCATATTAAAAAATACCTTGTAATGATCCATTTAGTTGAACAAGTTTTCAAGGTTTTGCCGTTTTGACCTCATGTTCACAAAATAGACAGTAAAATGTGACGGAAAGATCAGCCCTGAATTGGGTTAAATAATTTAGTTGATGGAAAAGATAATTAATGGGGAAAGAGTCAATAGGCAGCGTGGGCTGTAAAAGGGTACGTGTAAGGAGGGGCACAGGTTGAGTGGAGAAGATCTCATCTCAAGGCTATGAAAGATTTAACAGCAGAACATGACAGGAATGACAATTTGAAGTCTCCTAATTTTATGTGGAATTGAACTGCCCTCACTTTTTACATTGTGCTTTATGGACATCTTGTCACATCCATGAAAAACGCAATATCTTGTTTTGCTGTTTTTACAGACTTTATAGCTCACATAAATCCCGCTTTATAAAAATGCACGTTTTCATCTGTGAAACCAGACTAAAGCTGGCAT
The DNA here is from genome assembly GCF_024217435.2 of Syngnathus scovelli. Taxonomy (NCBI): domain Eukaryota; kingdom Metazoa; phylum Chordata; class Actinopteri; order Syngnathiformes; family Syngnathidae; genus Syngnathus; species Syngnathus scovelli. Next base: position 7,966,403 of record NC_090857.1, on the reverse strand, counting down.
TGATTCAAGCGGAACATCAAAACTAAACTTTTGGAAAATTTCCTTAATAGATTGTATATGACTACGACAAAATTAATTCAGACATTGATTGTTTGACGAAGTCATTGGTGGGTTACGCTGTGTCATGAGGCAATGACGCCACTATTTCTGTAGTAGATGTCCATTCGGAGTTGTGTGTGTGTGTATGTGGGGGGGGGTCTTTGTGTGTATGGGTGTGTGGGGTTGTTAGGGGTTCAGTGCATCTATATTTGCCAATTGTTTGCCAACAAACACCAATCTATGAGATGCGACAAAACAACAATATTTTTTATTTACCACACAAGAGTGTGATTCCAATTTCCCAATTTGCAGTGATGTTGCTGTTCAACATTCCGCAAAAAATGTAGCATCAAGAATCCCAAAAATAATAAGTTCAAAATTCTAGCCCCGATAGTATCCCACTCACATTTAATGAGCAGCTGTTTTAAATTGTAGAAAGGGTCCACTTTACAATGTATGCAAACAGTGAAACAGTCGGTGCACTAATTTCTTTGCGTTCATTTTCTTGTTCAAGTATGTAAATCAGTAGAGCGGTGAACAAGAACCCATCAGCCTGGCAGCTGCTGTCAGTAGATGCACCAAGTAAATCATCTACTGAGCCATCATACACAAACTCATATATATATATATATATATATATATATATATATATATATATATATATATATATATATATTTATTTATTCATTCATTCTTCTCCTGGTGGTAATCCCCATGGTGCCATCACTCTTCTATTCGCCAGTACACATGTCAGAATCAGAGCTCCTCCACAGAGCCAGGGTTTAGTACGCCAAGCTTGTCAGCGATTTCCAGAAGGAAGCATTCAAGGCTTTTGCTAGACATTTGTAGGCTACTTGTTTATTTATTAGCGTCAAAGTCGCAGCTCCTCAGAGGACAGTTGCCAGCTGTTGCATGCCGGCTTTGTTCCACCAAGACATGGAGAAATTTTTATCCCCTTGTTCGCTTGCCTGTCAATCTCAGCTCCGCTCTCCTTGCTGGCAATTATTTGTACTTTTTAGTTTCCATGTAAAGGTCGATTTCTAAGCAGCTTTGTTTTCCATTTCAGTTTGGGTCAACGCTATTTTTAAAAATGCTGATTCATAGATTCATTTTGTGCAAAACTGAAATCCATTTAGAAAGAAGCATTTGATTTGCTTTAGTGGGCCCCAAAAAATATTTGGTTTGTCAAATCTGGCTGCCGAGCAGAGTTTTAGATTGATTGGTGACCTGTCCTGGGTGTGGTCGTCTGCCTTTTGCTCATCTGTGGCAGGCTCCACCTCGCCCGCAACCCTCAACATAATAACACATTTTCCTCTCCAGTCGTATTTGTTAAACAAAAAAAAAAATCGATTGATGCTCTTGAATCACATCAGTGCATCATCAAAACAAAAATAATAAGGACATTTGGAGGTTATACACACTCACCTGCCCGTTCTTCTTGAGGTCAGCCCACATGCTTGTCCCATCCCCTCCTCGCATCAGGACGTGGTAGGTGAAGTAGTAGATGCCGGGCAGAGGGCAGGTGAACTTGCCCGTACTGGGCTCGTAGTAGTTCCCCACATTGGTCACCACGTCATCAAACTTCAGCACCTCGCTTCCTTCGTGTTGTTTCCGCAGGCCAGCGTAGAATGCGATTTTGGGGATGTACGAGGAAGGGCCATAGCCACCGGGCCCGGGCCCCGGCGGCCCAGGTGGACCGGGCTTCCCGGGCTCTCCAGGTGGGCCTTTAGGACCCGGGGGACCAGGAAGTCCTGGGTTTCCTCTAAAACCCTGTTTGCCCCTCCGGTTTGCCAAGTCTGGGGGCTGAGGGGAGGAGCCAGTCAGCTCTCCTTGAGGGGGGGTGAAAGTGTCGCACACCATCTTGCAGCTCCCCAACATCTCGTAATGCGTGCCCCCTCCTCCGGACGCGCCCCCTTTGGTGGTGTGGACCAGTAAGGGGATGGCCACCAGTAGGACCAGGACCATAGCCACGCCGACTCCAGCCCCAATTACGCGCTTCTTGCGGCTGAGGCGGGAGGTGGCCAGCGTGAGGAAGTCCTCCTCCCCCTTGGCTGGAATGGTTGTGCCGGCCAGGCTGAACTCTGGGTGGAACGTCACCAAAGGAATATTGCAAGCGTGTGCTTGTGTGCGGGACTGCTAAAATAGGGGCGGATTATTATTTTTTTTTTTTGCTTGTGTCAATACATTTACTCAATCTTTTCGTCTTTATAAGACAATTTATGAGCACTCTGCACTGACAAGACTTCCTGAATGGTTGTTTTCTTTCAGGCCACAATGTTCTCGTGTGCTGAGGCAGAGGGCTGTCAGGTGGGGTCTACAGTATTCCCACTGGGGTTCATCTCACCCACCACATTTGGGGGGGATGACGCTCACTTGGCTGTCCGCAGGAAACTGACAAATACGGGCTCGTTTATTCCACCCAAATCGTTTGCTTTTTACTTTGACTGGCAGTCACCGATGTATCAGATCGAGATGGGATGTCGTCCTCTAGTTTTTCGGTTTAAATGCGAATTTACAGTTCACAAACACCCAGATTCTGAATAACGAGGCAGTGCATGGGAAAATGTTTGTTTCGAAGCCGTTTTGGTCATCACGGCAATCTTTATGATCTGCAGGGGAAAAACATTTTATACACACATTGATACTCAGTGAAAAAAAGTAAATACTGCAATCACTTTAAATTCAAAGCCCTTCATATAATTTATTTGTGCATACAAAATATTTTTGTGTGTAGAATAAACATTTATCTTTCACCTTGAAAATATTCGATGCACTGATAGTCACGTGTTGTATTTTATTTAGTACATTACTGTATTATACATATAAAATCAATGTATATTTACACTTCAGGAGCCTAAATTCACTTTTATCAATCCCAATCGACAAACTCAACTCGCTAAATCTCAAAATTAAAGAGTGTTTTAATTTGCATAAAGTTTGATTCATTTCAATCATGCACTAGAATTAAATAAAGTAGCGAAGTAAAGAAAAACTCACCGTGGGTGTTCGTTCGTTTCCTCCCTCATGATGCAGGAATAAAAACCTCCAAACGAGTGCGCCGGCTGAAGTTGAGCTGCGATGCAAACTTGCTTTTTTTTTTTTTTTAAACTATTTAAAAAGAACTATGGCAAGAAACACGGTGGGAACGAATGGATGAATGTCACTTTAATGAGTGACTTAAATTGTGACAAGTTGACGAGACTTCCGCCGCAAAGCGAGCTTGCATGCAGAGCAACAGTTTCCTCACTTGTTGTATTTTCCGCGCGGCTCCTCTTTCCTCCTCACAATGCGCCTACGACTCCCTCCCATCTTTCTTCGTACCTCCCTTCTCCTCCATCACTCATGCACGCGCGAACATGCACGCGCATACCCCCACATGTGACCTTTTCTGGATTCCGGAAAGTTTAATTAGAGCTCGTCTTGACATATAATTATGTAAAATATAATGACCCCAAAAAAATGCTGAAGCTTTGATATCACTCGTGATGTTTAATATAACCAGCCGATTTTTAAAGAAGACAAATGTAAAGAAAATGTTTCGGTTCTGTTTACATGACCTGGAAGTTTGACACCCAGCCTTACTTAGCTTCTTTAATAATTAAAGCTTCGTCTGCCTTTTAATTTTGTTGTTTAAGGTTTGTACCCACTTCAGAATTGTGAGGTGGATATATGCCAACCACTCAGCAACTCATTCGATTTTTTTTTCATGTTGTTGTAATCTACATAATGAATTAATTCTTCAAATACTTTACAAGTTTCTGTCAGATCCAAGGACAACATCATTGATTTTCTGTCCATGGCATTGCCTTTGAGGCTCTTCCCTAAAATATTTAATTTGAGAGTGAGCTGGGTTGAGAAAATGCATCATAACAGGACACACATTTTTGTCTTTTGGATGCTAGTGGTGCCAGAATTAGAATAATATATTTAAATAATATCAGTTTGTTGCCTTGAAATTTTGAGTTCACCCAATATTTTTTTCAGTGTAGTTTCACCCATGTTGAAACATTTTTTGTTTTTTTGTTTTTTTGTTTTTTTTTGTTTTTTTTTTATCAAGTTCTTCAGTTTCTTTAAGGGCGATATCGTCACAAGCGAGATCATGAGTAGAGGCTTGCCACTCAGCATTCTAACAATCAATAATGGCCTGGAAAAAAAATAATTGCCAAGCAACAGCAGCAGATACACTGTATAAAACAAATGGGATAAAAACAAAATCTCAAGGCAACAAACTGGGACCAAATTTGACATCAACAAACTACTTGAAGATTTCCTGGTTTGTTGTGTTGGTTAGCAACATTGTGGCCGTAAATGTAAATAATTTATATTTCAAAGTTAACATAGATGACTTTTTTTTTTTTTTTTTTCCTGTGGCTAAGGCTTTTTCATTTCTTCTGAGAGTGGCAGACAGCAAGCCTAAAAAGCATCCAATGCTTAGTAAGCTGTAGAGTTTTTTTCGGGTGTAGAGATCCTGTTATGTACTGTGAGATGAGGACACAGCACAGAACTTGCGAAAAGAAGATGCTTATGTTTGTGTCGCTTTCAGACCTCGTTAGAGATGAAAGATAAATCGCTGTTGACACCCACCACCAGAGCGCCAACACCTTCCTCTGCCTTCCTTCCTTCCCTCTGGCTTCACAATTCATGGGAGACCTGAATAAAATAAGTGTAGCTTGTCAAATAGCGTATTGCTTTTATAACATTATCACAGTCCATCTGCTCTACCAAGACTGTCATAGACGGGGATCAATTAGAAATATTTCTATGGGTGTTTTTTGCACCAGGAGCTCCAAGCATTTAGTCAGGTGGTAGCCCTCCAGGGTAAAACTCGACTTCTATGAGCTGTCAGTTCTGCACCTCATTTATTCATTTCCCAACTTTACCGAGCAGGGATGCCTAGCAGATATTGAATATGGATCAATAGATCACTCCCCGGGATGCGTACTGTCAGCCGGCAGCGCCCCGAGGCATGTGCCAAGCCTCCGCTCGCATTTGCATTGCAAGTTGCAAAAAGAAGCGCTGCTGGTCTAATAGTGGCAAACTGTGTGGTCTGTATATTTTACAAAATGTGCAAATGGGAAGTCAAGAAGTGAAAACGGTCCAGATAAGTGAGTATGGTGCAAGACTTATCGTTGGGCAAATGTCTTCTTTATGTGCCTTCGTGGCTTCCACGTGAGTGCCTACATGCATACATATACGGACGCACACATCATTTACTCGTGACTTCGACACACTGGTGACACACACGGTGCCTCCCTGAATTTAAATGATTACTGCCGAGCTGGGAAGACAATTTAGAGAGAATGAGGTTTTTAGAGCCCTATGAAATATTAACTAAGTCGATGAATATATAAGACGTGAGGTGATAAGATCGGTCCTCCACCGTTTGCTTGTGATATACGATACCATGTTATGGTATATCATCCACGTATGAAATGAACTTCTGCAAATGTTTGCACTAAGAAATACTTTCATGTGCACTTTTTTAATGACTGAAATTAGGCAAAATGATATTAATTGTCAGCGGGGATGCTGAAATCATCCTTGACTTTTCTGATGTTGGAATTTTTAAGCGATGATCATATAACGGAAACGGGTCAAGGATTTATTGCTATCAAGGGGATGAGTGGGGAAGAGTTTTGCTCATTAAATCACACGGATAGTCATCATGTTATCGAAGAGATTTTAGGATGGAATTTTCTGTGGATGTGCTACTAGCGCGGCAAGAATCAAACTCATCGCCAAGCTAGTGGCAGTGGAAAGGGCTCAACCTGACCTGCAATAGCACAGGTCAGAGAGTAAACATGGCGAAGCGAGCATAAGCCTCGCAAGGATGGAGCGGGTTGAGGCAGGGAGGCTAATAGAAATGTTGGGGTCAGAGAATCTCGATTGGGATCCGAACTGAAAAATTCGCACGGGTTGCTCTTCTGTATGTGTTTTTAGGGCAGCGGACGATATTTATTTAAAATAATTTTTGGTGCGGGCCGCATCGTCATCATAGTTTCCTTCGGAGGGCCATTATGAAATAAATGTATGAACGCGTCAAATTAAATAAAGTATAGACTACATCATAAATTGATGAATAACTAGTTTTCTGAAACAATTAAATGTTCCAATATTTTAGAAAGATGAATGGTAAAGAAAATGCTAGCAATATCTCTATTTTTTTTTAAAGTGAAGACAGTTTGCAATTTTAGTACTGACATGAATTTGGTTTGTCTTTGCGGGATGTGAGGGGCCGTATCTGGCCCCCGGGCCTTGAGTTTGACACCCATGTTTAACAGGAGATGAGCCGTTCAAATTTGTCACATTTTGTGGTAAAGTCCAAATAGGGCGGAGAAAAGCAACAAATTTTCAAGCTGGATTAAATCAATCTATGAATCATAAACTGTATAGTTTGATATCATTGCAAGAAGAATCAAATTGACATAACCTATTGTAGAAATTGCACAGCCTCTTTTGAAACCCAATATTGAGAAGAATTGTCCTTTTGGTTCAAATAAATGATTCGGACACTTTAGCATTGTTGCGGAAGTTTTTCTGCGTAAACGCTTGCCGACGGCTCTCTGGCAAACGTCTTGTGTTTGTGTGCAGACCTGATTAGAGGCCTTGATTGCGAGTGACAGCGTGCAGATTGAGTTGCACAGCCTCTCTAATTCCCTCTATTAATGAGTTGCTCTCCACACCGCTGGGCCGGACCCCATCTATTAATCACAATTTGTCATCGGTGTCGAGCTCCAAAATCGCCGCCCCCTTTCCTCTCCTCTCACCCCCTCCCAGCCACATTATCCTCCGTCTACCTGTCTCTTAGATTCCCATTCCATCCCATTCGTTTATCTCTTCCTGACTTACTTCCCCTACAGTGTCTGCACAATACTCTGCTCTAAATTTGCGGCCCATGCACCTGTTCCCTTTGCCACTGTTTTTACTTGCATCTCCATCCTCAGCTCTAGCGCTCCTTTTTTCCACCCTGGCGTCTCGCTCCCCCGCCGCAGCATGGTGTGGCATACTGAGTGGGCCTTAGCCCTGAAATTCACATTTTAATTCTACTCGTTCCCCAAGGTTAAGTAAGCATCCTCACGACGGTAAATAATGAATTATCGCTCAAATTCGTGTCAAGATCTGTACTTTGCAATTAAGTACTTTGCCAAAACGTTATGAAGAACAATAGAGGAAAAACAATGCGGTCAGAAAATAAAAAACAGCTACTCTTAAACTCTAACTAGTGTGTGCGATGGAGAATGCATTTTACCAATTAAAGAGGAAATAAAGTCAAACATTTTCTCTACAATAATATGTTCCATGCATACCCACTAGTCTAAACACGGCATTCTGAATAATATTTCGTGTGTCGTAGATGAAATAAACAGACAAATCCACTCGTTTTCATCCATCTCAGGCGGCGGCCATTTTGTCTCTTGCCGTTGATTGAAAATGACCAATCACGGCTCTGCTTGCAAATGTTACGTGACCAAAGTAGGAAAACTGGCAAGTGTACAACAAAGACAGTTTTGGGTTTAACTTCCCCATGAATGCTGAACACTGCTATTTTCACAGATAAACAATACCGTGTGCTTTTCAAAAAACAAGTTTATTTCCAAATTAATGCTGTTTTACTGAGGATGGTACAATTCAGAGGTCAAATCCCGAAAGTCAACTGCACGGCCAAAACTGGCTCTGCATCATGTTCAGCAACAATTCCAGATGGAGATATTTGTAATAAGATGTGGTTGCTTGATATGATGAGGTTTAATCAGATCCTCATTCTCATTCGTCAGGAGGTATCACCAAAGATAAGAAATCCAGCATGGACTATTCCAACTGGTATCACCATGCATGAATCTTTCCTGGACTTGCTCCTTTCGCGCTTCTTTGTAAATGTTCGTGGTCATATCTTCCAGTCACTGTGAGGAAAAAATGTCAAATATTCGTATGCTTGCCCAGACCTGTTCGATTTCCTTCAATTTCATGTCTAGGAATGCTGATTTCATATATAGGTGAGCACGCGTGTCGGGAGCCCAGACATGATTTTCATTTTCAGTTTTTTCCCATCCATTTGCTGTCTTCACCTGCTGCTTTATTTTGTGTACTGCCGATTTGTCTTACTCCTTGTGCAAATTGACAGCTTGTCAACACATCATTGTCACATCATAGTGTACTATATAGCGCAGGGAATGTTTTATTGCCGAAATGTTTTGTTGTTGCTCTGTTTCAACAACCAGACGCTGCTAAGTTTTCAAAAAAACATTTTGTTTGTTTACCATTAGAGAAACACAAACAATTTCCAGGGGCTCGCCAAACACAAACTTAATCAGTCATAAACGTTTCCCTTTTATGCAATGGACTGTTCCATCTCCTTATTATGCAAACTTGATCTGGGAAAACTTGTTGGAGATTTGAAATTGAGTTATTCCAGTGCACCAAAGATCAGTAGACTACTAGTACGATTTTTTTTTTTTAAACCTGTCCGCACCAAATGTGCATAATTGACAACAGCGGATGCCAGCCAGTTTTGCCAAATGCATTAGCGCTCTTGTCAAGGAGGTGAAAAGTGGAGAGTGACGTGAATAACGCTTTTCATCAAAAAGAAAGTTTCCTTTACAATACTTAACATGAATGTCACTGGAAAAACAAACTATGAATCAAGACTTTTCTTCGTGAAGCACAAACAGCAGAGTAACCCTATTAAAATTATCCATATGATTTTATTTGTAATGCCTTCCTGGTTCTTGACAATGATCACATTCAAAAGGAGGAATTTTCAAGTGGCTAGCACTTATTTTGTCATAGAGCCCAAATGCTTTACAGATAAAACAATTTCCAAAGACGGATGTTCAATCCAGAGAGGGAAGGAGTGGAAGACAGTGACGGAGGACAGAAAGACAGCCAAGTTACAGGCAAGAGAGAGAGAGAGAGAGACAGGGGCAACAGAGAGAGACGAGAAAAGGGAGCGATAGTGAAGCAAGACATGGATGACCTTCTTTTAGCTCTTAAACCATGCTGTTCAAGCCATGGCGTCACTCAAAAGACAAGGAGACCGCCTATAGCGGCCTGCAGCGACATGAACATGACAGCAGCTGTCTGATATAGTGGACAATACTGGCTTGATAAACATACACTGCACTGACGCCTCGGTGTGACTACAGAAGCTTCTGATGATTTGACGGTGGCTGAAATAAGGTCTGGTGACATTACACTGTGGTTTTGATTTGATGTTGTGTAAACCAGAATTTGACCAAAAGGAAATGTATGACATCACAGATTTTTGTTGTTGTCAATGTACATCTTAGAATATGAAGGAAAATCTTTTTTCTTTGCCATTTTCCGCTCATCCATTCCACCTTTGGAACTCAAACCAGCTAAAATTCGGCTTGGTCCCGGCTCTCGGTGTGAGTGAAATGTTGAGTATAACACAGAGTGAATAATTCATGCAGGCTCTGACTCCATCCATGTGTTTTCAATAGTGAGTATAGACCGGGAAGCTATGAATCATTCATTAAACTATTAAACTCTTAACGTTGCCTGTTAATTAACCCTTATCCTCTTGCTGTCATATGGATGGGGTCAGTGACTGGCCTGTGGCCCGAGCTTTCCAACCACCTGCTCACTCCTTCAGTCTTTCACATCCCGACTCACGTGGTTGCCACGGGAGCAAGGAGGTGTCTGAGACTGTTTGTCTTCCTTAAGCAGCCAAGGTCAACCCAATTGTACGGACTGAAATCCTAAAACTTGCAAGGCGATACTGTTGAGGAGATGTTTGTTCCTAATATTTTTGAGAACTGCGTTTTGTGTGTGTGTGCGAGAGATTGTGTGTGTGTAATTGCCATGACGAGACAAGATGTTGAGGAGTCGGCGATGCGTGTCGTCAGAGCGCTTGAACACTTCACAGACGGCCCGCAGAGAACAAGAGACAGAAGGCGGCGGAGGAATAAGAGGAAGAAGATAGAGAAGCAGATGAGTGAAGAAGCAATGTTTATTCTTTAAACGCTACTTCAACTTCACGTGGATATCAAACCTTGATGCGTCTGAATTTAATAAGGAAAAGAACACATTTCATGAGCACTTCAAACTAACATCACAGACATGACTGACCTGCTGTGCTGAAAACATTTTATTTGGCCACAGAAATTTGGTTACCATCTGTTAAAAGTTTAGCAGCTGACATAATCTTGCCATAATCATAAAGGTAATGTAACTGGATTACTTTTAATTAGTTTTGGATTACTTCAATACTAAAGAAAGCACAATAGAAAGTTATTTATTTTTAAGCTCTCAACCTCTACTACATAATATACTTTTTTTTTTTTTAAGAAATTACGTATTTCGCACCATTTACCAATTTCTTAGAAAAGAGATGGATTTCTACCCAACTTGACTTTTGTTTTCACTAAGGCTCAATGTTAAGTGTGTTGTTGACAAGACAAGAGTCAGTGGGGGGGGAGAGAGAGAGAGAGAGAGAGAAAGAGAGAGAGAGAGAGAGAGAGAGAGAGAGAGAGTCTGATGGCGATGGGGTGACAGGCAGTGACGGTGGCTACACGGCGTAACCTTTCGAGTGGAGCCACAGGAGCATGACGGCCAGACTCGAAGGTAACAGAGAAGGAGACAGCACGAGCTGCTCGGGGCTTGGGGCTTGTTAGCAGAAGAAGCAAAAAAGTCGACAGGAAAGGGAGATGGGAGCGTATTTGTGTCAACTGCGCTTCTGTATGTTTGCGTCGGGTAGGCTGCTCCAGGTAAAAGGAGTGGCATTATGCAAACAAAACAAAACAAAACAAAAATCAAGAAAATACAAGTTGATGCAACACAAGAGTTACAATGTAGTACTACTTTCCTATTATTTATCCTACCGCGACCTTGTAACTCAGTGCAACTGATGTTTTTCTAAATTCCCACCAAGACTTAATTACACAAGACTTAATCGTTCATCTTGTCCGGCAACACTGAAGCTAATTAGTCATTTTATACGTAGATCCAAGCAAACAACCTCTACATATGACGTGTCACGCTACCTGTCTACATTTATTGCATGTGATACGAATGAATCTCCCTGTAAAACATTTCTCTCATTAAAATTTCTGTCCCATCAAGGAGACCTGGTGAATAATTTATGGGCGAATGTCGGGAGAGCCTCCAACTGAGGTCCTGGGTGAGACGTTCTAAGCTTTCTTGAGTCACTGGAGTCTTTCTGCCAATATTGTCCAGCAGCTAAGCCCTCCAAGTTCATTCGCACTGACAGTCAACGCACACATGCAATACACATGTGCCTACAGTATACATAAGGGAGGAATACGCTCATACATCATGATGCACATCTTATTAGCATTTAAATGTTCCCATTTATATCCCACTTGGTATGGATTTGGTGGAAGGACAATTTTGTATTATAAAATCTCTGTTGTGTAAAAAAAAAAAAAAAAAAAAAAAACGCATTTAGGGCTCCTTGTGTACATAATTGAAATTTTATTTTACCTGAACAACAAAAGAAATATATAATAGACTTTCCCGCATATTGCTGTAAATTTAGACAACTTCCCTCAGAGGCAGAAATCAGCATAAGAAAATGAAGATTCCAGCTGAGAATTGCCTCCTCCCTAAAAACCAAAAAGCACTGACACAGTTGATCAGAATCTCTAAAACTTGATATTTGACTACCAGAATTATTCATATTGTGATATATTCAGATATATTCATCTAATGAACTACAAGCTTGTTTGTAATATTACCCACAGGAATTTCAATTTCAATATTATGCTTTAAAACATGAAGTTAGCTGACATCTTGGGATTCATACACAAATTAATGCAGTTAAATACATATTCCTTTTACACAATTTGTATTCGTGTATAGTAGGGATGCTCAGACACACACAAACACACACGTGTGCGCACACACACACACTGGATTGAGGCCTGCGACTATAACAAGCGCTGCTGTCTGCCTCAGTCGTCTCCCAGGCTTTGGAGGAGGATGGTGAGGAATGTTAAGAAACCAGGGGAAGCCAACCATATACTCTCACTGCAGGATGGGGGTGCAGAGGAGGGACTTGAACGCACCACACAACTCTCTCCTGCATCCATTCAGTCTGCAGAGACTCAAAACAGTCAGGCAAGCAGTGGAGCATCTCTGCTGTTTTACCCATTTTGTTGATTTTTTCCTTTTGACATTGTCCCCCCCTGCATGCTTTTGTGGTTATTTGAAGGATGGATAGAAAGATAGATGGATATATGCATAGACGGACAGATGGATGGATAGATGGAAAGATTGAATTAAAGAAAGGAGGCTGAGAGTAATGTTGTGGGTTGTGGTTATGGATGCAACACTGTGTGTCCCGCTGTTAATGAGGCCCGGCGAGCTTGTTTTTAATGAATTGGTGAAAAGGTGATGCTGGGACTGCTGTGTGTGTGTGTGTGTGTGTTGACATTCTCTCATTTAAGCCCCCAGGCTGACTATCACGTTGTCTGATATTGATCCAGCACCGCACCACCCATATCTTTTTTTGTCAATGTCATTATATATAGCATATTTATTCTTGTACAGTTGCTTTTCACATTAGCATTTATAGCGTTTGTACAATCTGAAGTCATTTTGTACAAATTCTCATCTCTTAATCATAAATTGTTTTTTTAAGATTTGTAGTCTTCATCAATTGGACAATGTTGTGTGTGTGTGTGGTATTACACGATTATGAATCTAGACGTGTGCAGTCCTCACAGATGCCACTCCTGCTTGCTGTCACCAAGTTAAACGGTTTCTTAACATCCCGGGGGGGCTTTTTGCATTTCCCTCCTTTCCATGTCGCTCCCTTCCACTTGCTGGGCGGGGCAGCAAAGCTCAGTGGACCACAGCAGACCTTGTCTATTTCTATCCCCTTCCAGCCTTGGCCCTATTTGATGACACATGAGAGCCCCCGGGACCACGGCTGCGACCTCCTCAGTCAACGTTCATGGCGCGGATTGACAGCTGTCAATCAAAGTCTGAGCTAGCGTCTCACCAGGGGGAACAATTATGGACAGTTTGCATTGTTGTTAGTGTGTTTGCTTATCTAGAAGAGTATGCTCATCATTTAGAAATGTCAGAGCTGTCCCATTTTTTTCCCCCCACCACTTTGGATTTATCAACATTTCTCCAAAATAAAACTCAAAATCACTCTGTTATAAAATATGTTCAAGATATGTTTCTAGAACTTCAAATATCCATCTTTTTCTTTTTTTTGCACTTGGGAATGAGCATGTTTACGACTTAACCAAAGCCCGGAAAGCCAGCTCATTTAATGGTGTCATTTATGTGTCGCCAGTTAAAGACAAAATGTTTCTTTGTGTTGTTGTTACTGCCGGAAAGGCAGAGCAGTGAGCTTTTCTTTGTTGTACCGGCGCAGGGACTTTCATTGTTGATCTGTGTTTATTGTTATCTGCAGCTAGCAAACTACTAATGACATAGTGTCCACATCAAACCCATCTTCTCACTGCATACTGCAACTTTGCAGATGTAATGGCCGTCAGAGTGAGTTATGAGGTGGGAGCCAAAAAGAAAAAAAAAAAAACAGCAAAAGGCAATGAATACATGATTTTCATTTCAAAGATATTCCTTAAACCAATTTGTCCACATACCGATTTGTGTAAATCGGATTTGAAACAGTAATTATTTTCCATATAATACATGTCTGTACAGTGGAACATCTGGAGCGTTCAACTTTAAATTAAATTAAATTAAATTCCGTTAACTGAAACAAAACTGAGGTCATTCCATGATGTTGACGTTATCATGCTAGTAAGACAGTTAGCTAATGCTAATCAGTGCTAACTTTGCACTTGTAATTGAAGGAACTCAAGAAACTGCGGAAACCCAAACATTTGTAAAAAAAAAAAAAAAAAAATTAAAAACCTAAAAAAAAAAAATTAAAAACCTAAAGTCAGTCCACTTTTATAGAACAAAATAATCGTACTGCGTGGCTTCATCATCGATGTTCACTTAACTAAAATACATCAACTCATATATATTAGCTTTGTTTCTCATTGATAAACCCATTCATTTGCTGAAATCAACTGTCTGTATCATTTAGAGAGAATACAATTCAGTGATTTATGTGACTGCAAATAAACATCAATAAGTCTTACAGGAAATGTCTCATTAATTAGTCATGTCTTAATTGGCCTTAAATGCCATTAGTGTGTGTGCTTGCCCTGCCTTCATTATTAACTGCAATCTGTTTAAGCTTTTGCACACATACAATTTGTGTTTTTGTGCAAACCCATGCCAATGCACTGGCTGGCTCATCTTTGATCAGTGGGGCTTGGCATTGGTTGGGGATGGGGGGGAGGGGGTGGCTCGAGGTGAAGCGGTGGGTGCGGGGGCTCGAACCTCCCACTGCTACTGATGAAGACGAATGAGCTAACAAGACATGACGGAATTGCTTTTGGAAAAGGGAGGGGGGACCCAATGCAGTGGCGTGATGTTGCGTTGAGGGCGGCTGAAGGGGCAGGTTGATTTATCACTCCAGTGGCAGATAACCATCTGCCCCCTCCCTCCTTATTCCCGAAAACCCAACCTGCCTTATTCACTGTGACCCTTTGGTCTTTAATTAAATCCCCCAACCGCCTCCATCATCCCATCCACGTCCTTCTTACAAGAGTCACGCTACGTATCATACAGACAACAATATACATAATTGGGGGAGGGGGGGGCAAAGGGTTGGTCGGTGAAATGTCCAAAATGTCACAACCGTGTTGATTTTACATTCCATTACCACCAAGGAGAGTTGGGAGGAAATTCAGAGAAAGGAGGAGAGTAATGAAGCTGGGGAACTGAAGGTCAAAAGAAGAAGGGTAGAAAAAGTGATGAAATGGAGGAGAGGAGGAAAACGGGCTGATTAAGATATGTACATAATGTGAGGGGGGGGGGAGTATCAGGGATGACAAATTGGGAAACAGTGCAATCCTCCGAGAGAGGAGGAGGAGGGGCAAAGACATATTAAATGGTATAGGAGGCCAGGGAGTGAGATGAGGCCTCCTGATGAATTCATAAAAGACCTGCAGAAGGGAAAAACATGCAGATAATATATTTAGGAAAACGTGCAGCGTTCGGACAGAAAACATTGCATCATCACCTATTGGCCAATTACAACAAGATTGGTTTGCAGATGAGCTTGTTAACTTTCAAATAAATGTGTAATGTCAATACAAGAGTAGAGAGATAAGATATTTCTTTAGTGATCCTTGGCAGAGAACCAGCGTTGGAGGGAGGGGAAGAGTTCACCCCTTGCCATTAATCACTGCAGTGCCACTCGCTCTCTGAAATATCAGCCTATTAAAACATTCATTGAGCTGATTAAACTGCAATGAAATCTGGCAACATTTGCAGCGACACTTCCTGTGAGTGATTTATTAGAGGAAAAGGCTTTGTATGCGGTTCCCCAATGTCGATAAACACCAAGATGGCCGCCAGCTGACAGTTGGCGTTTTGATCTGCAACATACAATATTATTAGTCATCAATTAACATGAAGGTATTTAGATTTTACTTTGGTTTCTTTTGTACCTTTTATTACTTTTCCCCCATTTCAGTCTTTTTGGACTCCCTCGGGTCGTCTTGTTCCTTTTTGGAATAAACTAACCCATGTCATTTCAAAATGCCTTTTAGAAATGAAAGAGACAAAAGATAACCATTTGACAATTTAATGTAGCACATAGAATAAAACATACCCCAGTGGAGATGTGCTGTCAGTCAGCTAGTGAGAAGCGTGTATGATTATGTAACAAGAGCTGTCTGTTTCACTTGGTGATCTTGACAGGTTTAGTAGGATTCTGATAACTGGAGCAGAAAGAAGGTCAGATTGTACCAAAATCCAGTTCACATTTCACTGCATTAGCTGAGGTGGAAAAGTTCCATGTAGAACTGATGTCGTATTGATCCATATGGTTTATTACAGGCTGTGCAAGTGTTAACACTGTCCAGGAAGACAGGAGGGGTGATTATCTGGAAATGGCCTTATTGATCGCTTCGGGGCTATGCCTTGGGAGAGGACTGCATGTCCCTCAACGTGCTTGGGCTTGGATAGATGTGACTTAAAAAAAAAAAAAAAAGGTAAAAACCCAAGCTGAGATGTGTGTTTATGATCGTCTTTTTGTCTACAGGGACCTAAGTGATCCAGAGGTTATCATCTTGAAGGGATAAGGAATCGGAACCTCCTTAAAGGACATGTGCGGAAAAGGTACCATTTTGTTGACTGTACTAGTAGTTTGAATTAGTATAATAATCCTTGTTAGGGCAAAACTGGACTTTTTATTCTGAAGTGATTCTGAGTTGTGCGAGGCTGAGGGAAATTGCTCGATACATTTACATTCATGGGATGTATCTATGTGGTGGGTAGTATCGAAGTTTAGAAACTTTGTTTCTGTATTCAAGTACTTTAAATTTAAATTGTGATTTTGGAATAAAAATACATTTTGTCATGTATGTTAAAAATGTCAGCATGACCCAAGTGTAGTACTGCATTACTAATATGATCTATAAAAAAATAAAAATAAAATGTCTGACCCCATTGAGCACCTCTGAATTGACTTCTAAGAAACTTCTGTGCCTGAGGAAAAACAATCAAAGTATGACTGACTTGTGCCAAGCTATCAAAATAAAAGCACTGCATATAACTGAGAGTAAAAGTTCGTTTTTACTTTTGTACATAAAGTGCATTTCAGAGTGTACTTTAAATTAAATTGTAAATTGTGCATTTTAAATTAAATTTGACTTTATGAAAGTATCTATATTCTTCCTAAACATCGTGTAAGTATACTTTCATCACCTCTGTGCATCATCTGCTAAACTCCGTGTAATTTCTCAGGTTGCTTTGTTACTCCATCCCACTGAGGAGTGCCTCCTTTGTTTTCCACCACTGCAATCTGTTTCGAATGAAAAGACTCCAAAACCAATCAGTCACCAATCAATCTCAGAATGAAAAAGTGATTACTTATAAATATTTAATGCAGCGTCTAACAAGCGTTAAGATTCAAACATGGCGATAGTTGTCCAAGATTTACCACAGTACTGTATTTGTTTTTGCTGCCTCCAAGTGGTCAAAATGTTTTTGGGATTTTTGGGGGGATTTTTTTAACTTAATTAAAAAATGTTCACTATTTTTTTTTTGCGATGCTATCTGTATCAATTTATGATTAAATTCACGTGGCAATATCATTTTCAGCGTAATCCTTTAATTATAAATAATTATTGTATTTTTGTACAAGATTGGCAAAAATTGATGAACTAATTGACATTTATTTGTCAGGCAGGAATTTTCAAGTCTCTCTTTTTTGTTTGTTACTATTCATTTCTGATGGCACTCTTACTGTTGGAATTCTTTCCTCACATAAAACTTTACTTCAGTGAGTCCATCTCGGTAGTAAACATCAATCACATAGGCAGCATTTGTGGCACACAGTAGATTTATGAGATGTGACAATGAAGTGTTCAAAATAACTCTTGTCGTTGATATCGTATTTGTGGTTCTAAAAATAACCTCACTGCATCCCCTCGGATCCCCCCTTGGATTTAACGTTGTAAAAATACACAACATGACGAGGCTGACTGGCTTGAAATGTGTGTGTCGAAATGTGTTGGCAATTATGCCTGCCTCATCGTATGTCAAGTTGTGCAAGCGTCGCGAAGGCTATTACGGTCTGAGTTAGATGTGAGAGGCTCCTTGTGCAGAAGGTCTGCAGGGCTTGTCACTGCGAAGAACCATCTTCCTCGGCCATAATCAGCTCCAAGACAATGGCGGAACATATTTCGGCTGACCCCACCAAGATGGGGAAGGGTCGGGCGATTGCAGTGCTGACCTCGGGCGGTGATGCCCAGGGTAAGTGCTGGGGTTTCAATGTTTGGACAAAGTCAGAAGTTGAGACTAGAGAATAGAAAAACAATGATAAGATGTCGACATAGTATATCTGTTCAATAACGGAACCTGCTATAAGCAATTTAAACAAAATATGATGCTTGTGGAAATCGACTTCCACTCCTTATCTTTTTTTTTTTGCGAGATATCTGAACTATTTGGAATTGTTTTCCTTAAGTGACTAAAATTGCATTTTACTTTGCGATGTTAATTTGAGTTCAATTAATTGTTCAGGTCCACTTCCATCTTCAGAATTTCTCTTGCTCATCTCCCTGTGACACAGGATCTATTTTTCTCCCTAATTATAGAATCATGACCTCTCTGTCATGTGTTATTAAATCTCTGAAGTAAAGTGAGTGAGCGACGCCACACTTTTCTGTTCTTGTTTGTAAGGCAAGATACTCTTGGCAGATGCAATGTCAGTCTATCCACCTATTGCCCTTTAAGTGACCCCTGAGTAATGACGGTGCAGCAACTGCTTTCCCTGTAGGTTTCTTCATTTCTATAAAGTTAAAAAAAATGCTTATCACAGAAAAAGTCAATAATGGCTTGTTAGATAATAGACTATACATGAAAAAAAATAATCCATCTAGTTTTGATAGCGCTTGTGCTCATTAGGGTCGCAGGTGACACTTTGAGCGAGAGGCCCAAAGTAATATTTTGCATGGTACTGTAATTTCGCAATATATGTTTTTGTATAGAACTATTCATCCATCCATTTTACACCCTTACTCTCCCTGTATTGTTTTCCAATCTTATTAAAGCAACTTTAATGTGTGTTCTCAAGGCATGAATGCAGCTGTGAGGGCCACAGTTCGAATGGGAATATACACCGGAGCCAAAGTCTTCTTTGTCCATGAGGTAATGTCATTGATTAGTGTTAGAATTTAGAACCAATAAAGGCCATGACTTTTCTGAAAAGACTATTTAGCCAGGAATGAGACCCTAAAACTTCTACAAGTCCGAGGCAATAATGTGCTCGCTCTCTCTGTTTATTGACAGGGCTATCAGGGCCTGGTAGATGGTGGAGACAACATTCGCCCTGCTACGTGGGAAAGTGTGTCCATGATGTTGCAGCTGGTGAGAAGAAAAACAAAAGGCTACATTTAAAGATTGATCGTCGTGATTTGTTTCTCAATGCATTTCGGCTTTGTAATAATAACAAACAATTTTACCAATATACGTCATGCAGTTAGCTAGCAAGCTAGGCTACCGATGCATTGTCATGGCACGTGGAGTTAGTTGGTGTTTTAGATTCTCATTTCATGTATTTTTTTTTTTTCAATTCAAATTTGGCAGGCTTATTAACAACAGTCTTCACCAAAAATGTATTTTCATTTTACATACTTTAAATACAACCATACAAATTGTATCTATATTTAACCTGTGACCATCAGGTCACAGTGACACTCTAACCTTTTGGTCAGTAATTCTAGCAACGCTTTGACGGTTTAAATGTGTATGTCAATGAGATTGGCATTTAAATGCCAGAGTTCATTAGACAGCCAAAGTCACTCGTGCATGGTGCTTTCAATGAGCGTCCTGCCTCTCCACCTCTTTGATTCTGATATTGACCATGACACATTCCTCAGGGTGGAACTGTGATTGGCAGTGCCCGTTGTCAGGACTTCCGCTCCAAAGAGGGTCGTACCAAGGCGGCCTACAACTTGGTCAAGTTGGGCATCACCAACTTGTGCGTCATTGGAGGTGATGGCAGTCTCACCGGTGCCAACCAGTTCAGAACTGAGTGGAGTGAGCTACTAGCAGATTTAATCAAAGCTGGTGAGGATTTATGGATATTCTCAAAAGTTGTTGATGTTTGAAAACATCTGAGAGCACGATTATTTTAAACCTGTCCTCAGGTAAGATCACAGCAAATGAAGCAAAGGCATCCTCCCATCTCAACATTGTCGGCATGGTGGGCTCCATTGACAACGACTTCTGCGGCACTGACATGACCATCGGCACAGACTCTGCCCTGCATCGCATCATGGAGATAGTGGATGCAATTGCCACCACGGCACAGAGGTGGACATTTAAGTATCTCATGCAACATGTCAGAAACGTTCCACAACTGGTGTATCAAAAGATGTATTCAAAATATAAAATCCAAGCCACACATTTGGAGGAGTGTGTTAGACACCAAGTAGATTACTTCTAGAGAAATATTTCCGTTCACATCATTCGAGGCTCTCTAACTTAATTTGCTTCTTTATGCAGTCACCAGAGGACATTCATCCTGGAGGTGATGGGCAGACATTGTGGGTGAGTCAAGCATCTGTGTGAGCAGATGCGATGATCATGGTGAAAACTTGTGTCGGCCTGTGTTTCTACAAACAAGACCTAAACTTTTAACCTTTGACTTACAGTTACCTGGCTTTGGTGACAGCTCTGGCATGTGCTGCTGACTGGGTATTCATTCCAGAGATGCCCCCAGAGAAGGACTGGGAGGAGCATCTGTGCAGACGATTGACTCAGGTAAATTTGAGGTTTTATTTACAACAATTCCTAAAAATACTGTTGGTGAATTATTATCTTCTTTTTCTCTTAGCAAAGGAATCTTGGCAACCGTTTGCATATTATCATCGTAGCAGAAGGTGCAATAGACCTCAATGGCGACCCCATCACCTGTGAGTATGTCAGACAGGTCAGTAATATCATTTTTTACGATACATATTTTTGTTAGAAATATACATCTGTTCATGAATCCAAAACATTTTGGTTCAGTTGGTGACAAAAAAGCTTGGCTTCGACACCCGTACCACCGTATTGGGCCATGTCCAAAGAGGAGGAACCCCATCCGCCTTTGACAGAATCCTGGTATTTTTCATGACTTAAAATATTTACATAAAATGTTTTTTTTGGGGTTATTGGTTTCTTTAAGTCTGCTCTGTGATCAATCAGGCCAGCAGGATGGGTATGCAGGCAGTGATGGCCCTGTTAGAAGCCACACCCGATACTCCTGCAAGTGTGGTCAGCTTGTCGGGAAACATGGCTATCAGACTGCCTCTGATGGAGTGTGTGCAAGTGGTATGTCGCACAAAATATTTACACAAAAAGCATGAGATGAAGCATCTGGGTGCCTAACAATGTTCTCGGACATTTTTAGACAAAGGATGTCACCAAAGCAATGGCTGAAAAAAGGTTTGAAGATGCAGTGAACCTCAGGGGAAAGTGAGTCATCCGCTTTTATGCTTCTACATTTGGAAAACGTTGAATATTGCATTTACTTTTTAATGTCCGTGCAACCTTTTGAGAATAGGAGCTTCGAGCACAACTGGAATGCCTACAAAATGCTGTCGCACATTCATCCTCCAGATACCAAGGCAAGACGTGATTTTTATATGACCCACTTGAGACTGCATGTCTGACAAATGTTTCTGTGAATTTCCACCCACCAGAGCAATGTCAACATAGCCGTTTTAAATGTGGGAGCACCGTGCGCTGGAATGAATGCTGCAGTTCGTTCCGTCGTCAGAACTGGCCTCCTCCAAGGTCACCAGATGCTGGCCGTGCATGATGGATTTGACGGTTTAGCCCATGGCCAGGTAATTTTACGTTACACACCTATCGTGTTATCAATGCATTACCTAAACACAACACAGGATATATTTCAGGAGATAATTTGAGCTAACGTGCTTTCCCTACGTAGATCGAGCCTATTGGTTGGACTGGAGTGGCCGGATGGATTGGAAAGGGTGGCTCGCTCCTCGGTACTAAGAGGTGAGACGGTTCCAAAACTTACATGTTGAATGCACAGCCCTGATTATTCCCTTTTTTGTGAAGATCCCTGCCGAGTAAGTTCATCAAGGAGATAAGCCAGAACATCTCAAAGTTCAACATTCACGGAATCGTCCTTGTCGGCGGCTTTGAGGTAGGTTGAGCAGTGTTTTTATTTCTACTAATTGCTGCCTGTAATGAACCATAAAAGATAGAAACAACTTGTGTGTAATAATAAAAGTTCATTTTCACACGTTTTGTTCTCCACATAGGCATTTGTTGGGGGACTGGAGATGGTGGAGGCCAGACAAAACTATGAGGAATTTTGTATCCCTTTTGTCGTCATTCCTGCTACCGTCTCCAACAACGTTCCTGGTTCCGCCTTCAGTATAGGAGCGGACACTGCTCTTAACACCATAACCTCGGTCTACATTTTTTTTTCTCCTCACATAAAAACTGCCAGCAAACATTTAACAATGTTAGAATGTCCTTCTTCTTTTCATATTTATTTCTTCTAGTCATGTGACCTGATCAAGCAATCGGCAGCCGGTACCAAGCGAAGAGTGTTCATTGTTGAGACCATGGGAGGATATTGCGGATACCTGGCAACCATGGCCGGCTTAGCAGCTGGAGCTGATAATGCCTATATCTTTGAGGAGCCTTTTGGAATTAAGGATCTGAAGGTCTGAGTAGAAGGAATATATAATATATAGTATAAAAATAAAACATCGTGACTATCAGGAAAAAAAGACATTTAGTCTTGCGAATTACAGTAAGTCATTTTTATTTCTCAACTTGCTCATAGATGAATGTGGAGCATCTGACGGAGAAGATGAAGACAACAGTAAAGAGAGGACTTGTTCTGAGGTTTGAATGAAATCCCAACAAATCCCTTCTTCAAAGGGTTTACTGTCCTTTTTTTCCTCAGAAATGAGAAATGCAATGAAAACTACACCACGGATGTTCTCTTCAATCTGTACTCTGAAGAAGGAAAGGGTATATTTGACTGTAGGAAGAATGTTCTTGGACATATGCAGCAGGTATGGAATTCTTAGTTTATTGTCAATTTATGAGTACAGCAAAAACGGTTGTTTGTATTTTAGGGTGGAACCCCCAGCCCCTTTGACAGGAATTTTGCCACTAAGATGGGCATCAAGTCTATCCTATGGTTGACGGAAAAAGTGAAGGAACACTCCCGACATGGTGAGGACCGAAAGACAAAATGCTAAAAAGAAGGATTGGTGCTTGATGTTGTAATATGTGTGTGAAACTTCAAATCTCCAGGTCGAATCTTCGCCAATTCTCACGATACCGCATGCGTGTTGGGAATGAAGAAGAGGTCTTTGATTTTCCAGCCTCTGACGGAGCTGAAAGAACACGTTGACTTTGAGTAAGACATTTTATTGTTTCAGTTTAAATACTGAACAAGGATTTTCTATTTTTCACTTTTTTTTTTCTTCCGCAGACATCGTATTCCGAAAGAACAATGGTGGTTGAGGCTGAGGCCCGTCTTAAAAATCCTGGCCAAGTATGACACCCGCCTGGACACTTCCAACATGGCTGAAATGGAGCATGTCACTCAAAAGAAAAGTTCATAAGTAGTTTTTGCATGTAGTTATTCATGCCATCAGAACTCTACGTGACTCCTGTGTTGGCTGTGGCTCTCAAAAGCTGCGGCTTAAAAAAAACATAATGATGAAATGAAAATAAAGACAGCAATAAATTATCTAAAAGACATTGTTGCATTTTATTGAAAGCAGCCAGCAAAAGCAACTTGTTACCCAACCATCTGTGTTTCTATTAACTTTTGATGATAAGGGTTTACATCAAAATAAGTAATTATATTTGTTAGAAAATGTGCATGGTAATACAACGCTTTCTGATCCACTGAGATGTTTGAGCAACATTTGCTAAGTGAACATTTAAATGCTCAAAACAATTTCCAAGCCTGAAATAAAAAGAACTATTGTGATGACATAACAGTAACGAAAACATGACAAAAATATATAAAAAATTGATTTCAATATTTTATTATAAATACATGCAAGTACAGATGTGCTGACCACCTAATAATTATTTTACTTCATTTAATTTACAATTATTGTTATACATCATTGTATAAAATTAAGCAAGAATTTAGAGCATAAATGAGTGCCAAAATTGGCCACATAAAAGTAATGTAAGACGTATTGTGCGTGCTGACGAAAACAAATACAGAAAAACTACACTACCCATAATACCTTGTACTTCCGGGTAAGGCGGGTAAGCTTTTTGATTGGTTAACAAGCGCTTTTCAAATAGAGTGAGCGGTAGCTGTTGATGGTTTCACCTCCTTTGAACGTGTTCGCTGCAGATCTGTGTGAGTATAAATACCAATATATATTTTGATATAATTTAAATACTACTGGTATTACTGCCAATGATTTCCATTCGAAATAAGTTACTGTCTGCTACATCGTTTCTCAAAGTTACTCAGTTACGTACGTAGCGTCGTGTTCTTCGGTGTCGTCAGCTTAAAAAAATTATTAAATGTGGTTAACATGTTTTTCTCCAGCTATCTTCAGACGTCATGAAGTGTTTGGCCGTCGAAGACTTGATCAACCGGACAGCTTCGTTGAGCGGGGCACTGCTGTTATGTCAAGAGCTCGAGGTTTGCATGATCAACTTTTTCAAAGTGAAGCTACAGATTGACGTCGATGGACGAGTCATTAACGTTCGAACTCATTTGCTGTTAGAAAATCACGTTATTTTATCGTCTGGGTGAATATGAATGTTGAACGTGGTGATGTTTGGAATCTTTCTCAACATGTGATTTGAACTTTACTTAATAAATCTTTGTTTTGCAGAGACTTGCCAAGCGTGTACCACTTTATGGTGGCACGCTATGTGATAGGGTCATCAGAGCCTGTAACCATCAATTTGGGCTTAAAACGCTGGAGTTTGATCACATAAGCCAATTGGTAACGCTTGTGGAGCTTGCCGTTCATGGCTATGATGTCTATTCTCGCAACCAAAGCAGTCCACTATACATGGAAAAGATCATTTTCCATGTAGTCAACAACCTAAGCTCTCTTCAAGTCCACACTCTCTGCAGCCGTATCGCTGCATTGCTATATACCAGGCTGACCTCAAAATCACAGGTTTGACTTTGTACTATGATTCATTTTTTTTTTTAATTTTCTATTACATACGTCTTCCAATAACACTTGTTATTCTACATTGTCTTTAGGATGAGCACTATTATGTTCTTGCGCGGAGCTGCTTCTCCGTTTTGTGGAACAGTCTCTCTGCTACCATGGATCAGAAGGTCCTCAGTCCCCAAGACAAACTTCGTTGCCAGTTCCAAGCCCTCAACTTCCGTCTGTTATTGGACACAGAAACTTCTAATCTTTCTAAAGCTCCTGCATACATAGCGAGCGCCATCTTTGAATTTGCAAAAAGTCGTGAAGCACTCAATGAAAAGGATGCCTCATTTGTTCTCCACGAAATGCACGCTCTTTTCTCCAGATGGAGTAGTAGTCAAGATTGCAAGATCGATGGCTCTATGCCATCTATTGATACAACAAGCATTTACACACTTCTTGAAATGGTGCTTGTCATAATCAAGATGCTGTGTAAAGCTGGGTACCATAATTTGGCTTCCACCTTTCTGAATGAAATGGGGGTTAAGGTGCGGAAGTATGCTGACTGTCGCGTTGAAGCTCTGGAGCTCGGGAAACGGGCAGTTGAAATCCACTCTATGGGGACACCTGCTGAGTGTAGTGATAAGTTCTTGCGAGCGTGTGCCAGGACCTTGAGGTCTCTTCCATCGAAGTTGGGTGAACGTGAAGCTCATTCTGTCTTGGAAGGATGTCAACTGGTGATGTGGGTTGTGGAAAATTGCCATAAGAAGGGATTTAGTAGCCCTGTGCTGCTGGCTTGGTTTTCCTTTCTTGAGGAGCACCAAGACCTGATCAAGAAGATCTTGGAGGTTGGTGCTCTTTAAATATTTCCTACTTTCCTGTCGTTAGCTCTGTTTAAAAGCATTTCAATCTATTTGTTTTGTCTTGCTTTTATTTTTAGAGCTCAATATTACAAAGTGAGCGCAGCAGTCTGCAGCAGAGCCTCTGCATCAGTATTCTCAAAGGCTTTGGATTTGCCAATAAGAGCTTGTTAGAGTCCCAGGTGAAGTCCCACCACCACCATACAAGATGTTTAAATCAGATTCATGTAATGTATGTAATATAGTTTTTTTCTGTCATTATGTTTGTTAGCTGGATGACAGTGAGACTCTGGCCAGAGTGTTGCTCTACTGCCAAGCCACAGCTGGACACATGATGACTGAAATGTGCAAACTGCCAGATGAAGACTTTGTCGCCCAAGCAGGTGCTTAGGAGCTGTGTTTGGGGAGAAAAAAGAAAATATTTTTTTTAATTGACTTTTAAGAGCATCATACATTGTTTCCTTGTTGTATCTGTGTAGTGGCTGAGGTGAGCAACTTAGGCTGTGGCTTGTATAATCGTCGTCTGTATGATCAGGCCTTCACGCTTCTTGAGCTCCTGTGTCGCGATCTGAGCAAGAACTGTCCTGTTTCGCTCTCTACTGCTCGGGTAAGCTTTGCCACTGTGCTCAATCTCTTTAATTAAAACAGTAATGGAATGTCTTTTGACTTTTCCCCCCCAGTTGAACCGACCCTTCATGCTAGCTGTGCAATCTTCCCGGCGAGCGGGGCACCTGGAACGAGCGCTGGAGTGGGTCATCCTGTGGCTGAAGGTCTTGGGGAATAAAATGGCTTTGCATATGACGGAGCCGATCTCTTTGTGGGCGAAAACCAAGATCGACGCCGCTCGGAACTCTGAAGAGGACATCCGACTCAGGTTCTAATAGTTCAATCTTTTCCGTGGAGTTGATCTTTTCTTTGACGGTGTTGATTGTAATCTCCTAGGACTATACGTGATGGTTTTGGTCACGAGGTTCCCGATGAAAGAACAATGCTTTGCCTTTTGGATGAGGAGTTGCGTGCTTATAAGGAGGAAGCAGGTGACACCTCGCAGGAGCGCTACAACACTCTTTGCGATCTGCTGGACATCTGTCATGAGGAGAGCGCTCACAACCACCTGCGTGCTGTCTATCTCTGCGAAATGGCCCAGGTTGTTTGTTTTAAGGACTTCAGTGAACAGACTGATTGGTGAGAGCTTCCGTTCAATGTCTGAGGACACTTAACGAGCCGAGTCTCTTGTGATGACGTTTGCGTCTGCTCCGTTTAACAGTGCGGCCGTTGATTTCGCTCATGAAGCTTTACGGCTCCTGGAAGAAGAAATGGAGACTCCTGAAAACACAAACCAACTGAAGGACAACAAGGCTCAAGCTTTGCTCTGGATTTTTATCTGCACTCTTGAGAAGAATCTCGAGGAGGTGCGCATGGCCCGAGTTACTAAGTTTAAAGTTTGTGTGTTGGATTTTCTCACACAAGTTGAGTGTTGTGATGTTCTTTCTTGCTAGGCAATCGAAAGAGACATCAAGCTTCGGCAGATGCGTGAGCAGACTCCCTGTGTGGAAAATCCAGTAGGGACCAACGATTTTGATTATGAAGACAAGCAGCAGAATGAGAAGAACATTTTGGTATACGATGGTCTGAAATTCAGCCTGTCTGCTCAGAACAGTACGTATTGTTAAATGTGATTTCAATTGCAATTTGTGAAATGGGATTCTTATCATTCTTATTGTTGTGACAATTTTGTTTTTGTTCCACAGAGTTTTGCCAACCTTTGGAAAGAGCGCTGACTGAGTGGGCTACTCTTGTGCGGACACCAGGTTTGCCTTCCATCAGGAATCCTAAACAGACATCAGATTCTATTGCAATGACTGCAGCTCTCTTCCAACTCATGGGAAAGGTAACAAGTGCATTTCCAAAGAGACTTTACCCATTTTAAACAAGTCAGTCTGACTTAGTTATATATAATCTATTCTGTTTGCTTTTGTTGATCAATTTTACGTGCTGCATTTCTCCATTTTAGCCTCTTAAAGCTTTGGAAGCATATCAACTTGCTATTGAACTTTCCCGCCAACTTGGTGACACTCAAGGATGCGCATATGCCCTCTGTCAGTCGGCCAGCCTCCTCTTGGAAATGGGCTCCTCTGAACTGGCTTTGGTAATGCCATTTAAAAAAAAAAAAAAAGTTCAAAGCACATTAAACGTCAAGGTCATTTTTGAATTGATCAGAAATGACTTGTGTTTACAGATTCAAACTGAAGAAGCAGAAAAAATGGTGACGAGTGATGCAAGCACAGAAGAATCCTTCATTCTCTCGCTGGTCATCATTTTGCTGAAATCTCGATGCTGTTACATTACTGGACAGGTAAGTAAGAGGTGCCCGGCTGCAGTTCCCATATATGAAGTTTTAGAGATATGAAATCTGTTCTTTTTTTTTTTTAGGTTATTATTTTGAACTTATTAGTATTTCCTTTTTCACAGGTGGATCGTGGGGTTTCTTATCTGTGTGACGTGCTTAAAGAGACCAATGAGCAGAAACGTTCCAAGGGCTGGTATATGTTGCGAGCTCAAGCACTCCAGACTTGCAGCTCCTATTTCAGTTTAGACACGGCTTCCCTGCCACCAACCCAGCGGAGCCGCATTTCACAACATGGTAAGTTAGTTCGTTTCTGCTTTCATCGTAGCCATTTAAACAATGATGATTTCTGCTTTTGGATCTCAGGTTTTAAAAGCCCAGATACTGCTTTGGGTGAAAGTCTGAAGCTTCTCAGCGGCCTGCTGGTCACTTTTGTGGGAAAAGGCTTGTATGGGAGTCCTGGAAATGCCGCCGACGTGCGCTTCATCAACACAGGCATGTTAAATAACAATGATGATCAACATTTTTTAGTTTTGGGCCATTATGACCGTTCTCTTGATCCACGACAGGAAATAATCTTATGTTTAAATGGCGGCTGCTATCGGAACTGTTGAACTGCTCAATGAAAGTGATTGTGATGAGAACCAGCTACGGTGCCATCAGTGATGCTCGGCTGCAGTGTCGGGAAGCCCTGAAACTGGCCATCAAGTTGCAAGCACTGAGCCAGTAAGTTCATGCACTTAGTTCCTAGAATTGTGTAGTTCTTCTATAACCTTGGTGCATTTTATTTGGATTCTCTTAGATGTGCTGAGCTGTTGGTGGTGAAAGCTGAGTTGGAACTAAAGCAAGGGGAGACAGCAGAAAGTGGATTTGATTTAGACAAAGTCAAGAACCTTCTGGAAATGTACACAGGTTCGCACAAATCAGTAGCTACTTTTAGTAGTACTTTTATTTGATGTTCAGTTTCAAATGAGCTTTGTCTGTTCAGATTTTTCAGATCCAAAGTCCAAGTTGGAGGTTAAAATCAAGCCAAGAAAAGGTCGGCCGTCGCAGAAATCTCGTCCATTTCCTGTGATGGAGGATGATGACCTGAAGGACATCCTGAGTACAAGGTGGACTCTCAAAGAGCCAGTTGTGAGGGATGAAGGTAGCTCGCCACCGCTCAAGACCAAACCACGTCGTTGGCTCTCCTGCTTGATGCACAAACCAACCTGCCAGTGCCCTTGCTGCTCGGAGCCCTTCCTAGGACGAGTCACCGCCCGCTGGGCTGCCGGACAGGCCGATATGGTTCTCCAGCTTGACCCTTCTGAAGCCGAAAATGCTTTTAAACTTTACTGGGCGGCATTGGCTCGTTGCAAGACAGTCACTGCCAAACTTGAGGCTAAATTGACTGAATTCATGCCACAGCAGAGCCCCGCAAAGGCCTTGCTTATGCATGATGTGATGGGCCGTGCGTACCTTCACATGGCTGTTTCTGGCCTTGAAGCCAGACAAAGTAAGGTTTGCAGCATATGGAAAGTACTGGAAGCTGGTTTAGCTTTGGTTGATTCTGTGCACTCCCCAGAACTCAGAGCTGTGAAAGCAGGTCTCATGGTAACCAAAGCCATTGCATTATTAGTTACCTTATCTACAAAAAAAGAATGCAAGCTGGAGGAACTTTTCTCAAATGTGTGGACGTGGAAGGCACCAAAACAAGTGAAAGTTTTGAAATTGCAGCAATGCTCACTCAAGCAGCCTGAAGGTTTACCGAAGTCTGAAAAAAAGAAGACAAAGGTCAAGGCCTCGCAGATAAATTTCCAATTCCCAAGCTACACAGCCAAAGGGAAAAGCCTGGGTCCCATCACTCCAGTTATTCCGATGAGTCCGTTTCCCAAGACCCCAGTCGTCAAGTCCAAGTTTTCTGCAAAGGAGCTTAGCGTTTTTGACTTCAGCACAGTGGCCTGTACTCCAATAAAGAAAGGTAAAGCACCGGCCTCAGTGCAGAGTGCGCAGAAAACTGCGCCCAAGATGGAGTTTCAGGTGTTTGATCAGTTCCTACCCACTCAAGACAAAGTTAAGCCCGTACCTGCTGCTCCAAGACGCACCAAGAAATCTCGATTCAAGGTGGGTATCAAATTAGAGGACTAAATTAAGAACGAGACTAATAATTACTTGAACTGTCTTAATTCAGGTGGAGTTTAGCGATGACAGTGACGCAGAGGATAACCCTCGGGAAGTAGCGGATGAAAAACTGTCCAAAAAGAAAAACACCGCAAGACAAGCTACATCTAAAGATAAAGCCGCCTCTGCTACGAAGATCCAACCGACAAGGCAGGCGAAGAAGAAGAGCTGCGCACTGCCTCAGAGCACCTCGTCCGAAGATGAAACTCCCGCGTGTCGAGCGTCCTCGACAAGACGTGGACGAGCCAGAAAGGTGTCTGCCAAGGAGTTGGCGTTCGAGGAGGAGCCAGAAAAAATGAGGGCCATTGAGGAGGAAACGAATGAAATTCTAGACATGAGCATTGAGTATTTAAGGACGTCGGACAAAGAGGAGAAAGACTCGGCTGCTTCAGGTAAGATGTTCAACGGCCACACTGTCATGCGAGCAATGCCTTTTAACTTTGCGCTTTTCGTCTTTAAAGACACAAATTTTGTTGAGGTGTTGCGGAGGGAGTTGTGTTGCGATTTGGAGGGAAATGACTTGTTTACTAAGAAATGTGGACGTCAAGCAAGAGGTCCTCAAACCCCGCTTCCTTATCCGGACCTCACACCAGGTAAGGTTTTAGAGATTTTGACAATCCCTGAAATACCAATAAAAAGTGTTTCGGCATCGGATTGATTGATTTTTTGTTTTGTTTTGGGTCAGACAATGTTTCATTTGAAGATATTCAGGTGTTACTCCGCTCAGCTTGGCTGGCTCTTCAGCACTTCCCCCTTCCCACCATATTTCCAAACCTGTGTGCCCTTCTGGCACTATCGACGGGGCAGCAGGATCCCGGAACTACAGCAATGCTTCATTCCCAGTCTTTGGGCATCACAAGCCGGCATCGCACCATCAGGCACCTCGCCAGCTCTCTTAAGTAAGTGCATTCTCCATGTGCTGTAACGTTTGATGTTCTGTAGGCAAGTGCGCTTTCTAAGTTGGTTATTTGTTGTGTGTTTTTTCATAGGAGGCTAAAAAAAACATCCGGCGAGCTAGCAGATCAAATGGACAGCTTAAGTCTCAACGAGTCGAGTGCCACGACGGAACAGAGGTTGTCTCAGTTGGAGGACATCTTTTCCTTTCCAACATCTGATGCTTCAGCCTTCCCTCAGAGCCACTGTCAAGAGTTGATTCAGCAACTCCAACACCTTCCTTCAGGTAACATGGGGGTGATGGTCCGATTTACTGGAACCTCTGTGAGGGTATAAGCAAAATGGTTCCACATGTTTCTTTCTCTTTGCCACAGGCGTGACTGTGTGTGTGATGTCAGTGGTTGGTGTCAGATCTCACGAAATGGGGGACAGCATCCTTCTGTCCCGTCTTGAAAAGGGCTCGGCTCCTGTGACTGTACACATTCCCACGTCCACGGAGCCGGTAAGCATGATAAAACATAGCTGCAGGGGGATTGTAAATTAGAAAACAAAATCAAGTCGATCTCCGAGCCAAAGGGAAACGTTTAATTTTTCTTTTAACAATTCTCTTCTGATTTACAGCGCTCTATTAGATGGCTGGTCCAGGAGATGGATAGTATTCTGGTGGATCAAAAGGCTCTGAGCAGTGTGTCGAACAAAGATCAGTGGTGGGAGGGCCGAAGGGCACTCAACTCTCGAGTTGAGGTAAGGAACAAGGGCACTGCTGCTGCAAAGGCTGTGATGTAATAGTCGCTCAAACGTGAACATTTTTATTATTTACTTGGATAACAAAGTATGTGTGTGTTTTAGTGTTTACTGAAAGACATGGAGAAATTGTTGGGCTGCTGGAAGAGCCTCCTTCTGCCTCTTTCATCGGATCCCAAGCTCTCCGCAAAGGCCCAGCACCTTTGCAAGACTTTGTGCGCCAAGGGAGTGACAGCCAGTGAAGAAATGTTAAAGGTTTGTGGTGTTTTCTTTTTCCGCATCGCCAAAGCACCCAGGTAAATATATTGTCTTGTGTCTAGGTTCTCCTTTCAGCAGTCCCTCGACTGTCCCAAAAAGAATTGAAAAGCTTTGCTCTTGGAGTTTGTCCCGAATGGGATGACAATTGTGAGCAGTTTCTCCAATCGGCTGGTTTGGATTTTGCTGACAAAGAGGAGCCTTGTGGTCACGTGGTTCTCATTCTGGACAAGGTACTAAAACTCAGCTGTTATTTGTCACGTGGAACAATGTGTCCGACCTCTGACTGGATCATCCTGTATGCCAAACTGTCTTGTCCTCTACAGTACCTTCAGAAGCTGCCCTGGGAAAGCATCTCCACTTTGAAGTTCCGTTCCATGAGCCGCATGCCATCTCTGCAGTCATTAATTGGACTGAGTATTCAGAAAGAAGTATGATTTTTTTATCCCAATAACTGTATTGATACATTGTGCGAAATCTGTCATCCGGATAATATTGTTATCCTTCTTCAGAATGACCCTCAGTCTATCTTGAAGCACGGTGTGGACCCAAAGAATACATTTTATATTTTGGACCCTGATGGCAATTTACAAAACTCAAAGAAAGAATTTCAAGAGTGGTTCAGCGGGTGAGACCATCCATCCATCCATCCATCCATCCATCCATCCATCCATCCATCCATCCATCCATCCATCCATCCATCCATCCATCCATCCATCCATCCATCCATCCATCCATCCATCCATCCATCCATCCATCCATCCATCCATCCATCCATCCATCCATCCATCCATCCATCCATCCATCCATCCATCCATTTGAAAAACTTTTCTTGACTTTCCTCACTTTCTACTTTATTGTCTTTAATTTTAGTGAACCGGATTGGGATGGTGTGTGTGGACATGCTCCAGAAACGGGACAGCTGGAAGAAGCTGTTGCAGCTAAGGATCTATACATGTACGTTTGTGAGAATCTAATAACTGTTGGACAACCTTTTAAGATACATACAAGAATAAAATATGCCACTAGTGTATATCGTAATCGTAGTTGGAATAACCTTGGTTTTCCCCACTTGTTCTGTGTCCATCCCTTTGGACTCTCCAGTTATTTGGGCCATGGTGCAGGGGCACGTTTCCTTGACAGCCATGCGGTCCTGATGCGACCAATGAAAGCCGCCTCCCTACTGCTCGGCTGCAGCAGTGCTGCTCTGGCTGTGCGGGGGGATCAGGAGGGACAAGGAATCATCCTCAGTTATCTCATAGCAGGCTGGTGAGGAAAGTTTGCTTTTTTTTAAAAAAATAAATACATTAAAATTTTACATTGAATTGTAGAAAATTACAAAGTGATGTGAGTAATGCACGGTTTATTCAGTTGTAGAGCACAAGGTTTCAGTGCATTATATATCATTTGCTATATTTGTCCTGACTTTTTTTTTTTTTTCCTCCTCCCTTCCTCACCCGCATAGCCCCTTTGTTTTGGGAAACCTGTGGGATGTAACTGATCGGGATATTGATCGCTTCACCAAAGCGCTGCTGAAATCCTGGTTATCATCAGAGTCCGGAAGTGCCTTGCTGGATTATATGGGCCCTTCACGCCAGGCCACTTACCTGCAATATCTCATAGGAGCCGCACCGGTGGTCTATGGTTTACCAATTCACATGCGGTAATGGAGGCCAGTCAGCTGCTAACAGAATGACATACTCGTATTCTATATTGCAGTATTTTTATATATTTTTTTGGTCTTTCATTTTGAGGTTTTTGAACTTGCAATTTAACTGAAGATTTTAATAATTGTAAAGAACTGCATTTTACTCTCAAATTCAACACCTGTTTTTGAATTGTGATTTTTGAGTAAAAAGTTTAAATGTTCACTTGAATTTTTTTGATCGAGTCGTCCCTATTTAATCGTGATTACTGTCATTAAAGTCTGCATTTGATTTTACATGCTGAACAAATGAGTTTTAACTATTTTGTCACGGCTGCAATATAAATTTATTATACAGATGTAGTGCCGATTTACAATTCGATTGATTTGAATTCATATCACAACAGTTTGAAAGCCACAGCAAGTCGAGCAAGTTTCTAATAACTTGAGCTGCATGCATTCTAACGTCCACTAGAGGGCGTCTGCTTACTGAAACGAACACTCCACTTTTCTTGAACCGGAAGCAATCCCTGACGTCACACTCCCCCCAGGTTCCCAACATGGCGATCAATCTTGCGGACCTATCGCTTCCTCAGCTTGAGGGACTGAAAAGCCAATTAGACCAGGCAAGTTTACTTTTGTGTATTATTGTTGTGTTTATAATACAATATTTTGATGTATTGATGGTAATAGAACTGAATACACCGTGGGAGAGTTTTATTTAATGTAGCATGCCCAGGCTCTGATGTATCCCCTCCACCCCTCCCTACGTTTAAGACTATTTAAAGATAAGTAAGGCGTGCTAGCTCACACACATTTGTAAATTAATGCAAATCTGCATAATCTAAATTAGGCAGATCACAGACATTTGGACAATTAACAAATTAACGTAAATGCATGTCTAAACGTATATAGTTGCGGGACAGTACTGACACTTGTGCGAAATTTTGTCTTGCAGGAGGTCGAGTTCCTGACGTCCTCAATAAGCCAGCTCAAAATTGTCCAGGCTAAATATGTTGACGCAAAAGATAATTTGAATTCTTTAAACAAAAAAAATCAAGGTGGGTGGAATAGGTTTTTAGATTCTGTGCATTTAGCCAAGGTTGATGAAACTGTCTCTCTCTTCACGTAGGCAAGGAATTACTCGTCCCACTCACAAGTTCTGTATCCTTGAATTGTATTCATCACCAGTATGTTTGTACTTTTATCTGATTTATAGTTTGCCATAGATGAGACCTTTTCGTGCCAAACACAGATACGTAACAGTTTTATTATTAGCATATTTTCCAAACTGAATGTGTCTTTCCTGTTCATATAAATTGGAAAGAAAATCTAGAAAATGCTGTGTGGGTTACATTTTCCTGTTACAGTTTACAATGTTTTTCATATTCTGTCTCAGTCAGCCATTGTCCTTAATTTAACGTATTCTAGATGTATGTGCCTGGAACATTAAATGATGTGGAGCATGTATTAGTCGATGTGGGAACAGGATATTATGTTGAAAAGGTAAGTAGGTGTTTTAATGTATTCCATTATATTCTGCTTTATGTCAGGATTATTCATTGTTAAATCTAATTCAAAAATGCAAACCTCAAGTGCAATCTTTGGCTTTTTTGTAGAATGTAGCAGATTCCAAGGCATTCTTCAAACGAAAACTAGATTTCCTGACAAAGCAGATTGAGAAAATTCAGCCTGCCCTTCAAGAAAAACATGCCATGAAACAAGGTAACGGTCATCACAAATGTAAAAGTAAATAACAATCTCGCATTTTAACTTGTTGCTGACAAGTTGTCATTTTTTGCAGCTGTCATTGAAGTCATGAATGTGAAGATCCAACAGCTACAACAGAGTAAACAGGCTTCCAGCACCAAGGCTTAATCGTGACAACACTTAAATGAATGCTTTTTGTGTGTGTAAAAAAGAACTGTAAAATGTCCTGCACTGACCTTTATATAATCTCTTCTTGCATAATTTGGAAATAAAGGGTTAGTGAACATTAATGTGTTGTGACCCATTTGTAAGTAGCCCTAGCACAGTGATATACAGCCTTATTGTTGAAAACCATATTTGCCTAAAAACACGAGCATCGAGAATTAAAAAAAAAAATCAATTTGATCTGAGGAAAACAAACAAAAAAGCTCATATGTAATGTTTTTTAAAGGATGTTTTGTTTTGCTCCTGGTTTAAAGTGGTTTAAATGCTACTGAAACAAAATAAACACAATAAGATGTCAGTTCAGTCACGATTAGCCTATCAGCATTTAGCTTGTTGCAAAGCAGCGTCCAGTGATTTTATTTCTCAGTGTGAGCAAGTTAGTAAAAACTGGAAATTGTAATTTTTTGCAATGTTGTCAAAACAGTTGCAATGAGGTACATTTCAGAGTTTGCACTTTTCCTGTTGTCCTCCCAATACAAGTAGGCTACTTCTACTTTTAGTACAAATGGAATATGAGGACCACCACCTCTGTGTATCAGCATGTCCCGCCCCCTCATTGTATTTTTTGCGTATTTTTGCTGATGAACAGTGACGCACCCATATTCTCCTTGGTAGAGGTAAATATGTAAAGTTGCGCACCCTTTGAACGGCCGTGATGCGATTCAACGCAGTGCCTCAGTACTTGGTGACGTCGTAGCTGAAAGGACGCTTGATTGGTGGGGGTGTGACTAACTAGGAGTGTTTATCAGAGGGAGCACGTCTCGTCTTCAAGGTGAAGGCCTATTTTTTCTACTTGCGGGAAGAACAGAAGTGTTTGACGGAAGACATAATCTCAGGCATCGGGAGCGAGTTAAGTATAATTTGGATTGTACAGAAGTATTTGGTGATATATATGTTCAGCTGCTTTATATAAGTGTTGACGAGAAAGGTGCCTTTCCGTTACTGTGGAAAGTTGCACAAGGTGGCAGCAACACGTTATTTATAGTAGAAAAAGATTTTCACGTAAAGTGTTTCATAATAAACACATTATG
The DNA here is from genome assembly GCF_024217435.2 of Syngnathus scovelli. Taxonomy (NCBI): domain Eukaryota; kingdom Metazoa; phylum Chordata; class Actinopteri; order Syngnathiformes; family Syngnathidae; genus Syngnathus; species Syngnathus scovelli. The sequence goes on along the minus strand of NC_090857.1, from coordinate 7,929,777 downwards.
CTGCATTGGAGAAGAGTGGGAAGTCGGACTTTTCCGACTCCTAAGTGCAGTCGAACACCCATTTGAATTGGGAAGTCCGAGTTGCGAAGTCGGGAAAAAAAAGAACTCAGTTCACCAAAAAATTCATTTGTAAGATGCAGGCATATTGGAGCACAGGTTAGCACATCCAACTCAATGTTCAGAGGCGCAGGGTTTGATTCTGCATGTTCTCTCCGTGCCTGCATGGGTTTTCCTAATATTAATTTAGTTATAAAAAAATAACACCGCATTATCTATACCGACCGTTTGAAGTTATTTGGTGAAATGAATTAAATGCTATTAATCTTTCTGTATTTATATTAATTAAGAAAATAATGAACATTCGCCCTGAAGTCTTAGCGGTCGGAAGTGGGAAAATCAGATGTTCCACTTTTCCTCGAACGCAGCATCCTCTTTGGTCTGTAGATGTCGCTATGGAACCGAAGTGCCAGTGCGCCTCTGCGGAACCGTTGTACGTACTTACTTGCAAGCAGAGGACGACACGCACAGGGCATAGCTGTCACATGCTGCACGAAGAGTTCATCGAAGCCAATCGGTTCAAATGAAGATAACGTCATAAAATGGCAATTTCTTTTTGACTAAATAACTAAGGTAGCCGTTCGTGTTACTAAAGTCGTAGTCTGAAGTGTATCGTGCTCGTGTTTGGGCTTGGCGTGTTACCGGGGAGACGGTAGTTGAGGAAAAAGCCGCACTCCAAAGAAGTGTGGTCGAGAGCCTCAATCGCAAGTCTCAAGGCACTCGGACGTTATTTTATAACCACAAACTGAAGCGGACGTCGTCTTATTATCTTACCCAAACATGGTAAGTTTTTCTTTTGGCCTAGCAAGGACGCTAGCTAACATGCAACAACCTGTTCCTCCTTTCTAATACATCACCCGCATCAACCATACTTAAAACTGCCAGACGGTTCTTGTAACTTGGTATCAACGTTCATCGTTTGCTGACGTTTTTTTTTTTTTTTTTTTTAAATTGCGATGAATCTATTAAAGATTTTGGTCGAGTCAAATGCCGGGTGCTTAACCTTTAAAAGGTGACCAACAAGTCACGGTCAACTAGTAAACAAGACAGTTAGCTAACCATGGCGGCTCCGTGTTGTTCGCGAGTCTCGGTAAACTGCGCCTTGAACAAATTGTCATTTGTGGACCGACTGTACTCTCGTAGCGTGTATGTTTATGATGACATGACCCCGGCAGAATAAGATTTTCTTCGAACTTTCGAGTTTGAATCCATGCGTAATGTTCGGTGTGTTACAGGCCTACACGTGACTTGCTGTGTTAGCTGTTATACAACTCAAGCTAGGTGGCGAGCTAAGTGGCTATCAAAGGCAGTTGAGATATGAAGGTTACGGTGTGCTATGGGAGCGGGATTAAGATCCGATCATTTGTTTCGAATTGAACCCGGGCCCTTTATAATATTTGCAGATAAATGCCCACCGGACTTCACTTGAACGGCCTAGCGAAGTCATTTGGAGCCTTTTTTACGTCAGCGCCATGTGCTCCCACACGCTCCACAACAGCCGCGCACCGCGCTTTAAATAAGACGATGGCTAAACATACAATGGCGTCTATTTGAGCCTCGTCTTTATTATAATGTCAATTAGAATACATATAAAAATATAAAAATGATACAAATGCTTATTTGAGTGACGTATGCACACGCCCGTCTTGTAGTCAGGCTGGATGAAAGACTTGCGTGTTGAATGGAGCGTCTGATAGGCCGGCTGAACCGGCATGCGGAAACCAATGAGGCTCAGCTTTGTCACTGCGTAGTTTGTGTGTGAACCAAACCGGATTTATTGGAGCTCAGGTTAATGAGCCCTTGCCTTTAGTAGTCGACGTGTTTCTTTATGTGGACGGCAGGTTCGGAATTTGGATCAACTTATTTTACTGAGGCTGTAATGGTATGTAGCGTTACATCGGCGTAATAGAAGATTCTTTTTTTAATCTTGACTTTGTGCAACACCATGTTTTTGAGTAATCCAACGTTTCTGTTTTAAGATTCATATATTTTTCATACAAATGCCGCTAACAATTAGACAAAATTGCATGAGTTAACACCTGCAGGGAGTGAAGTGCTTGATGTTCAGCGGTAGATTTTTATACTGGCAGTGTTAGGATGCAGTTTGGTTTAAAAAAATGCACTGGAGTCATATTTTTTAAATTGACATCAAATTTAGACTGGATTTTTCTCATGATTAGTTTCACGATCACCTTCATCACAAAGGGCATGTCTTTTTCTAATGTAGGTCACCACCAAGGAAACCGTTCTGAACCCCAATGCCAAAGTGTGGCAGGAGATTCCTGCCCACCAGAATGATATCTCGGAGGGGACAGACAATTCCTCTTGGCTGCAGACCTATCCTCACAACGCTGTCATGACTGAAGGTAGGAGCTAGCTTATAGTCTTTCAAGTTTAGCTCCCCGACAGAACAAATGTCGTGCTTTTATTTACCATAAAAAGCAAATTTAAGTATTTGCATTTGTAAAAAATGTTGATCTAGCCTGTCTCTCTGTCCTTTCAGAATACCCTGATGTTCTCTCTTTTGGGGGAAAAGGATGCGATTCTGACTTTGCTGATAACACTGACTATGCCTGTGTGCCTCCAGAGGGCATTGTGAATGATACTGACCCCTTTGCTCTAGGGTATTTAGCCCTTATCCCCCAAAGCGAGTCAACTGTTGGTGAAACAAAAGAACAAACAATGTCTGAGAGTCTCAGGGAGTCCTTGAAGAAAAAACTGGAGTTCTACTTTTCAAGGTGGGTTGTGTGACTGCATAGTCACAAATTAAATGGATCAAATTCTCCTCCTGGATCATACTCAGAAAAAAATGTTTCCCCTCCAGGGAGAACTTAGCAATTGACCAGTACCTGATATCAGAGATGGATAGTGAGCAGTTTATTCCAATCTGGACCATAGCGTGCATGGAGGACATCAAAGCCCTCACTAATGACATGGATCTCATCGTGGATGTACTGCGAGGTACCCGTTTTATATCAAAAGCAGTGCTTGGTTGGTTCACTTTGGTCAATTATTAACTGACGCTTGCATCACTGATTGTTGAACAAAGTATGTCAGCGGTTGCTTCAGATGGGGTTTTCAACTTTTCTCTCTCTGACAGAATTGCCACTGGTTCACGTCGATGAAGCCGGAGAGAAAGTTCGTCCAAATCACAGTCGCTCAATTATTATCCTGCGAGAGGTGCCAGAGACTACACCAGTAGAGGTAAAGATGACACAACCATTTGCAAAAAAGGATCATTTGATACTTAACATATTTTTAGGATATTATTTTGCCTCGGTCAATATTTGTTCTGGGAAAAAGTCGGTGAAGATGTGACTAGAGCCGTAAAACGTGTTTTGCAACTGTTGCAGGAGGTGGAGGCTCTCTTTAAAAGTGAAGAGTGCCCAAATATGATAAGTGCCGAATTTGCCCACAACAGCAACTGGTACATAACGTTCCAGTCAGATATGGATGCACTAAAGGTATGCAATTGCATTTTCAATTTCAAATTGGACTTGATTCAACTTGTGTTAAGTGCAAGAATCCTTTCTGTCCTCAGGCTTACAGATATTTACGGGAGGAAGTGAAAGTGTTTCAGGGCAAGCCAATAATGGTAAGTTGATAAGCAAATAGATCTTATTGCTCCTGGCAAAAGTGTTTTGACATTTTGTTAAATGGGAGTGTTGTTAGATAGATCCCATTTCAGATGAATTTTTTTTTTTTTCTGCCTTGAGTGCAACTGCCATGACCCCCAGTGATGATCAGTATCGCGCTTAGAAGGACCCAGATGCACTGACACTGGCTAGGAGGGAACATTGCTTTTCTCTGTCTGTTTTCTTCTCGCTCCTTCTTCTCATCTTCATCTTCCCATCATTTCCCTTATCCCACTTTCCACCCCACCTCCCTAGTCAGGGCAGTGTTTTATGGCCTAATGACCGTGAGATTATGAGATCTGAGGGGATAAAGATGACAATTATGTTTCTATCACCAGAAATTGTGCTATATTGTCATTCCTGCTTTGTCCTTCCAGGCCCGCATCAAGGCAATAAACACATTCTTTAGTAAGCCGGGCTTCAGCACCGTGGACCCAAGTGTGTACAACCAGCAGGCCCAGCCTCACATTGCATTTGGCTCCCCTGTGTACATGCAGCAGGTGTACAGTGCTCAGCAGCAATACCCAGTCTATCCAGCTCTTGCCCAGTCCTGGAATGCAACAACAATGCCTTACTTTGAAACGCCACTGGTGAGAGTGTTTACCACTTCTATTTTATTCAACTTTTTTTTTTTTTTTCTCTAATGATAAAATTGATGTCGCCATTTGCAGTGCTGACCTGGCAAATAAAATAAAACAGCAAATTGTACTGTTTTTTTAATACAGTTGCATATTGCATTATGTGACATCATTAGACCATTGTGAAGAACAGGTTAGTAGTAATAAGGGTGCAGTAATTATGTACAGTAACAGTACTCTTCACTCGCTTGAAAGTACACAGCGTGTCACAATTAATACTGTTGATCTTAATGCCTTACCTCTGTGGCATCCAGGCACCTTTCCCAAACAACGGCTTCATGACTGCTTACAACAGTGTGGGGAACTATAAAGCAACGTCAAACTGTAATCCTCCTTTGTCCAGGACCCGGTAGGTCACATTCATGATTTCGTGATGTTTTTTTTTTTTCTCCCTCCAACTGTCAAAAACGTGACGTTGATGTTGATTATACAATGTCTTTTATTTTTTATTCTTACCATCATAAATTGGAAAGCAAGATGTCAAATATACATTTTATTGGAAAGCAAGTAGAAAGCTTTTTAATTGGTTTAGTTTGTTCAACTCCAACTTCGTTTAATCCCGTTCATGTCTTGTTTTTCCTCCTAATAACTGTGTGCGCATGCATTAGTCATATCCAGATGTACAGTTAATAAAATGAGTCCTTTCTGTGTTCCTAGGAATCATTTAAAGGGACACTTTAGGCCTTGTGACACACACGTAGCCCCATCAATGGCTCCCCCAGCATTGATGGATGGCCTGTTGAGACCTTTGACCTCACAACCCCCTCAGACACCAGGGACCTTGATGGCCACCACTTCAGTTAGCCTTCCCTCCCTAAGACCTAAAAGCACTTCTCCGAAGGACACCACGCCCAGCGGGGATTTGAGTATGGATGTCCGAACAAGGTGTGTAAATCTCTTGTCAATTCACGTTGAGATGACCTCTTTAACTGGGGAACGCCATAAACAATTTTGGTTTTATTTCAGGAGAACTAACAACTACAGGGGCATGAGGAGGAAAAGAGATGATGAACATACCATGGTCAGCAACCTTTGGACTATTTTAAATCAGATTCGAAACGCTTTATATTTTACCCATCTAAAATGTGATCATTTACCTAAATTCCAAAACAGAAACAGACAGAAATCGAGGTGCCCCCGGCACCAAAGTTTGACCTGGCGGCTTCCAATTTCCCTCCTTTGCCGGGATCTGCGGTTAGTCTAACAGAAGAGAAGACACCAGAGATGCGGCTCTCTGATGTAGTACGTGGTTTAAAAGTCACCAGCAAGGTAATTAATAATTCTCTCTGATAACCAGATGTCCAAGATTTCTGGCGAATCTTGTCAATATTATATTCACCCTCTTGTGTACTTTTTTAAGGCTGTATGCAACAAGGTAGACGAAATGAAACCTTCAAACGTCTCAGAGCCTCCAGCTCCAAGTCCTGTTAGTCCAGATGTGACACCTAGTGCAGAGGTGATGCAAAAACCAGCCCAGCCTATTAGAAGGTGCGAGTTTCCCCCTACACCAAGTATTCAATACGAATCAGATAATTGCAAGGTACTTATGTTGTCTTTGTGCTTTAGAAGTTCCTCACCGATCGAGAATGTGGGTGAGGCTGACATTATGCCAAAAGAAAAAGTGTCGCCAACCGTCAAGCCTGTTAGTCCAACAGAAGCATCTTCCTCGTGTAACCGCGGTGTTCTTGAAGTGGCATCTCCACCAGCTGACAGCACAGAACAGGTAAAGAGCCATTGGTTGCTTGGGTCAGCTTGTTGCAATATTACCTCATGGTCGATATTCATTTCCTTTCTTACCTCTTGAACCAGGAGCCGAAAAAGCTCAGCTATGCAGAAGTGTGCCAGCGACTTGCTAAAGATGGACCACCGGCACAGACAACCTCTCCGGCGGCCCCTGTCTCCACGGCCGTTCAGCCTCTTCAGGAGCTCAAGGCTAATAGAGGGGAGGAGCCACGAGCCAATCATAGGGATGTTGTGGATAAATCAGACAAAGGTGGAGACAGCTGCCCTCCTCGCCAAGTCACACGTACATTTTACGGCTATAATCGCGCCGGCCGAAGTGGAGGTGCGGGGATGAAGAGTTGGGAGCATCCCAGAAACATGGGTGGGTACACAGGCAAAACCTTTTCCCCGCAGCGTGGATATCGAAAGAGTGGCAAGGAACAGAACATTCCCCCAAGGTCACCAAAATAACACAACAATCCTCAAACTGGGACACACCTGTGTAAATATTTAATCTTATATCAAAAAAAAAAGTCTGTAAATAGGAATATTTTAGGTTAACGTTGCTTCTGACAAATGTTTTTCATGGCTAGTGCGAGTTTTTTTTTTAGTTCTCCATGGTTGTCAGCCGTGCTCAGCTTTTGGGTTAGCAAGAATGGGCGACCTACATTTTTATATATGCCCTTATTAGGCCTGGTTCACATGACAAGATTTTAAAATTATCGGCAGGGTTCATTCGTTAATATTCATACTTTGGAGTAAACAATGGATGAGAAAGAGGCATTGAGTAAAATATCCCCACTCAAATTTAAGATGATATTTTTTAGCCATTACGGTAATCGGCACATCTTTACGATTGTTGGGAAGGGAGATTCAGGGCTAAAATGGGGCTGATTATCCTGGCATGTGAAGCAGGCTTAGTCATTTATGTAGTGTGAGTGACTGGTAGAACCATTGCTGTGATCCCAAAAATGTATAACCTCTCCAAAAATACATTGCTGATCTTCCAGTATCTTGAATCTGGCATATAAGGTCTGAAGTCAGCAACATGAAGTGCAACTGAACTAGAAAGAGAAAAATTGAAATAGGGAACTCGACCGGTGAGGATTTGAGTGACCGAATTTAGAAGTTGTAATTTTTTGCTGCCAGTGTGACGTTAGAGACGTGCAACTATGTCTGATTTGCAAAGTCTAGTGGCCCTTTGTGAGTATTTTTCACTCAGTTGTAGTCCAGTATCGGAGTGAAATGGTAGCAGTCAACTTCTGAAATAAGGTGTTTTGAAATGTAAACAATGTTTATAGACTTGACAAAGTATTTTGCTCATCTCTCAGGTGTTGTCTTTCCACTGGGCTATTTCGCAATGTTGTTTTGCAGTTTAATGGCAGCTTGTGTGTGTTGGATTACAAACAATATCGGTTGAATTGTGAGTGATCGCTTTTTTTGCTGATTTGCAAGCGATCACATTTCCTCAGTTTGTGACGAGGACCGCTTTTACGGCAAGGGAACACTCTGGAAAATATTAAGGTCAAGTGCAGAGTAAATAACTCTTGAGTTAGCCGGCTGTTCATTAGGGTGCGGCACATAGCAAGATTGCCACTCAAGGATAACAATTTAAGGCAATACTGTGGAAAAAAACATTTCATTTAAGTAATAGAAATGACAGGGAGCTAATCTTATCACAATAAAAAAATATATATACCTTTGTCACACTTAACTGTCCCATGTGATTTTCACAGTATTTCGCAACGGCTATATGATGTCAGTTCTCTTGTTTGACAAAAGACCACAAGATTAGGTACCCTGATTGATCAGACTTTGTTTTGAACATAGTATGATCTAATATTTCGACTAACATGAAACCTGGGTGATGAATGAGACATTCATGAAACATCAAATGTAAATGTAATCGACACGTCACGTTTTGTCAGGTTTAACTGTTCATGTAATTAGCCACAGATTTTCTTTTAAACTGTTGAATGAATGTTTTTAGTGGCGTACAACTGTTACGTTTGGTTTTGCCGTTTAAGTAGTAGCCAACACCATTTTTTACTGTAATTATTACTGTAATAGATGTCTATTGTGTGTTGTTCCAATGTTTAACTTCAGATTGTATTGAATATTTGTAAATAGTCATATGGATGTTAGCAGAGAAATATTTTGATGTACTTAACTGTCCATTTACTATTTTGATCTCTAGGCATGATAAATCAATGCTTTTTTGCAGTTTTTTTTTTTTTTTTTTAAACTTCAATGAATCTGATAGTTAAGTGGGCTTGCGTTAATACAGATGGAAAACTTGGAATTGGAACATTTAAAGAAAAGTTGTAAATCCTTTAATTCCTCTGTGGTTTTGGTCTTCTGTTTATTATTTTAGAATCACATTGAAAGCAACCTCAAGTGCCTTATTTTTTTCATTAGAAGTGTACCATTATCTCTGAGCAATTATTGTTTGCTGGTGGTTAAAGTCGTCTGTTAAGTGTCTCTAGACACATCACTGAAGCATTTGTAAATGAAAATTCCACACTGGCATGGCATGTATTGTTTTTATTTTAGAGCTCGCCCTGTGCGCGCGCGCTTGCGCACTTGTGTGTTTTAATTTTTTTTTTTTTTAAATTCAGTATGTGCGTCCACACTGTCGGATTTTGGGTTAATCAACAATGAATGGATAACGTTTGAACTGTGTCACGTCAATTGCCTTTTGTTTTTTTTAATCTGCAAATGTACGTTGAACCGCAAATGCCTCAATGGGTGGTGTTTACATCCCTCCGCGGCGATCCTTTTACGTAACACTGGGCTGGGGTTCCAGCTCTCGCGAGATTTTGGGGATGGGAATGTCAAGTGTCAACAACGAGGAGACGACAGCACCGCAGCGTTGGTGTCCGGACGCAGCAGGGAGGGGAGAGACGAGGCTGCTCGAACGTCGGGTGAGCCTGGTGAGCCCTTTTTTGGATCATCAGACATGTGTTGTATAAGCAACACGTTGTAATATTTTTGTGGGTGTGCTTCAATATCGTCTCACCATAGAGGCGTGCTAATGTTAAGTGGTTAACTTGGCTGCTGTGTTCAACGAGATCCCGAAGCTAACGAGCGAAAGCTAGTCGTTACATTTCTTAGCTGACGTTTTGTCTTGAGCAGACCAGCGAAATTAATAATGGGAATATTGGTGCTTACAATTGCTACTTTAGTCCCCACAGTGCGTTGGAAGTGGTTATGATATTAATTTACACGTACGTAGCAACGACATGGCTGTCAAAGAAGCGTATGTTAGCCCTGGGCCTGTCCCAAACGTTCCCGGGTTTGGCACTTGATGTGAAACTACTCACCATTTTTAAATGGCCTGGTAGCTCTCCGTCACAAATATTACCACAACAATTTTGTCATCATATTTTGTGAGAGTGTAATGTCAGAGAGGTAATGTCTGTATCATCGTGCGCTAATTGACGCCTCGGCATCCGTAGTTAAAGAGACCGAAGATGATCTGTCAAGTATTTAAGCAATTTGAAGCTGTATTTTCTCAAAAAAGACACTTTAGGATACAAGTCATTTGTCTTGCCAAGCAAATGTCTACTAAATAAACATGATCTTGGATTACTGATACATTATCTTGAAATATTTTTCAGAACTTCAATGAATAATGGGGGATGACCGCCCATTCGTCTGCACTGCCCCTGGGTGTGGGCAGGTAATTTGATCATTTATGTGCTCGTTTGTTTTATTTTTTAATCCATGTATATAATATACACGTTTTAATACACACAAATCCTTTATTACCATTTGACCAGTTTGCTTTTTTATTTATTGCAGAGATTCACCAATGAAGATCACCTTTCTGTGCATAAACACAAGCATGAAATGACATTAAAATTTGGTCCTGCTAGAACAGACTCTGTTATTATAGCAGGTAATGTTATTTAGGCTTGCACAATTATATAGGCTATGAAACTTGACTTGGAGTTAACTTTTTTTTTTTTTTTACTTCAACATCCTCAGACCAGACCCCCACACCCACACGTTTCCTGAAGAACTGCGAGGAAGTTGGACTATTCAATGACCTGGCCAATTCCTTTGAACAGGACTTTTGTAAAGTACAGGAAGAGGATCACAGGACAAAAAACACAGTGAGAATGAAAATACATTGAAATAATGAGCTTTAGTTGACCTAAATTGTCAGATAAAATGTCATCATTTTAGTGAATAATTTTTAAGGCAATTTTCATATGCTTTTTTTCCCTTTGAAGGCTTCAACTTTACAAACACAATGTGCAACTTCACAAACAAAATGTGCAGCAAAGGTTGAAGATGAAGATCCTTTAGAAGTGGATTCCTCTCCTCCCGATAGTCCGGACTCTTCCTCCAGCATGTCAGACATAAGTAGAGATTCAAGGGTGAGGAGGGGCAAACTTAATAGTCACAAACACTGCTTCCATACAATCCTAAAAGGACATTTCTTTCTGCGTAAGACTTACAGTGGTTATAAAAATTGTGTTAAGCTCAACTAATTGCCATTATTTGACAACAGGAGATTCTGACAAAGCCAGTAGTGAGTTCTGCCCCGACTCCAACCATTGTGCGTCCAGGTTCTCTGCCTCTACACATAAGCAATGATTCTCTACACCCTACGCTGCCATCTCCAACGTCTGTCATCACGCAGGCGCCGCCCTCCAACCGACAACTCAGGTACTCAAAGTCAGGTAGTCTAAGTTGTCCTCTATAGATCCACAAGGCATCCCCAAATAGTTATTAAATTGCATTTTTTTTTCACATTATGAACGTAATTGCTTCACATCAGAAAGAAACCAAATTCATTAGTCATTTTCATGAATCGATCAAATCCCTGACTTATATTGTCCACAGCTCACCGACAAGCTCTTATCCCCTCGTGAGGCACCTCGTGAATGGGCAAACAGTCCCTCTTCTGCCCAGTCCTCTGCAGATCACCTCAGTCATATCTGTGAGTTTTTCTCAGTGTAAACGTGGAAGAGTAAACCTTTAATTCATATTCTTTTAATGCTGTGCATTATCCAGTCTGAAGCTCCTCACCTTGTTGTTGTTGTTATTTAACGCTGTGTGAAGCTGGCAAGGCCTGGCAACTCGGTGCCCAACATTCCTGGGATCCCAGGACCTCCATTGGGCGGGGCCAGCAGTAATTCATCCTCCCCATCAGGTTGCCATCTGCAATCCGAGACCAAGATGGTGAGAAGTGGCAAGATGAGCCCACTCACATGAGATGCATCACATTAGACCTCATCAGCAGTTTTTCGGGTTAACTCGCAACTCATTGCTTGTGTGTCTGCAGCGCTTGAAAGCAGCCCTAAGTAATCAAGGCTCTGGAGCACATGACGATGGTGGCGGGGGGGCAGGATCCTTCCCAGCCGTCCCCCAGAAGCAGGAACAGAGCCAGCAGCCTACTCAGAATTCAGATGCACCCTCACCGGCCCAACCACAGGTAGTCAACCTTCTTCAAACAATGTGGGACGCAGTACTTCTTGGAGCTTTTGTATTATGTTGCATTGGTATTAGATTAGTTAGAGGAACTGTTGGGGGAGCAGCTGCAGCTGGGCTACGAGTGGGTCATTCAATTCTTGACATAGTTCTTATGCAGGCAATCCCCATCCCCAGGTGTCCCCTGCGCAGCCAACTGGAGGCCGGCGGCGGCGAGCTTCTGAGATGGACCCCGATGAGAGGAGGCAGCGTTTTCTAGAAAGGAACCGAGCAGCTGCCTCACGCTGCAGGCAGAAGAGGAAGCTGTGGGTGAATTCTTTAGAAAAGAAGGCGGATGATCTTGCCAGCATGAATGTCTCGTTAACGGTGAGCGTTTTAATAAGTATAATAAATACGTTTGAATGATTACTGGAATGTAAAGAACAACAAATGTCACTTGTTAGTCATTTTTCACAAATTTGAATTTGCCAGAATGAAGTAACGCTCTTAAGGAATGAGGTGGCTCAGCTGAAGCAGCTCCTCCTAGCCCACAAAGACTGCCCCGTCACTCTTATGCAGAAGAAAGCTGCTTTCCTAGGTGAGCCTGCTACTAAACCAAACCATTTGTCATGCAGTGTACATGTACATGTTCTGTAGCATCCATCCATCATCTCATCCATCTAATGTGTCCTTACTCGCTCACCTCTCTAAGGGTGAATGTCTTTCTCTGCCTTTAGCTGCAGGAGGAGAGGAAGCGTCCCGGGAGATTTCAGCCGAGCCCATCGGATCGCCGGCGGCCGTCATCCAGCGTGGACCGTCTCCCTTGGCCCCACCCTCCAGCCCAGGACCCACCATCAACGGCATGAGCGTCCGCGCCGCAGAGGCGGTGGCCATGTCGGTCTTGGCCGGCATGGGATCGGGCCAGCCGGGAGGGGTTGTCATGGTGACGCAGTCCCAGTCAACCCCGAGATGATCCGCTGACGCAGGAAGCCAGTATAAACTCGAGTGGCATTTTGGAGGCTGGACTGGTGCCATGTGTTTAACTAAGGGAGTACCCCTAACCCCCCACCCCAAGCCCAAGATTAAGACCCTCTCCTCCCCTCACGGCCAATGATAATCACACAAAGACAGCATCAGGCCTCCTCCCTCTTGCCCTTCCTCTCTGTGTGTATGTAAATAGGGAAAACACTCACATGAGACATGTTTGAATGAAAAGTACGAATGCAAAATCGTCATCAGTCTTTGATCACTTCAGTCCCACACAAAATTCAGTGCCTGTCTGTGCGTGACCCCCAAAGCAGGTTTTCATTTAAATATTTGACTGTGATATCATTCACTGGCCTGGCTCGGCTCTCTCCTTTGTGCTCAAACAATGTAGGTACTGATGCAGTGACATGTTGCAAGCTTTTGTGGCTTCCTACCTTGCTTGTGTTTATCTTTTTATCCGACATTTTAATTACATGCCCCCCCCCCCCCCCCCCCCTCCGACCTCCAGTAACCATCAAAGTTAGCTCAATTGCCTCTAGCTTTAAATACATCGCCGTGGCATTTGATAAGCTTATGCAATGTCCTGAACATTATTTTCCGTCCAGACCCAAAGGTAACATTAATCTACTGACAATATTATTACTGTAGTTATTTTTCCCCCCAAGTCACAATCCCCAGAGTTCTCCACGTCATTTGTGAAAACATTCTTTCACTGCTAGATATAACAATTGTTTTTTTTCCCCCCTCTTAAATATTTGAAATCACTAAATATTTTTGTACTTTCACCAGTTTTTTTTTTTTTTTTCCTGGAAGCTGATGATTCTCAATGATTGTTTCACTTTGTGTTTGACTATTCTTTATCCCAGGTCAATCATTTACTCTCTCTTAAACAGAGTGCAAGCTTTCCCACTACCATTTAGGATGAAGATATATCTCCCAACACTGTTCATTAGTTAGGGTTAAATAACTTGAAGCCAGTTGAAACTTTTGAATCACTGTAGTAATTATCCAATGGGTGATGATACTTACCGGTTTGTCAAGTTAAATCTAGTTGATGTTTTTTTTTTTTTTGTCAGGCAGTTTTTGGTGGGTAGTAGCTAGTTTGTGACAGAACAGGTTATTGCGTGACAAGCAATTTGCCATTTTTAACCAGACGTAAAAATTATGACTGCATGGATTGTTGAAAGTTGAGGTGTACCACTTTTTTGTCACAGTGTCAGTTTATTGAGCTGCAATTTAGGAATTTTATAAAGTTAAGGAATTCTAATGGTTAGCTTTAGATGGCCTCTACAAATGGAAAAAAAATTCAAACAAGCAAATATTTAACCCTTTCGCCAGACATTTCAGTTGAGGAACGAGTAGTGCAATATATTTTTCTATCGATTATCAATGTTTTTTGCGTTTAGCCCAGCCACTGAGAGCGGTGTGGTCTAATCCGGTTGACCAGAGAAAATGTGAAACTTGTTTTGAATGAGTGAGCTTGGTGGTTGTTTATGCATGTCTGTGGAGCATTACAGAGTTCCTGAGTGCTTCACAACATTTGGAAAGTAGTTTTCTATTGTGAAGTAGACAAAAGTGGTTGTGCAAGGTGCTTCTTTTGAATTGTTGTTTTTAATTGGAGTTTATTTTATATCACATTGTACTTCCAACATTGTCCTGTCCTGCCCCTTGTCACTGCGTCGCCTTTAAAACAACCTGTCATACGGTTCAGTTTTTTTTTTTAAATATAAATTGCACTGTCTGTATTTTCCCCTCTTTGTTTTTTTTGTTTTTTTACCATTCTTACATTTATTTAACAGAGGTTGAACCATATACACATGTCTCCAGTAAAGATTTGTTCAGAGGGAGTTTCTCAAATACTCAGGCCTCAAGGTGGGAGAACTATTTGTGTATAAATCGTTGTCTTGGGCAAATAAAATAATTTAATCGGAAAAGACAGATTCATCATGAGGTTTTAATTCAGCTTTAGTCTCTCTGTACTCAGGGCCTCTACAGTTTACAAAACAAAGTCACAGTTGTCATAAATTATGTTAGTGACTGTTAGTGACAGCAACTTGGAGAAACAGCTACTACATTATTGTGTAATATTTTAGTGGAATGCTTGTATTCCATATAATTGTTATACAGATCAACATGATTTTTCTGTTAATTTTGGGTGGTTCCAATATTTATATTTTGCATAGCATTAAATTGTTGTTGATGACGTCACCAATCTGCGGGTGCACAGTCAAATCGGGTGAATCGTGCCCACGGTGCTTGCTATAACACAAAGCTACCACTAGAGAGCGCTCAAATGCCGTACTCTAATTGACTGTTTTGCTCAGTCACGTGACCACCGACGTCGACTGGTTCCCCTGGTCCCTCAGTAGTCATGGCGGTGTCCGGGAGTCTCCAGGATGGAGTAATCACCACCACCGCCGCCGCAGCAGCAGCCTCTTGAGTCTTCATTGCCACCTTCATGCGGGACTGTATCCTCCGTCGGCCGAGATATCACGAACACCCCGCAGGCTGCTCAAGCTTCCTGCTATGGCCGATCGAGGCGTCGAATTGTCGGCTCTGCCAAAAGAGGTCAGGGACCAGCTGGCGGAGTTGGACCTGGAGCTGTCCGAAGGTAAGGCGGCTTTGCTAGCAGGTGTAGTGTTGCCTTTGGCTCAGGACACGATTGCAAATCCTCCTCTTATCACTGGCCTCCATTTACATTTTTTTTAAGCATTACCTTTCTTTTGCAACATCATCTTTGATTAATATGGTTGACTGAATGTATGTCAATATTATTGCTACACTTTGACACGTTTGTGTTTGTGGCATGTTTCTCTTATTGTGTTGACGTGTAAGCACAGCTCCATGAGCATACACTTATGTCAGAGAAAATGGGTCAAGTTAGTTAACCGGGGGGGCTTCTGTGTGCACGGCATATCCCTACATGCAGTATTTTTAGATGCATCTAAAGACGTGATGCTGCATGCACCTACAATCCATCTTTGCCCCGAATGTGCAGCAGATACAAGAGGCTTACTTGTTGTCTGAGTGCGAGAAAACAAAATGGAATATGGTGCTGACTGTTATGCAAGTCTGTGAATCACAGTGCAGCAGCCTGATTGGTGCTGTGCAGCTCTCAGGTGCCCGAGGGTGGATGAGTAATGTCATGTTTGGCATGAAGAGCCCAACACTGGAGCCCACTAGTACTGTGCTCCAAGAAGAATCGTGGTCCAAGCTAACCGTAATGCAACCTTAATTATCATTGCATCATATATGCACAATTGTATTTTTTTACACGGACCATTAGATCATCATCTTCCACATGTGTGAAGAAATCTGAACATGCCAGACCGAGGCCTAGTTTGTAACTGTTTCAGGCTGGAGTGCAAGTAGTAAGGTGACTCTCTGATTGGGGTTGTCCCAGGCCTCAGACGATGACGCTTGTGTCTTTGCTTGCAACTTTACACCAAAGGTTCTGCGCTGTCCAGATGCCCTCGGCTCGTTGCCACATGTTCCCCAACCGTCAAACGCGTCGGCCGTCTGGATCAGTAGTGTGCTCTGCTCGGGCCGGGCCGAGCCGAGCAGCATCTGGCCTTACATAAAGTCGAGAGCTCTCTCATGGATATCTTTTTCCGGCAACAATCTTCCCATTGTTTGAAGCGGGACTCCCTTAGCAACAAGCAGAGGAAAAATCTGCATCACTGAAATGGTTGTTTTCAGTAGTTTGCGTGTGTGTGCGCGTATTAGCCCGTGTGTGTGCGAGTGAACCACCACCCACTTTAACGTCTTTGCAAAGACACAAAGAAAGCCATTGAGGGGATCAAAGACTTTGTGATTGAGTCGGACTGGAATTTCGAGCTGTGAGCCGCAATTTAAAGCTGCTCAACTTGCTAGCGCGCAGCCCTGTTTGTAATCTAGTTAGGGTCGCTATCACTTAATTTTTCAGATGCAACGCTTAGCGGTGAAGAAAAAACAAAGGATGTACTCTGAACTCTAATCATTTTTTTTTTCCTTATCCAAGAAAAAAAAGGACAATCTCTTAATCCAGCATCAATTGCTACAGTACATACTGTACAGTCACAGGCTTTACATGTTAGCGTGTTGAAAACTGTGGCGGAAAGGCTAGTCTTCCTCGTTAGAAGCCCGAGCCATAGTGAAAGGGGGGGGGGTGGAAAAACGAGAGATTACGGTCCTGGCTGCGTCTCTTAATCTAGGTCACAGAGCATCAGGGGGCAACAATCCTGCCACACTGGGCCAGGATGCGACGCATATCTCGCAGCTACCACCGTGACACCACCGAGGCCTCGTCTATATTTGCTCCTCTGTTTCACCTTTAACCTTTTCCCACCCCAAATCAAAACAATTCTTTCTGTTCGCTTCAGTCTTGTTTGGAGTTATTTGTTTATACAATACAAAAAAGTCCACTGACCTGAGCATTGCCTTTTTTTTTTTTTTTTGCTTGACTTTAGTTTTTGCATGGTCAGAAGTGAAGCTGATTTGGCCTATCCATTTAAAAGCTCATTAAGAGCTGCACAGCGCACAGGCTGTTCCTGTGCTCTCCGTGCCGCTCGAGGCCACCAGGCGGACCTCTGCTGCGCTCCGTATGTCGCACAGGCACATGCTATTTTTTGGAAAATGAATCCAAAGTGTTACCTAACATCTTAACTGTCTATTTTCATCTTCCATAAATGCGAGCTCCCACACGTAAACACAGCACCAACAGGCACTATGGAGGGATACGCATGAAGGCTTTGTGGACAAGAAAGCCTGAATAATTTAAACGAACGCTCCACACAAACGCACACTGTCAGCTGGGTCACGGACATTTCTTGCTTTCAACTCCACAGTGGACTGGGGGAGGATTAGCAAGGTCACAGTCGGACCTCCTCATTTTTCTCTTCTCCTTGTGGCTCATCACATCTCTGACTCATTGCTTTTTCAAAACACAACTCAACAGATACAATATATGAGATTGCTGTGTTTACACTGAAACTAATAATTACTCTGACTCTGATATGTGGGGGCTGAGTGTGCTAACATCATTTTTTTTTTTTAATGAAGATGACTCCCTTTATTGAGCAATATATGTGTACATCATTATAGAGTAATGCAGGCCGACATGTCAGCACCACATTGTGTTAGTCACTAAGGACCCCATGCCCAGCCCCCAGCCTCGCTCTCTTACATACACATTTAGAATTTCCTATAAGCTCTTTCTGAATTAAGTCGGGCAAACAGCAATTGAAGGCTTTGCTAGGCTCTTAATAGGAGAAATGTTAACTCAGCCCACATCTTGAGTCTGTACTTTTTTTCAAACTCTATTCACACCTCTTTATAAACACTTGTTCAATGTTCAGGAAAAAAAAGTATTATTTTTCTTCCATCATTTCTCAATCTTGAATTAAACTTGCCGTGGAATTCCCGGGAAGTGACTAGCGTGGCATTAGATTACATTTTTATTCACACATCAGTCACAACCGGAAATCTTGCTTGAGAAGATCAGCATTCAATGAATGGGCAAAAAAAAAAAAAAAAAAAAAAATCAGAGTTGAACTAGTTGTACCCCTAAAATTTCGAGTATCATGGTTTTTTTTTTGTAGCATTTGTAGCAAGACTATGCAGCAGCATAGTGTGTGTGAAGTGTAGTGTGTCAGGTGTGTCAACCACACCTCTTGTCTCTCCTTGCACAGTTGAAGTGGAGTCACGTCTAATTTTCCGATAACACCCTCCACTCCTTTCCTGCTCCCCCGAGGCCCTCCACATGAATTTGTGTGTGTGGAGTCTATGTGTGACTTTGCATGATGTGTCAGCATTGCCATCCTGAGCTGAGCTGAGCTTAGCGTGCTGACTGAAACCTGAGTCACCTGAATTTATAGCCACACCTTCACACTCACTTCTGTCTCACACATCTGTTGCTTTTAAAAAGCATTCATTTTCATTTTTTTTTTTGTAAATGAGTTTTTAATTCTCTAAAGGTATTCAGTATTTCTCTTATTATTCTTGCAATATTTTATTTACGTGCGCTGTATACTGTCTATTTACATACACAATGTCACTTAGAAGCCTGATGTGTTTTTTTTTTTTTTTTAAGAAGGATTTATTATCCTGAATTCTACCGTTGCTTCATGTCCCTAAATGTGACAGACATGAGTTAAGAGGACACAGAAAGCCAAAAAGACCGTTTTATTGTTACAATAGATTCCAAATTCCAGGAAAGTGACTGCAGCCAAGATAAAAACAAAACATTATTTGTAGCCTGTGTGAAGCTATTTGCTTTGGTCTCTTTTTTGGGTCTTACAAATTATGCATATTGGGAAGTTGAGGTTTGTTTAGCGAATGAGCAACAATCACAACAGGGAGGACAGTGTTTTGTTCTGGTTCCTTAAAATTCAGTCTGTTGCTTTTTTTTTTGGGCACATTCAAAGTCAGACAGTCTGTTTGTAGACATGGATATGTTTTTGCTTTTATTGCACGCTGCCTCAGAGCATCTCCTCATCCAAAGGGAGGCTCCGTTTTCTATGAAATAACAGCTGTAAAATTCAGGCATGTGTTCAGATCTTTTTCATTGTGCGGGTGTCTGTCGAGATTTTTGTCATGTTGCTGACAAAGCAAGCGAGTGTGTGATGAAGGAAAAAACAAGAGGGTGGGGGGGGGGGGGGGGGATAGTCGGCAGATAATTACAATTCAGACTGAGTGCCTGCAGGGTGCAGGGAGAGAGAGTCAATGCAATTTAAATCATCTGAGCTGAGCAACGAGTGAACCTTGGGAAACTGCACCGCTTTCACGCTTCTCTCTTTTTGCTTGTTAAAAATTAAACTCAGTCCTCCTCGCTGTTACGATGAATGCACGCTATAGCTCGGAAACATTTGATTGTTGACCGGAGAGCGGATGCAACTCGGTCTTTGTGGGAATTTGGGTTAACGAGACGGGGCCTCGTCAGAGAGAGTGTGTTGCCTCCCAAGTAGACACAAGATTCTTTTATTCCCATCATTCAACGAGGTTTTTTTTTTTTGGGCTGTCGCACACATCAAGACTAAGCCAGAGCAACCCAAAAAGTGCCGCTGTGCATTCTCCAAAACTCAGCGCAGCTTTGCTTACCTTGCATGAAGCCACCACTGGCTAATTTAACCATATACTTAATGTTATTACATTTCTTGTACAGATATTATGTTTTTTTATGGCTAATATATCAATTGGAGGTTGACCACCATGTGGGAACCTTTCAATAGTTTGCCGATCGGTTTAACTTCTCAGCTGCCTTTGATGGAATCAGGAAAGCGTAATGGAAGTGGCATAGAGTACAGCTGAATTTCAAATCATCCAGATGGAAGAGTGATTACTTAGAGATTCATTTAATGCTTGTCCAGACCCCTCCCCCCACAAAGACGCCATCTCTCGCTCTCCTTCCGCAGTGAAACTGCCTGTTCACATGAGCTAAAAATAAATCATGTGACTGAGTAAGGCCAACCATTCTGTTCATGCATTACTTATGGTAGTGTTTACTTTTCATCCATTTTTTTCCCCCCCTCAGGAAAGAAAAAAAAAAGATCCACATGCCTTAAACAGTTGTGCTGTCAGGCTCTTTGTGTGAACACTTAAATTATTAGTCAAGGCTAAACTTTGCTTTAGTTTAATTGTGTGCAAGAGACAATAGGCAGAGGATTTATTACTATTAATTTACTGCCTCGAATATTGGCAGACTCGACACAATAACTGAGATGAGTCAAATGGGGATAATGATGTATTCAAAAATGTGACATGACTGACCTTTATAACTCGTTCACGTCAAAGATCCATTTGTGATTGGTTTGGCAGTGAATCAGGTGTCAGTGTAGCAGAACCTCCAGGATGTGGTTGCAAAGGTTAAACAGCTTGAGTACAAAAAAAAAATCAAACTTGTTCGTCTTGATTGTCACAACCTGAGCTTGTGTGTCGTGTTTTATGTCGTGTTAAAACAAGCCACGAGACACACATCGCAAGAAATTGAGATACCAGTAAAATGCAAAGTCACAGTTGTGTGTTTTTATCAATGAACACAAAGTCACGAATTTCTTGACCCATTCCCCCTTCAATCCAGTGAACACAACATTTCCGAATGGAGTGGGAGTTCAATCTTTTCAAATACGTTCTGTCCAGATAGCGTGGTATTGTTTCTACTAGATTGCTAATTATTTGGTTCTACTTGTTTTTATAGATAAGTTGTGCTTGAAGATTAGAAATTTCCAACATGATTCCAACCTTTACTGCTTTTAGGCCTTTATTCATTTTCATGGATGGCTTTCCTTGTGTCCTTGTGATTTTATTTAAACTCTCTGAATCATCCTTATTTTTGCTCACTCTCCACATTTCCAAATTTAGGGTTGTTTTGTTTCCTCTTGTGTTGCAGTGTGGAGCATCTGTCCATGGGCATCCATCTGTTGTTGTTGTTGTTTTTTTTGGTCACCATTGCACGCACTGTCGAACAAACGTTACTGAATAAACTTTGAAATCATGTCTTTTCTTTCCTCAGGTGACATCACACAGAAGGGCTATGAGAAGAAAAGGACCAAACTCCTGGCACCGTACATCATCCACACCCCAGGTGACTGTCCTTTTTATTTTATTAATCAGCTTCATGTATGTATATATTAAAAAATTGGAAAATCCACACTATCATCCCCAAGGTGGTGATTGCTGCCCCCTAGTGGCATCACAAAACTACCAATCACTATGGGAGGTTTCCATAGAATTATATTTTATGATCACGACCACAGCAGGAGCTTCCAGTTTGAACATTATGCCAACCAACCCGATGAAATTAAAAGTGGATATTGAATCGGTTCTTCGTTTGCAGCTTTATAGCGGCTTTGACCCGCCACAGAAGAACACGTGTCTATGGGAATGTTTGTCCGTGCATCCAGAAGAACATTTCTGAGGTTACTGGTGCTGGATAAGAAGTCCTGCCTTGCAATCTCCTTTCACCACAAAACTGTTTAACGTGGTTGAGGTCAGGATTTAACTTCTTCAACGCCAGACTTATCTAAGCACTGTCACGTCCTACACAGAAAAAGAACTTTAGCTGATCAGATGACAAATTCCAATTTCGACCAATTTGGCTGCAAAAGTAGCGAATGGATGTATAGGCGATGTTTTTTCCAAGTTCTTCAATAATTATCTGCAGATGGACAAAACATTGTGTGCTGCAGCTACAAAAATGCAGGAACGTTCTTGGAATTTGTCATGGACATTAATTCTTGAGTGAGCAAATAAGTAGAACAAGAAGATATTGATCCGAGCCATAAAAAAACGTCACTAGACTGTGTCGAGAGTTTCTATTGAGCGTTCCTTCTAATTCTTGAACTCTTGCCTGGAATCTTGGCAGTGATACTCAACATTTAGAAGCAAGTTATAAATATTATATTTTGTTCCCCCCTACAGTCGAACCACCCCCGAAGAACAATGTGCAGCCACCCGCTCCCAGTTCCTCTTCCAGCCACGGTCCTCCACCTTCTAGTTCATCCCGCTACCGTGAACGACGTTCCCGAAAGACGCATCGCAATGGCGGAACCAGGGATGACCGTTACAGATCAGGTGCGGAATGCAAATTTAGAATTTCGAAAGTCGTGTTTTTCCCTCAGAGACTATTGAGCAGCTGGGGAACCCCATCAGTGAGACCCCCCCCCCCCCCCCCACCTCCTTTGCAAAATGTCATCACTTCCTGGCCATGTAGGAGGAGTCCTTGTGGAGAACACAGGAATGTTTATCTAAGAAGGAAAAGACAGCTCAGCAGTGGGTTGCAAGCAGAAGATGTGAGACTGTAAAATCAAACTCCCTCCGGATTGACACGCACTTTCTTCACTGTACTTTTCATCTAATTCTTATTAGAAACTCTCCCATGGCCAAAAGACATTTTAAATACCACGCTGACCTGTTTTTGTTCAGAAACAATAGGATAAAGGTATTTATTAACTTCCACTTGGGTGTAAAAAGCCCCGACTGGCACAATTAGCCCAACAAGCTTATTAAGTTAAGACTGAAAAAGTCTTCAAACAGAATATTATGAGTTGTTAAAGTCCAATTGGGAAATTATTTGCATGTTGGACTTGGATCATATAAAGTAAAAAGCTAGCGTTTGTAAAAAGAGCAGATTCTGAAACCAAACATGTCGGGATCCCCCAGCATGCTATCGCCATGGAAACTTATTTAACCTCTCATCCTGTGGCAGCCACAACGCTCAGCAGTTGTGTAACTGTGATGCCGCATTTGATGTTTTGCTCTTTTGATGCCTGAGTGAAGTCGGTCGAGGAGATGCTGTGTGTCACCGAGTGGGTTGCTTCCGTACACGCTGCGAACGCGTGGCTGCCCGTTTAAGTCCTCCTGATGCGCCTGTGGGTGTCATCAAGTGAAAGCATCTGCAATTATGTGCGTGGGCTAATGAACAGTTAGCCTCCTCTTGTCGTGATTACGCTTCCAGAGAGGAAGCGCAACCTTTCTTCCGTTCCTTCTTTGACAACTGATTATTTAGCAAAACTAAAATGCTGGCAAATAGGATGTTTTCATAAAGGTCTTTCTGTACAAAACACTGCTGTATTTAATCTGTTGTTTGTTGAGAACTCTCGCAAATTTGTCTGAAAGTTGCAAGATATTTTAGTTCATTATAATTTCAATATCCTTTTTATCTTCTGCCTTATCAGATATTCACTCTGAAGCAGTACAAGCTGCTCTGGCGAAACATAAAGAAGAAAAGATGGCACTGCCCATGCCTACAAAACGACGTTCAACTTACGTGCCGTCTCCCATCGAAACACGAACGCCACCAGGTAGGAAAGGAAGGCCTTCACAGAATCCAGTTTTCATACCAACGGCACATCATTTCTCTCAGACTCCTCATCGGCCTCTGAGGATGAGACGTCGGCGCGCAGGCAGTCGTCGGTGGTCGTCCCCATCCCTTTGCTCAATCCCAACCAACAGAGCCCCGATTGTTGGATCAACCGCTCGGCCCAGGGCTCGTCCACATCCTCATCGGCTTCCTCCACCTTGTCCCACGGAGAGGCCAAGCCGCAGCCTCACAACCAGCCTCAGCCTCAGTACAAGCCTCAGTACCAACCTCTGTACAAGCCTCAGTATCAGCCGCAGCCCCAGCACGAACCGCCACCGCCGCACATGGCCGCCGCCATCACCGACATGATGGCTCACAGTCGCATTGGTGAGCAACAAAACACAATTTGTAAAAAAAAAAATAAAAATCTGCATATGTATAAAGTATATATTTTTTTTGTATCAAATGTGGTCATTTTTCCATCCCACTATCCGTAGCCCCCCACGAGAACAGCATCCCACCTCCCGATGTGACGGCAGTCGCCCTTCCAGCCAGAGGCCCGCGGGTTGACTTGCCCTCCAACACGACGGCCCGTGGGATGAGTCGAGGGCAGAGTCGCTCCAGCATGATGGAAACCGCAGACGGTAATCGTCCACTTTGCGACTTTTTATTTTCTTCTCGCAACCTCTTAAGGCTTTCTCTCAATTAAATTCCAGTTGTGTCATTAATCGTGCTGTGCTGCTTACTTCTGCTTTCACTCTTTCTGCTCTGTCACATGTTTTTGACTGGCTGGTAGGAAGAATTAATCTCCAGAGTAAGAACACGCTTTCATGTGTATTGTCCGCAGCCTTGTGTCTTTGCTGTTTTGACCCTACTTCTCCCTATTGTTTGTAATAAATGCATACAAAAATCAAAACACACAGCGGACATGGCAGCCCCAGTCCAAAAAAAACACTCTTGACCCAACTCTCACCTTGTTTTCCTTGTGATGATCCCACTCAACGTGTGCTGCTTTTTCATTCCCGACCATGACGCCATTCCAAATGTTTGATGAGTCACATTTTGTGGGTTGAGAAGCAGCAGACAGTGAGAAGATATGACGCTCAAATGACACTTTTGTTCGTGTGTGCACGAGTGTGTGTGACCGTGTCGTGCAAATCTCCACCGTTTCTCTCCCTTGGCCTTGTAGGAGTTCCGGTGAACAGCAGAGTGTCCACAAAGATCCAGCAACTTCTCAACACGCTGAAGAGACCAAAGAGGCCACCACTCAGTGAGTTCTTCACCGATGACTCGGAGGAGATAGTAGAAGGTGAGACATGATAGCTGCTGATCATTTCACAAACAATAACAATTCTAAACACTACAGTTTAATTTCTTTGTTGCTTTTTTTTTCCCCCACATCTGCTTTCCACTACCACGCTTATTTGGACTTTTACTGTCCTAATGCCGTCCTGATGTTCTGTCTATCTCAGTGCCCCAGCCGGATCCCAACACACCCAAACCAGAAGGGCGTCAGATCATCCCGGTGAAAGGCGAGCCCCTAGGGGTGGTCAGTAATTGGCCGCCAGCCCTGCAAGCCGCGTTGGCCCGATGGGGGGCGACGCAAGGGAAAAGCCCCGCCCTCACAGCTCTCGACATCACGGGCAAACCGCTCTACACGCTGACTTACGGTGAGACTTGATTCTATTCAATAATAACGTGCAAGCAAAGATGGCTCATCATCTGAGACTATATGATAGATTAATTTTGCATGTCACTCTCCATCTGTTTTAGGGAAACTTTGGAGTCGCAGTGTGAAACTTGCCTACACGCTCCTAAATAAGTTGGGCAACAAAAACGAGCAGATACTTAAACCCGGCGACAGGGTGAGGACACAAAATGATATTGTTACCTTTGTAAAGTCTGTTAGTTTGCAGCAAAATTGGTGTTTTATGTTTTTAAAAACAACACAATGTCCATTTAATGACTTTGTAGGTGGCACTCGTGTACCCCAACAGTGACCCGGGGATGTTCTGGGTGGCCTTCTATGGCTGCCTCCTCGCTGAGGTCATACCTGTACCGATAGAGGTGCCACTCTCTCGCAAGGTGAGGTTTTTTTTCTCCGGTAAATGTTTTTGTTCATTAGGGGTGAAGACAATTAACATTTGTGTGTTGGATATGTAGGATGCGGGCATCAGCCAAGTGGGCTTTCTTCTCGGCAGCTGTGGCGTGGGCCTTGCGCTGACCAGCGAGATATGTTTGAAGGGTCTTCCCAAGACCCCCACTGGAGAAATAATGCAGTTCAAAGGTTGTTAAGGCAATAACGTCATGAACATTTGGCTACATTTCAATGAGCAACAATTAAATGTTAGCTATAATCAGATGTGAGATTCTGTTTCTATGCCAGTGTCATATTGACTCCAGATAGGGATAATCTCAATCTGGGATTTTTTTTTTTTTTTTAAATAATTTACCTTTCTGGTAGGCTGGCCTCGAATGAAGTGGGTGATTACGGACTCAAAGTACCTGACCAAGCCTTCGAAAGATTGGCAGCCTCACATTCCGACGGCCAACACAGACCC
This sequence comes from Syngnathus scovelli, assembly GCF_024217435.2. NCBI lineage: Eukaryota > Metazoa > Chordata > Actinopteri > Syngnathiformes > Syngnathidae > Syngnathus > Syngnathus scovelli. The sequence goes on along the minus strand of NC_090857.1, from coordinate 7,903,979 downwards.
CGCCTACATTGAGGTGACCCTGGGCTAAAACTTTGCTGATTTGACAATAAAAGGATGCAAAAAGGAGCCCACCTGATCTAAAATGATCTTTTTCTCCTCCTTTGCACAGTACAAGGCCAATAAAGAGGGCACGGTGGTCGGCGTGGCGGTGTCTAAGGTTGCCATGCTAACCCACTGCCAGGCGCTGACGCAGGCCTGCAACTACTGCGAGGGTGAGTTATTAAAGGCTGTCCTTTTGTCTTAGAGTTTGGATCATGGCAGTCGGTATTAATTTGATGTCCTATATCTGTCGCAGGGGAAACGCTAGTGAATGTTTTAGACTGTAAGAAGGACATGGGTCTCTGGCATGGGGTGCTCACGGTGAGTGGGTGTTCGTGGCTATTCACAGTTAACCGCAGTAACTAATAAATAATGAATCCCTTGTTGTTGTTAATATCTAAATTATAAATTAGTTTCCAATACGGTTATTCCCTGGTGCTGTTTCATCGTGCACTCTACATTATGCAAGTGCTGTCTCATGTTGCTAAATAAGACAAATATTTTGTTTAAACTTAACAGGGTTTTAGATATGTATTCATTTTTGCGAAGGCATATTTTGGGGCACACCTCTTTGATTTCATTTTTTTTTTGTTTCCCTTCACTATATATGTCAGCCTAATTCTTTACACTGTTTATTATTTTCCTTTGGGTGCTTTGTTAACCACATGTTGTTTGGTAACAGGCTGTGATGAACAGGATCCACACTATAAGTGTTCCCTACGCAGTTATGAAGGCGTGTCCTCTCTCCTGGGTACAGCGGGTTCACATCCACAAAGGTAAAAACACTTCAGGATCATCTTGAGAATTACTCGCTGGAGACACGACAGTATATAAACTATTTTTCCACAGCCCGATTAGCTTTGGTGAAATGTCGGGACTTGCATTGGGCCATGATGGCCCACCGGGAGCAGAGAGACATCAGCCTGGTTTCGTTACGTATGCTGATCGTCGCTGATGGCGCCAACCCTTGTGAGAAAAGCTTATGATCTTTTCTTCCAATCCACAAAGTCATACCTTGAGCCCCGCCTATTTCGTCATTGTTTGCAGGGTCGGTTTCGTCCTGTGATGCCTTCCTGAACGTTTTCCAATCCCACGGGCTGAAGCCGGAAGTCATCTGTCCTTGCGCCACATCCCCTGAGGCCATGACAGTAGCAATACGCAGGTGTTTTCATTGACCTACTTTTGCATCCATCCATTTTTGATAGCGCTGGTTCTCAGTATTAGAGCCTGGCTCAGTTGAATCATTCTTAAATCAAAATAATTCTCGTCAGTGAATTAGTTTTGATTCTTTATCATATCTTTCATGTAGACCTGGATTACCGGGCGCACCCCTTCCTGCCCGTGCCGTGCTTTCCCTGGGCGGCCTGAGCCATGGCGTCATCAGGGTCAACACAGAGGACAAAAATTCTGCCCTCACCGTGCAAGACGTGGGGCACGTCATGCCAGGAGGTGAGCTTAATGCACGAAAAAATGATCCCAAGGAAATAACTTTCTTTCCCTCTCCACTTTGGTGTATCCAGCTCTGATGTGCATAGTCAAACCAGACGGACCTCCTCAGTTGTGTAAAACAGATGAGATTGGTGAGATCATAATTAACTCCCGGGCTGGTGGCACCATGTACTACGGCCTGCCAGGGGTCACCAAAAACACTTTTGAGGTATGAACGTGGAGTTAAAAGTTCCGCCTTCATTTATTTAATCTTACCACCCCTTCCATCCTGGTTCTTAGGTGATACCGGTCAACGCTAATGGAGTTCCCATCGGAGAGATTCCATTCGTGCGCTCAGGACTCTTGGGCTTTGTTGGGCCAGTAAGTTGGATATTTGATCACCTGAGCCGTCCTCCCTTAGGTTCTAACAACCCGGCTGTGCATTCACAGGGCAGTCTGATTTTTGTCGTGGGCAAAATCGAGGGTCTCCTCCAAGTGAGCGGACGCCGACACAATGCCGATGACTTAGTGGCGACTGCACTCGCCGTGGAGCCGGTCAAGACTGTGTATCGTGGGAGGTGAGAGGGTGGATGCTCCACTAAGACGCTATGTTGCTCATTTCAATATCTGTGTGTGGATGGCTTGTCAACATTGAGTCATTTTGAAAACAGTATCAATTTACTATTCATGTGTGTGTGTTATCAGGATCGCTGTGTTTTCAGTCACCGTGTTCTATGACGAGAGAGTCGTGATTGTGGCTGAGCAGAGGCCAGACGCCAGCGAAGAGGACAGCTTCCAATGGATGAGCCGAGTCCTTCAGGTACTTGCCCAGATGTTTTAGTCTGTTTTGATTTTCTGTCAAATCAACCAATCAGCATTCTCCACCTCCTTCCTGTTCAGGCAATTGACAGTATCCATCAGGTGGGCCTCTACTGCCTGGCTCTGGTCCCAGCCAACACTTTACCCAAAACACCTCTGGGGGGCATCCACATCTCCGATACCAAGCAGTTCTTCTTAGAGGGCAACCTGCACCCTTGCAATATCCTCATGTGTCCGCATACTTGTGTCACCAACCTGCCTAAACCCCGTCAGAAGCAGCCTGGTATGTGTGCTGAGCAACATCCCAGTAAAAGAAAAGTAGCTTTTTTTCTTTTTTAATCAGCAATAAGATTTACAATAAATAACACCATTCAAATGTTTCTTATAGTTGGCGTTGGTCCCGCATCTGTGATGGTGGGCAATCTAGTGGCAGGGAAGAGGATTGCTCAGGCGGCAGGCAGAGAGCTCGGTATGATCGACGACCAGGATCTCGTCCGCAAGGTAATTTGACCTTCCGCTCGTAAACAGCTGCTTACTCTTAAACGTCTTTTACACATCTCGGAAGGATGGAGTACATGAGTGTGATGAAAGCGTGCGGTATGGAGACTCTCTTGTAGGCCTTAGGTCAGATTGGAATGTTAAAAAAACGACATTCTCTCTGTTTTTACTTGTCTTTGTGGATGTAGCTCTGTATGTGGCCCACCGTCATGGTAAGAATTCTGGCCCCTTCCAGCATCTTCCTTCTACCCCTGTTTTATTTTGCTCACGCGCTAACTAGTGCTGTATTGTGCTTTCATTTTGGTTGCTTGTGTTTGACACATGCAGAACTATGTGCATTTTCATGTCACATAGGCTATTTTACCCTTTGTTTTATATTTTCAACTTGCTATTTATGAGCTGGATTTTTTATTTCATGCTATGTCGCTGTATGTTTAGGAATGCAGCAGCTTTTGCTTTGTGTAGATGTTTAAGGTTTAGTTCCATCCAGGCCACTCAACGGTGATCATTATTTCTTTGTAGGATTTAATTTGACCTTATATTATTTTGCGAGTGTACCTTATATTATTGTGGCTGGTGACTGTGCATTGAACGTAATAAGGTTGACCTACCAGTGAAACAATTTTTTTTTCCCCCCCAGCATCAATACTTGTCAGAGGCTCTACAGTGGAGGGCACAGACGGATGCAGATCATGTTCTCTATGTTCTTCTTAACGCTAAGGTAATGGTAACCAGTTGATCTGGTAAATCATACTGATATGAATGGAAGCATTTTGTTACAATCTCTCTCCGATATCCTGCAGGGTGTGGCCGTGAGCACGGCGACCTGCGTTCAACTTCACAAGCGAGCTGAGAAGATTGCCGCCGCGCTCATGGAAAAGGGCAGCATCAACACTGGAGAGAACGTGGTGCTTCTTTATCCTCCTGGTCGGTTCTGCTGCGGTTATTCCAGTTGGTTTGATTGATTTGCTGACTTTGTTTTTTGAAATCTCATTTGGTAAGGTATTGATTTGATCGCGTCATTTTACGGGTGCCTATACGCCGGCTGCGTCCCGGTAAACGTCAGGCCTCCTCACCCTCAGAACCTGGGAGCCACACTGCCTACTGTCCGCATGATCATTGATGTAAGTTTCTTCACGTGTGTTTATTTGGGATGATTTTACTTCAGTTGTTTACACGGATGATGATCATTTATTAATTTTTTTCCTACGTTCGAGAAATTCTAATATCTGACAATAACATGTAAAGTAGATTTACATGACTGCTTTTTTGTTTTTGTTCTAAACTTCTGAAGTTTGACTCACTGTTGCAAAAAGATGTTTCTTGAAGGAATTTAGCTCTCATCTCGTTGTCACCAGGTCAGTAAAGCGGCATGTATCCTCACCACTCAAAATCTCATGCGAATACTGCGCTCCAAGGAGGCTGCTGCATCTGTAAACATTAAAACGTGGCCAACTATCATCGACACTGGTAAGCTACTTGCAATTTTTTCCAAACATACTCAAACACATACCTGATTATTATTTTTTCAACTTGTCTTCACATGACCTATAATTAATTTCCAGATTTAAGCTGTTTCATATCGTATCATGTTTGCTGAATCCATTTCTCTCTGCGATTGTTTTCAGACGACCTTCCTCGCCGTCGACCTCCTCAAATCTATAAGCCCCCCACAGCGGAGATGATAGCGTATCTGGACTTCAGCGTTTCCACGACAGGCATGCTCACTGGGGTCAAGGTGAGATGAGACAGGATTTTCTTCCAAAGATGAACAAACATGGATTTGTTTGGAAGAAATCAAAGTTAAATCCTCAGCTTGTCCCCTTCTGGTCCAAGATCAATGATACGTTTGTCCAGTTTCAATAATTCCCTAAGTGTGGCACTACGTTGCTGTACGTCGGCGCCCTCTAGCGATTTACAAAAAAATCACAGTTTAAATGTTTAACGATAGACTTTTTCTTTTAATCCAGTTTTTTTTTTTTTAAGTAGAGTTCAGTTGTATTTAAATATGTAAATAAAATATATTTGCATTGAATATTTTTAGCTGTTTGTTTAATCAAATCATTAAGTCGTGTTTTTATCTTATATTTAAATGCAGTGTCAATGTTCAAATTGTGCATAGTCTATGATAGCTTACAATAATATACATTTTAGTTTATAGGAATTAAACCCGTGCCTTGTTTTCACTAAACACTGAAGCTTGCGTCGAGTGGTCCAATTGTTCATTCATTTTAACAATTGATGCGGTTTTATTGCTCGGCCCATCGAATCGATATCGGTATTAATAGACACATGCACTAAGTGCTGTTTTCCACTTTGTTGTTCAGATCTCGCATGCAGCCGTCAGTGCGCTGTGCCGCTCTATCAAGCTGCAGTGTGAGCTCTACTCTTCTCGCCAAATCGCCATCTGCCTGGATCCTTACTGCGGTCTAGGCTTTGTCTTGTGGTGCCTCGCTAGGTACAATAAATTAATCCTGCAGTCACCTTTACTTTGCCGTCCTCTAACGGCAACCCGCTTTGTTTTCTCTTGTCTTGCAGTGTTTACTCAGGTCACCAATCCATCCTCATACCTCCTTTTGAGTTGGAGAGCTGTTTGTCTCTGTGGCTAAGCAGCCTCAGTCAGTACCGCGTCAGAGATACCTTCTGCTCTTACTCCGTCATGGAGTTTTGTACTAAAGGCCTGGGCACGCAAACAGAGTTGCTCAAGGTGCAGGCTGCCATCTATGTCATAGAGTCCAACTTTGTGCTGGTATTCATAAAAGGAAATCTTTGTGTGTTTTTTTTTTATTTTTTATCCAGGCCCGTGGGGTCAACCTGTCATGCGTGCGCAGTTGTGTAGTGATTGCAGAGGAGCGCCCTCGCCTGGCCCTCACGCATTCCTTCTCCAAGTTGTTTAAAGATCTAGGATTGTCAACCAGAGCTGTCAGCACTGCTTTTGGCTCCAGAGTTAACCTGGCTGTCTGCTTGCAGGTAGGTCAGCATGAAAAGAGATTCAGTAAACAACAATCTAGGGCATCGTGTAAATGATGTAACACTTGTGTTTGTGTTAGGGTACCACTGGCCCTGATCCCTGCACAGTCTATGTGGACATGAAGTCCCTCCGCCATGACAGGTAACAACAGCAATGAACAAAAAAAGGCTTTATTCATATTTAGTATTTTTTTAAAGGCATAACTTTGACAGCTAAACACGTTCAAATGCAATCAAACGTAAATGTTATCTCTCTTGTCATTTCAGAGTGAGGCTGGTGGAGAGAGGAGCACCTCAAAGTCTTCCCTTGATGGAATCTGGCAAGGTACATTAATTGAGCCATAGAACAAATTTTACATTCGAAAAAAACTCACAAAATTTTACTTACTCATGGTTTTTTTTTCTCCCTTCCTCCAGATATTGCCAGGCGTCCGAGTCATAATCGTAAATCCAGAGACGAGAGGACCGCTTGGAGACTCTCATCTGGGAGAAGTAAACAGCCTCCCCCAAACTTGCATTTTAAATTTTTGGCATCAGTTAAAGTGATGTCTGCTTTTTTTTTTTTTTTTTTTTTCTCCTTGTAGATCTGGGTGAATAGCCCTCACAATGCCAGCGGCTACTACACCATCTATGGAGAAGAGAGTCTACAAGCTGACCACTTTAACACCAAGCTCAGCTTTGGGGACCCACAAACCTTATGGGCCAGAACTGGCTACTTGGGCTTTGTTAAGAGGACGGAGCTTCTGGATGCCAGTGGGGGTAAAATAGGCGCTCATGCAAATCCTAAATTATAAACATGATCAAATAATACCAAACTGATGTATCTGCACACTCAGATCGTCACGATGCTCTTTTTGTGGTGGGCTCACTGGACGAGACCTTGGAGCTTCGAGGGCTTCGCTACCACCCCATTGACATTGAGACATCCGTGTCTCGTGCCCATCGCAGTATCGCTGAGAGGTGAGAATAACCCCCCCCAAAAAAAAAATCATGCATGTTTTTTGGTTCTTGTGCTTTGCAACCTGTTGTGGATAAAAAATAAGTTGATTAACATACATGCAGGAAATAAACTAGTATGATCTTGTTGTTCCTAGTGCTGTGTTTACATGGACCAACCTTCTGGTGGTGGTGTCGGAGCTGTGCGGCTCAGAGCAGGACGCGCTGGACCTGGTGCCTCTGATAACAAACGTGGTCTTGGAGGAGCATCACCTCATTGTGGGCGTGGTTGTCATTGTGGACCCCGGGGTCATACCCATTAACTCCAGAGGGGAGAAGCAACGCATGCACCTTCGTGACTCCTTCCTGGCAGACCAGCTGGATCCCATCTACGTTGCTTACAATATGTGAGGGCCCGGTTGCCGTGAACGGTCACAGAACCCGACTGCATGTCTGTGACCGGACCTGTCATGTTTGATTTTCACTGTGTTTTATTGATAGATTTGTGCAAATCATTCCGGAGCAGCAATACCAAGCTGCCGGAAGTGTTTGATTACAAAAGTCTGCGTTGACTTACACGTTTGGTTTGGCCGACCACATAAGACCACTTTTGAAATTCCTTATTATTGCCTTTAAAAAAAAAAAAAAAAAAAAAAAAAAAGAATTATTCCAACAAACCTCTTGAAACACGTTCCTCTTAGTGGTGACACTGATTCAAAGCGCTACTTACTCAACTTGAAATCTTTTTTACATGCAGCTTTCAAACAAATGCACACACATGCATGTGCTGAGCCGGCGTCGTTTCCCCTCGATTTTTTGTTTTCTGCGTGTGCGCGCGTATGTATGTGTGAAACTAATGAGCCGCTTGGCTTTTTGTTATTTAAATGTCCTAAGATATTGAAGCCAAATGTTTTCACAGCTTTCCTGCCCTGATTTACTCGATTTCCTGCCTTATAGACTTACAGCCATACATTCCTCTTATTGATTTTAATAAATCTATTTTTAACGGCTGTTTATCCTCTTTTGGCTTTTATTGGCAATCCCAACAGACAGCCAAAGGATTCAAATAAGAGACTGCACTTCAAAGCCTCTTTGTATTTTCGATACTGTTACTGTAAAGCTATTTTTAAGTGGATAAATGTATAAAATTCATCAGCTGACGACTCCTCCATGGTTGGCTTGGTAGCAGAAAGAAGACTGTAAATAATAAAGGAACCAATGATGGTCCTTGCAATATTAGTCGTGTGACAGAGGGTCAAAAGAAATACTTGTAAATCATTAATAGACATGATACATATAATGTTGCACTTTCTTCAAAAGCATCTATTTTATTACAACAATAAGGCATTATAAGTAACATTTCAGGAGCATTATCTGGCATGAGGGCCTCATGGGTTTACCAGTAGGACTGTTGCTGTTTAAGGCCATTAAAAGAAAAAAAGAAAAAAAAAAAGAAAATGGGCAGCACTAAAAACGCGCCTTTCTACCTTCCCGGCACTGAAAGCGCTTTACGCCGTCGCCTCGTTCAGCCAATCACACACACTGACGATGAGCGAGGTCACAAACTAGCAATTTGAGCTTGTACGTGTAACGACGACAATGGGAGAAACAATCAAATGACTGTTTATAGGTTGCCAGGTCATTTTGTTATTACTTTAGTGCACCAAATTCATGATATGTGTTTTATCGGTGTAGTCTAGGATGACATCGGTTCTCCTCCACTTTAAGGTCATTTGAATGTGTTGTGTTTATGGAGCTTTGTAAAGGTTTATTTGCAGTTTTGTTTGTCGTTGGGGTGGTCTGCAGCAAGTCATGTATTTAATATCTGGATCTGCACACGCTGGTGGCAAAACTGGACTAAAATCCATTTAACTCATGGGGGGGGGGGGGGGGTCATTTGCAAATGACCTGCAATTGTGTGCTTTTCTCGTGCTCTTTGCCATCATTTGTAACGACTTCATACTGAACAGTAGTATCTCGGTGATGAACTTTTACTTTCCACGTGTAGATAATGTTTTTAGCTTTTAGACGTTGTCGCATTACAACCTGACTAACACTATTTTGCAAGATTTACTCTTGGAAATGCAGCGCTTTGCACTGTTGTTACATTCTGTACTGTAAGTCATCTCAAGATATGTTTTATCCCCTTTTCAAGTCCAGATGGAAAAAATACACCCCACAATTCATTCTTTGCTTTAATAATGTGTCCTACTTTTGCAGCAGAATGTTTGCATGGGACAAACAAAATAATGTGAGCTGTGTCTCATTTTGAGGCAGAGGTTGGAACAATATATATAAATATAAATATATATATATAAATAGTATTGCTTTATAGATATGTATATATTCAGGGAACCAAACTCAGCTAACACAGGGATGGACCAGGCGGTCTCGTGGTGCAAATCATTCAATATATTTCAAATAAACCTAATGAACAAAGAGGAGCAGATACTGTCTACCTGCATTGCTAAGAAATCTCCATCTTATTTTGGCTTCCTGCTCTTTGTCTGTTCTAACACACTATGCAAACCTGATGATGATGCGGTTTTGTTCAAGCTTGCACAGTCCGCTCAACAATGATCATACATTTTAATTACTACAAAGTCACTGATCATGTTTGAAAAGTACATGAGGCGATATTAATCTCTCTTGAGTTGTTCTGTTGGTATTGTGTATGCAACCTCAGCATGTTGTGTAAATATTAAGTATTGATTCATTCTTAACTCGTCCATGAAAATGTGATTACGTGAAAAGGAGGCAGTTTAACTCCATGAAATCCAGGCGGTACACCCCTTGTTTGTTCTCATTTATTTTATAATTTGCTCAGTTGTATTTTGTTTTATACTGTAAAAGTAATACAGAAAAAAAATAAAAAAATAATCATCTCTGATGACCTTGTGCAGTGGTTTGCACTTGCGTGCACTGCTACGTTTGTATTTGATGTAACAGGACCATTTCCAGAAGCGCATCAGATGATCTCATTTGCACAATTTGTTAGTCTCCCATTAAACAGCTAAAGGGCAAAATTCACCACAGGTGTTTGATGTGCATTTCACTTTATTTTAGTACAGCAAATTAAAGCATGTTTGCTGGGTCACATGCATCTAAAAGGCATCGCACCACACCGCCCCTACAATATGAGGGACTAATTCAAAGGCAAAACATGTAAATTTAGGATATTTAAAAATATTTAATATCAAAGAAATAAACAAATAGCTTACTAAAATTATACAAAAAATGTATAGAGCAAGTAGTCATTTAAGAATTGTAGTATACTTAACTACACAATACTTGGTGACATTTTTTACATCACACTTCATAAATACTCCATATATTTAAAAAAACAAAAATTAATATTAAAATAAACCAAAACAGTGTTTCTATACGAAATCTAACTGGATTTAATCAACGAAAATTAGAACAAATTATAATGAAAGAAATAAAACCCATAATATGATTATGCCTTGCTTACTTGGTGAAACATTGGTGTTATGTTGACATAAGACATGTGTAGTGACGACTTCATCCAGAGAGGCGCTAGCGCAGCCCAATGGACGTGAGCTGCTGTTCAACCACAAGAACAAGAAAAGAAGGCGGGCGGAAGGCGGGGTGACGTGCGCCATCCTCTGTGACGTACTTTGTCACAGAGACTCTGCCGTACGAGGCCTAAATATATGACGTCAGGGGTTTTTTTCTGTCGGACACTATCGATCATAGGTATTTTGTGAACATTTTCGGGCTGGATACTAGCCTACTGTATCCGACAGCTCCCGGTGTATTTCTAAATTTGACTTCCAAAGGTTTTTCACCAAACCCGCGGAATAACTTTCCTCAGTATTTGTTACGTAAAAGTCTAAATACGAGTTCTCCCAAGCCCACGCCGTGATCGGGAGCTGTACGGCGGTCTTTGAAAGGTAAGTTTGTCCCCGACTGTTGCGTTCGAGGTCGCCGCCTGCTCCGCCGTGGTCGTAATGGCGGCTGTTGCTTCGTTTAACTCCTGTTCGCGCCTCACGAAGGTAAGGTGGAGTTCGCTTAAATGGCTCCCCCGTGTCGCTGACGTCTCTTGACGCGGCCAACCGAATGCCAGTGACAGAGTTGCACACATTCGCTCACCAGAGACTTACACAAGTTCGTCCATGCTGTGAAGCACAGTGGCGGCACTTGGCTCACGCATGCCCCCAAACTACAGTTGAGCGCTGCAAAGAGTCAACATCCGCTTTTTGTCATTGTTTTGTTTTCTTAGGTTTTTTTTTTGCAACCAACAAGGCAAACTGGATGCCTTTGCAAAACCAAAAGCACGTACAAGACTATTTCGGCAACGTTTCTTTCAGTTGGAGTTGTCCACTTTTTTAAAAATGTTAAACACAGCAACTTGCGATGCGGGGAAGGAAGGGGGTTTGTTTAAGGACGTCACAGAGTGCGGGGCCTACTTCCGATTTAATAATGATCGAGTTGAACATTTCAAAAGCGACTAACGACAATACCGCAAGAGGAAGTCACGCTTGTGGGTCAAAACGATGAATCCATCAACTTTATCATTTGAACAAAATCTGATTGATAGCCAAAAAAAAAAAAAGCCTGCCAATACTCAAACCATATTTTAGTGGCTGGAAAATTGTCGTCGTGCCAAATCGGAAAAGTACTGCCTCTACTGTTGCTTTTATCAAATCTGAAAATAGAACAGCATCATTTTTTTTTATGAGCCAAGAGTATTGTAGCACTCTAACGTTATTGACCTAAAAAGACAAATTACACATAATCCATCCATCTTGTTTCTCCCCAAATTTGGTTATTAAATTATAAAAATTGTAATTTATACTCTGTCATGCTTTGAGGTGAGTGGAGATTTTGCTCTATTTATAAAGCACTTTAAAAACATTCACAGCTGCATACAAAGTGTTTTAAGTAAACATCAGGGATACAAAAAACACAAATACATCTATATAATAATATTAAAATAAAAACAGTAAACACAATAGAATGCCAAAACAATGCTGAGTGAAACGCGACAGGAAAAAAAAAGTATATTCAATGTTTAACATAGAGGTGTTGGAGCTTAGCAAGGTATGGTGGGGTGAGTCAATGTAAAACTTAAGATACGAATAACAAGGATGAGATGGACAAGGGCCACTGAGACCAAAATCCATAAATTCTGCACATCAGAAATTATAAAGTGAAATAACAAATTCATTTTCATGTATGCAAGATGGATTTTTTCCTGCTTAATTCTTATTCCACAAATGCAATATTAGTCAGAATATTGTATTTAGACTAGCGGGGGTCTTCTACTCTAAAGGGGAAAATAATTTGCGTGTTTCTGGTTTCCGTCGGCCATGTTTCTCAGAAAAGTGATATGCTTCTGACTTTGCTGACTCAATTGCATATTCTTTGCTTTCTCGATCTTACTCAACATCTCACCTCTTCCTCATTTCCGTTTGTTTGCAGGCAGAGATGCCAAATACATTAGTAATGCTAATTGAACCTTACGGCACACTAATATTCCGAAACATTATCCTGGTTCATTGGCAAGGTCAGCAATTGGGTTTTGAAGAAGGTGTGTGTTTGTTTTTATTCTTGTAGATGTCACTTGGTGGTTCTCCTGTGACCCTCGTCCAGCTGCCAGGGGGCCAGCTACAGGTTCAAGGAGTGATCCAGTCTCCACAGTCGTCGGTCATTCAGGCCCCGCAGACGCAGACTTCACAGGTCAGACCAGTGGCAACTTTCAAGTAGTGCTGTGCGATATGAATAACGTTATCCCGATAATAGTATACAGCCCAAAGTAGTATTTTTACTTCAATTTAAAGAAAATAAATGGCACGGTTTTCTTGTATTTCCTCATTATTCATAAAACAAATATTAAAATAATTACTAAAGATACATCAGATTAAGTAAATAAAGTTTTTAACCAATAATGAATAAATGAGTTTCAGGAACACAAATTCATCAGCTTGTGACAAAATGAAACCTCTTAAGTCATTTGCTCTTTGTTTTCTTTTGATAGACTGAGATAGAAAACAAGCTCTTATGTGAAACTACCGTTAAAAGGGTTTTCCCCCTTTTCATCACTTTGTGGTTTTGATCGGGGTTTTTTTCCCCTTTTCATCACTTTGTGGTTTTCATATAACTTTGGTACTTTGTTGCTACTCCACTCTGTCTTTAAGCTGTAGACCAAACCAAACCACAGTTTCCTCTTTTTGGCCTACTATAGATTAATCAATTGGGTCGTAATCCAAATGATTTAGTCTCATATTATACAATTGCGTTTTTTCTTTCGCACAACGATGTACTGTATATTGTAATCGCACGGCGCTACTCTCAATTAAATCATCGGTCTTTTTATGATTCTTAGTGCTAATAATTTGCCACACTTTCATGGTAAAGGGTTCAGATAGTGAGGATTCACAGGATTCATCAGAAAGTGGAACCACACCACAAAAGACCAGAGAGCTTCTGGCCAGGCGACCGTCGTACAGGTGAGGAAACCAAAAGCTTACTCAAAACACCATCGGTTCGAGGTCAAAGCGGCTTAATGCCTTTTTTGTTTTATAGGAAAATCCTGAATGAGCTTTCATCCGAGGGCGTCCCACACAGTGAGGGCAAGGACAGCTCAACAACCACAGGAGTGACGGGCGTCACCATCCCCGCACCCATATATCAGACCACCACCGGCCAGTACAGTACGCAATGCTCCTCTACTCCACGCACATCCGACAAATGGGCTCCGACATGATTTTGAGCCAAAATTTCCTCCGCTTGTTCTAGTCACCGTAACTCCAAATGGAACCATCCAGCTGACAAATCCAGGCCCCGATGGAATCCAGGAGCTTCAGGTTGCCATGGCCAACCCGACTGGAGGCCAGCAGGGCACCACAATCCTTCAATATGCTCAGACCCCTGACGGCCAGCAGATATTGGTACCAAGTAACCAGGTGGTTGTACAGGGTGAGAGATGATTTCTTTTCGGGGTTTTTTCCCCTCTTTGCACCCCAAAAATGTGACCTGATCTAAAGCCTTTACACAAATGACCACAGTCATTGTGCTCTTTTTCTAAGATGCAGGGGGAGAAGTACAGACGTATCAAATTCGTTCAACGCCGACATCGGGCTCTCTGCCCCAGGCCTTAGTTATGGCTTCGTCTCTGGGATTGCCTCAGAGCAAAAGTGAAGATCCGACGATGAAGAGGGAAATAAGACTTGCGAAAAACAGGTGATTGCATCGCAGTATCTTTATCTTATAGCGGAATGGTGAAAAATACATTTGGTGACTGCTTTTCTCACCACTTTGCCCCGTTTCTCCTCGTCACAGGGAAGCGGCCCGGGAATGTCGGCGGAAGAAAAAGGAATATGTCAAATGCCTTGAGAATCGAGTGGCGGTGCTCGAGAACCAAAACAAAACCCTGATAGAGGAACTGAAAAGCTTAAAGGAACTTTATTGCGTCAAAACAGGGTAAAGAGTGCAAGTGCAGAGACTCGTGTGCTAGCGGGAACAGCTCTCAGCTTTTTTGGACACCGTCGTGTTTCTGGGAACGCTTCAGGTTGACATCCACAATCTTTTTACTCCGCTCAATGTAACAATGATATAGACATATATCTAAACAAAAAGAATTTGGACTTTTTTTCCAGCTATTTTTTTTTATTTACTAATGCTATAACATTTATAGTTGTGTATATTTTTTAAACTGGGAGGTTTGAAATGATGAGCTTTTTACCTTTTGACTCTCAATTTCTAAATGTTCTTGTTTAAAAAAAAAAAAAATGCTGTTTGGTGTTTTTTTAGGTCTACCAGCAGCATTTACAGAATCGACTGTATTAGTTCTATGTGAACACGTATGCTACACAGAAATTTCTCTTATTCCCAATAAGGAAATGTTACAATTTTCATACTTTGTGCAAAGGGATATAAAGGGTAACAGAATTACAGTGTGATTGTTCATTCTAAGACAATCTGGACAAAATATTGCACAGTGTCAGGGTTATTTCATGGTGGAAAGGGCGGCCTTGTGGAACCGTGTATGAAATGTTGCTGATGATGTAAGTAAATAATATATATTTTCACTCTATTTTTGCTCATCATTTTCTGGCATGAGTGAACGTCTGAGCGAAGCATAGGCAACTTTTTCCTACAACAAAAAAAGTATATTAATATAAATTGAGTCAAATTGTTATGAATTGCATGTTGGATCAAGTGCTCAGCAGTATGTTAATTGATTTATATCATTAGACTGATGAGAACAGTCCGTCTAAAATTTTACTTGATGGAATAGCCCATAATATGAGGCCGTATCATTAAAGTCACTGGCGCCTCAAAGTGTTTGAGGTGGAGCTCAGAAAAGCCAGCTGACTCCAGCTCTTCCCAGGTCGCTCTTGTAACGCTACACCCATCTCCGATATAGAACCACAAAGGGTCGATTATATATTGGAGGAAGTATGTCCATGTTGAGGGCTTTGACACCACATGTTCCATAAAATAGAAGGCTCCACCCTAGAAGACAAATACAGTGTTAGTGTTTATACATTTAATTCATCAGACTTGGTTCGATTGTTTGAATTAATTTTGCTCAGTGTGTGGAGATTGTGCTTGCATGGTCCCCCAGCATTTGGTTACATTGAAGATGTTTCCCACTCCTGTCATGATCTATGTATAGGTATAAGGAGGACTCCACTTCTACAAACAAAATTTAGTCCAACAAATGAAATGAAGCCTAGCCGTGTGTGTGGAGGGCAGTCAGAAATATTTTTCTTGTTAATTGTTCTAATTGGGTCACATCTCTTTTATGGCCACACATTTGTGTCCATGTTGTATTCATAGCATGTCCATATTATGGTTTGTGCATCAAGGGGCAGGTAGCCATGCATCCACAGCCTCCCTTTGCAACATGCAGATGAATTGTATACAATATTTAAAATGTAATGAATAATGCATTTTAAACATGCATATGTATCGTGCAGGCAGGCCTGCATACCTGCTTTGTCTATTAAAGTCATGATTTGTTTTTGTATGACAAAAATGCAAAGTCAAACTTCTGTCCTTTTTTTTTTTTTTTTTTTTTACCAAGCCCTCATATGAGGACACTCACAGTTTTCAGCACACGCCGAACCTCCCGAAGAACCATCTTCACGTCTTTGACAGAACACAGCACCAACGTACATACAACAACGTCCACAGACTCGTCATCCAGCTCCACCATGTCCTCGGCAGAGGCAACCAGAAAGGCCTCATATGTCAGGTGCTTGTTTTCGTCCATGCTCTTCTTCAAGTAAGTCTCGAAGTGCGGGTTGGGGTCCACGCACAGCACTGTACACCCATACGGGTAGAACTGAAAGTTTGCTCCGGTGCCGCTACCTATCTCAAGCAGACGGAGCGAACCGTCGCTGTTTGCAAAGCCGTGCACGTTCCGGAAGAGCTCTCTCTTCATGCGGTGCATTTTGTTGTTGTACGAAATTGTGATGTTGTAGACTAGCAGTGGAAAAAGGCGTTTGTAGGCGGCGAGTAAACCAAGTGTCTTCCCCAGACGCAAAGGCAAAGTCAACAACAAGCAAAGGAGCCTGCACGCTTTTAGGAGAAAATAACTCATATTTGGTAGGACTCGACAATCCCGGTCAGACTTCTTTCTGGAAACGAAAGAAAACACGCCTTGTAGAAAGATTATACGCACGAAGTAATCGCCTGATAATGTTTGATGCGCTTCACGTAGTCTACCACAAGAGAGCGCTATTGCACCACTGTTACTCCCACTATTGTATGACGTTACCAGGCCGCCATTGAGGTGCTTTGGGCGCCTTCAAAATAAAAGCATTATGACGCACGATAAAATTATCTCTTTTGACACTTAGCCACTCTCTTTCAGCAAAATGCTAACTCTGAGCATTGTAACCAAGAACTTTCTGAAGTCGAGTTGGATAGTGTCGATAACGTTAAGCACCAGATTTTTAAAAATCGTCTTCTGCTGTTGCATTTCAAAACGAAACATTTTCACATTCGCGTGAGGTTCATCAAGACTTTAAATAGTTCATTGTGAGATTTTAAATTCTTGTTAACCTATGGGTGTTCTACAAGTGAGCTGGGATAGGCTCCAACAAAAGATACTTTATCAAGACCTGTGTTAGATGCAAATTAATGAGCAGGGTTCCTATTAAAAATGAAATGTGCTTTGAATCCCTTGACTCGAAAAATAAAATGAGCATCAGAAGTGCCTTGGCGATCAGCACTATGGACCAGAGATGGCCTCAAGTGTCAGGTGAGTGGGCCATAAATCTATTTTACTCCATAACCCATGATGTGCGGTTTGTTGAAGAAGATGAGTGGTGCTTTAATATGTCTTAGTTTGAGGTCAGAGAAGCCGGCAGATTCCAGATGTGTCCATGTTGCCCGGGTGACCTGACATCCATCACCAATGTAGTAGCACACAGGCTTCAGGACGTGCTGGAAGAAATACGTCCACGTCGACGGCTCTGCGACAACATGCTCGAGAAAAAAGAAGGCTCCACGCTGCAAGGAAAATATCGGTTGGTGTTAAACATTTATCTGAACATTGTTGGATTTTTTTTTTTTTAGAGACATTCTATTAGAGAAACTCGACATACAGGCCTCAGAACGCGACGCACCTCCCTCAGACTTTGCGAGACATTGTCCACCGAGCAGAGCACCAATGTGCACACCACCACATCCACGCACCCATCCTCAAACGAGCGCATGTCCTCCGCTGAGACCTCCACGAATTTCTCATACGTGATGTGGGGGTTCTCGAGCATGTTCCTTTGCAGGTACTTTACATAGTGCACGTTGTTGTCCGTGCAGATCACCTGGCACAAAGAAATCAGAACATATTATTCCAGTCAGCTGTAGAATGGATTTTAAAATCCTGCTACTGGTGAATAAGTCACTGAATGGTTTAGGTTCTGAATACATTGAAAATATTTTTTGCAAATAAACACGGTAGGGTTGTAAGGTCAGCATACTCAGGTCAATTAGTGACGCCCAGAGCTCAAAGCAAAACATGATGAATCCGCATTTAGCTGTTATGCTGCGCACAAATAGAATAAGCTGTCAAGAGAATTTATGTGGGAATGCTTTTAAATTAAATTTAAAAAAAACTTTTTCCCCATATCTATGATCAAGGTCTTAAAGCCTTTCTATAATCAACATTTCTAAAACCTTGTTCTTGCACTGTGCGTTCTTTCGTGAACTACCTTTTGCTTTCAAATGTCTTAAATTCTTCAATTCCTCCCAAATTTTCTTTTAAATGGCTTGGATTATTATTATTATTTTTGTACAGTATATGGCTTTAAATGTTGTATTTTGAACTATGTGAAGCAAGCACATTGAGCTATGTTGTAAAGCTGCCTTGCCTTGCAACCAGCCGGGTAAAATCTGAAATTGGAGCCGGTGCCGCAGCCGACCTCCAAAATGGTGAGCTGCTGTCCGGGTTGCTTGAACTCAGACAGGCACGCGAACAGCTCCTTTTTCCTTTCGTGCATCTTCTTGTTGTACAGCTTGGAGACACGATACAGGCAAAACGGAACGACATGTTTGTAGAGTTTGTACAAGCCCACGGCTTCCAGCAGGTTCAAGGGCACACATAATACTCTGACGACTAAAGTACAAAATGTCATCAGAAAAGACATTTGGAACCAGTCTGTGACCATCCAGTCTTGGCTGTCAAAAGATAACTGCGCAAGTTAAGTTGGACACCGTCTTCAATGTCGCAAATGCCTGTGACATTTCAAAAGAAAACACATTAACTCATTAATTTATTGCGCAATGTTCATTTTCACTGCTGCAGTTTGCTTACAGTATGAAAGAAATACTGGCTGTCTATTCGTTTGTTCTACATTGAAGAAACCGACACTATATTTAATATCTAATATATTCTAATATTACCGCCAATACTACAACCGGAAGCTCATTTGCCAAGCGTCAACTTTTAAGCTGTAGTGTGATCAATGGCCGCTAGAGAGCAGTCGAGCTCATAAAACAATAACCATAAGTTGCCGGCGAGGTCAAACTTGACTTTAGTGATGGGTGAATGGGTGACATTGACATACGAGTTTGATTTGAACACGCTCATCACTCAAGTCATTCATATCAGCTTTCCCCGTTGCTCGTCACTCAAGTCATTCATATCAGCTTTCCCCGTTGAAATCAGTAAAACGCCGTTTCAGCCCCAGAAAAGACACCACTAAAATCGGTATAGGCCTATGTATGCGTAATATTGGTTCCATAAAATTGTATTCATTTATTCCCAACACTATCTCTCCATTTGTAGTGTTTGTTTTTACTCCATACTTCCATGTTGGATTTTTGTTGCTCAATCAGAGCTCAGTCTCTATGTTCTCCCATGTATTCGTGTTCCATAAGAGAATTCATAATGCAATGATGATGATGATGACTATCATTATTATGCATTTTCATTTCTGTTTTCCTCCATTTTCTATAGCCCTTATCGTCAAAGGTGAACTGGTAATACCATCTGACATTGGGTTGGCCACTGTATTAAATAGAAAATGCATATTATACGACCGACAGCGCCACCTGGTGGGACATCGCCCCGAGGTAATGCGGAGTCTTCACTGTACGGGATTTCTCCTTGCATTGATCCAGGGAGGTGCAACCTTGTAACGCTCGTGCTCGGTGATAGAACATTTGACTCTAATCCTTAAATGTTCAAGTCTCGTTTTGAGGACTGCGCTTGAACCAAATTGATCTTTCCGTTGAGCGTTGCCGACAGCGCCCAGGCTGTCCAGCGCATTTAGAACTTGTATCACCTGCGTTGCTGCGGTCTTCCATTCGTTGTTGAGACTGCAGGCATTTGCCGACACTCCCTAACAATTTGCCCAGAGTCATCAATTATGCAGGGCAGCCGCGCGCACGCCGAGCCAAGATAGCAGCTGCGGCTTGAGCATCGGCAGCAGCAATATGGCGACAACCGCAGTTGCTCCGCACTCTTTTCTACACCTGCATTCCTACGAACGCCGTGCGGATTCTTGTTGAGGCGCGGGAAAGTAAGTAGTCAAGCTGTTTTAGCGCTTTGTCTCATCGTTCGGTCGCCGCGCGGGTCGCAGTCCTACTTTGGCCACTGACTGCATCCCGTTGCCGCAGAACGCTCCCCCTCTCAGCATCCTTCCTGTCTCCCACGGAGGGATGGCGCGGGCTCACCAAACTCTGCTTTGGACAATAATCACACGAATGTCGCTAATCTGAACGTGCGTTTGCTGGTGATCTATTTTTTTTTTTAAGTCGGTAAAGCGAGAGTCAGCATGTTTGTTTGGGGTGTTGGCCTTGCATGTTCGGAAAGACATGAGACTGGTTCACACAGCATACGCAGATACAAAGTGTGATCAAACTTCTCCCAGTGGCCGCAGTGACTATCCTGTTTCCATTTCTGACGATGCCTTTCCATCATGATTTTTTTTTCCTTTTGATGCATCTCATCACCCCCATCTTTGCACCATTGTCCCCCCTAAAAGATGCGTCTTTACTTTGGGAATACTCGCGGTGGCACCCCCTTTTGTTCATTCCCCCCTCGTGTGCTCCATTGGGGTGTGGTAAATAGCCCAGAGGAGGATTATTTATAAATGTATGCTCTCTGCGGTATGGACCGAGTTCTGCTGATTTGGGCTGCTTTGAGTTGTCAGGATATAATCGGTGCCCTATATGAGTTAATGTGGTCCCATAGCAGCAATATACTGTTCCATACTGCAGTAGGTCATTTTAGACTTTGGCTGTACGACACCATGCTGCTACCGAATGTCTCTTACATGATTTGGGATACATCTTAATGATGAGAAGAAGGGCGAAAGCGTCGCGTCATATATGTTCCGACATTAGCGCATTTATTTTGGTGGATGCTCCGAACTCATCTTTTGATCAGTGCATGAATGAAATTGCACACATAGGTGAGTGTGTATGGGAGGTTATTTGAGGCCTTTATTATTTGGCAGCCATTCTCATCAGTGAGGCTGGACACGGGCCTATTAGATTTTAAGTAAGATACAGCAAGTGCAATACTTGGAAAAGTGCATTTCTGGAGGAGCGGGGGTGACAGAAATGAATGATGAACTCCTTTGGTCCCGTTGGTTATTATCGAATTATTTACTAATGAGGGAATGTTGTGGAAGCTATTGTAATTGTGGGTTTACTTTATTTAATGCATTCGGTAGAACCTCCAAGGTCAAACACAATCTGTTAGGGGACACTGGTCTGCCTGTCGATTTGATCTCATTTCAACAGGTTTAAAATCTTTACATTCCTAAAAGTCGTAGAAGGAGAAAGAAACGTTGATCACTTGTAATAACAGAATGTAAAAAACAAAATAAAAACTTGGGCTGTATTCGATTAATCAATTTCGTTGTTCTGCTGATTTTTATCATCTGTCTAGATTTAATAGGTGATTAATTGGGCCTTAAAGCCAAAGTCAAGTCAAAAATATTCTGTCCATTAATATGTTCTAAGTGCCCAGACATATTATTCTGGATAATATGGTGTTTGCGGAATGTGAATTAAGCGGAAAAAAAAAAATCCACCCATTTTTATCCATCTCGCAGGGCGGCCATTTTGCTTTATATTGCCTCTTGCTTTTAACTGAAAATGCCAACACAATGCCCAAGGGCTCATATTAATCATACTAATCAATATTCAATAGAATTCAGTGTTTACACTAGTGGGGGCCACGTAAAACATATTGTGTGGAAAATATTGTACTTGACTTCCCCTTGAAAGAAAATGAGGCCAAATTCAGTGCAGTACCTGGTTGCAACAGCAGAGGCGCTGTTTATTTCGTCTCAATTTTGCGGTTGAAAGACGGCCCACATTGAAACCAATGTCAGACTCCTCAAGACAACATTATACCGTACGGCCCATTAAAAAAGGAAGAGGCAAATTTTCCACAAATTGTTGGTTGAGTTTGGAATTTTAAGGCCTTATGCTTGTTCAAAATTTACGCTACCATTGTATAGAACAATGCAATATCTGGAATGTACAAAAGTCACAAGCACTCAAACCATGTTCTCAATCTTTTCATGAGAAGAGAATAACTTTTCTCATTATTGTTATGTCAAATTCAACTTGAAATTACTTGAATTTATGGAATGCAAAATCAACTTTAGTTATACAAACCTCAAGTCTACATCTTGAATTAAGTTTGCCCTTCACTGCTTGCATTTTGGTGGTAGCAGCAATAAGAAATGACTGCAGGGGATGACAGATCAGCGTTTTATATTGCAAGCCGTGTGTGTGTGTGTGTGTGTGTGTGTGTGTGTGTGTGTGTGTGTGTGTGTGTGCGTGCATGTGTCTCTAATCAAAGTAACTGTGGCTCCTCTTCCTCTTTTGACCAAATCCAACCAACTCCAATCAGATGTCAGGTAATTAGACAAACGGAGGAAGAGGAATGAAGCGGCTTTGTGTCAGATGATGGGATGCAGACAGTGCTGTGTGTGTGTGTATGTGTGTGCGTCTTTCCCTGCACAAAGGACACAGCGGCTCACTGAACATCGACAAGCTTTTTGGGAGACAAACGAGACTCAGCATTTTTTTTTTCCTTGTCTCCGACCCACATGACTCTTAATACATTTTGTTTGAGATTGCTTATTATTGATGATTTATCGTGGAGTGTGTCTGCCCAGGTTGTGATCAAAAAATGCCCCGCTCAAATTGCATTGTGACGTGTTGTCCTGTGGACTCATGAGTGTATTGATGAGTGTTCCACTCTTCCACAATCTTGTACAGTGACACGGCCGTGCTTCTGCATCCCACTTGCAATCACCTTGAAAGTAGATCAATGGGTGGAAGGATACTTGGAGGTTGAGCGAGGTTGGGTTACTTCAAGCGCGGTTCATTCCTCTTCTGGGTGGTGCTGAGGTGATGGTACTGAATTGTTGGATCAATCCGCCTGTGGACTTCCTTCTTGCTTATTGAATTTCGTCTGTAACATTGCATTTGTTCGCCGTGTGGAAGAAAGCCGAGCAATTTAAGCAGCTCGCGGATTGTAAAAGAATTTTCCATCCGTTTTCTGCTGTGGCTCCCATTCAGGGTCACAAGTTAAGCAAACATGCAAAAATAAATATTTTTTCTTATTCATAAATGCTTTTGTCTTTCAGAGCTGGATGTCTGCTATGGAAAACAAATAAAGAAGAACTAGCTGCAGGATGAAAACATGGCCGCACCCATTCTTGCACCCCCAGGACCTGACAGCTTCAAGAAGTTTACCCCGGAGTCGCTCGCTAACATCGAGAAGCGCATCAATGAAGAGAAGAACAAGAAACCAGCCAAGCCCCGGTCGGACAGCAGTCATCGCGACACGTCAGACGACAATGAGCCCAAGCCCAACCGGGACTTGGAGGCTGGCAAGAGCCTGCCCCTCATCTATGGCGATATTCCAAATGGCTTGGTGGCCACACCGCTAGAGGATTTGGACCCCTACTATGTCAACCAGAAAGTTAGTCACTCACATCATGCAACATTCACACAATGTCGTTCAATATCTGGAAAGATAAAAAAAAAAACTTATTTTCTTCACCACCGGCCTTCAGAGCATCCAATATGGCGTCTGATGATATTTTCATTTTATTAGCAGCAATGCAAATGACCACGCTACAATTGTAGTCTACTTGGCTGGTTGCTAACATGCTAAGCAGTTCTCCGTCATCCCAACTAGCATTTACATTACATGCACATAAGTTACCCATAATTTACTCTTCAATGACATCTGGCGAGGATTTTATTTTAACCAACCTTTGGAAAATTACATTCAAGTTTAACTTCTAAAGAATCACTTTAGCCGTTTCCTTGTATTTCCACACGTGTGTAAATGTAGCTATGATTGAAGAAAAAAAAAATTGTGTGTGATATATTGAGTTTGATGGGTTTTAGCCTTAATTAGAAGACACTTTTTAATGGAAGTTATTGTTTAACCTTTATAGCAAGGATATAAAAATCTCAAAGATGGCATTTAATCATTCCAAGCACATTTCATTGTCAATGATGTCAAGTAAAACACTAATGGGAGGCCCGGTCATTCAGTTCTTCTGGTGCCTGTTTCTGGGAAATTTGATAGAGCAACTTTTGCAGATGGAAGTGGCGAGGTCAGGACAGAAGCATGATGTACCTGTACCCTTGTTTTGTTCTGGTGAGCCACGGGAGGAACTAGTCTTTGTGTATCGTAGATTGCTTGTCTGATTACCTTCGTCAAGCACAAAGGTGAGCGCTTTTGTTTTGATGAGGATTTTGAGGTCAATAGGAAAATCACATTAGAAAGTTTTCGAATAAGAGAACATTTTTAGCAGCCACTTTGTTTTTGTGTTTGTCATTGATACCAGAACATCTGGTTTAAAATCATATGTTCATCAATATCTGCTCAGAGTTCTAGCCTGTAAAGCTCGATGCAGCACTCGAATACTTCTCGAGCCAGTTGTGCTGGTGAGGTATCAAAAGATGTTGTTTAATATTTCTCTATTTTTGCAGCTGCTACTGACTTTATCACACCTACAGTATGTGGGCGGCAGTAAGTTGGGCAGCAGCTCAGTCTTGTTTGCTTGCGGACTCTTGAGCTGCCCGTTCAAGACCTGCTGCACATGAATAATATGACTATAACTGCTCACAAAGTCTTCCAAATTTGTACCCAGCCGCCTGAAATAAGTCATTTATTCTAGTTTACTAACTGAAACACAAATGCTACATTGTATTCCTGGAAAATTAATTAATTCTAATTAATTTTATTTCTATTTGGTTCCATTCTTTGGGATTACAATTCAATCCAGTGTCACCATGTTTATTCACGCTATGCAAAAGGTCTCGAAAGGCCAAACTATTCAAGTTAAATAAACTCAAAGCAACAACAAATGATCAGCAACACCAACCGATTTATAATTAGATAATTTAATCTAATATAATTAATTCGATATGTACCTTGATGCAAAGGTGTGATACGATTCTAGAAGAGAACATTTTAAAACCGATTTTCCGATTCAAATCGATTTTTGTTATCTTGCACTATAAAGGGCCACAATTTCTTAATAATATTATTATTTTTTAACAGATTTTTTAAAAATTTAATAATAGAATGGAGACAATTCTCCAAGTCACACCAGATTTGTACCAAAATGAATTAATATAAACAGCCAGACCGAGAAATGGAAAACAACATTGGCACAAATTGTCCTGACTGTCATGTGCAGTATGACTTCTTCTCCAGCCATTAACTCACATCAAATGCAAAAACTAGAAATGATCAGTTTGCATGTATTCTTCAGTTTTGCTGCGGTTAGCGCTTCTGTTTAAGTCCCGCCTCCCCTTGTTTAACTGTGATTGGCTATCGTTTTCGCCACTGTTTATGCAATCACTGAGCTATCTCTCTGTATGATGGCGCAACAAAAATATACAGCATCATGTAAAATGTCATTTCCCCTTGAGGCATTTAAAATAGTACAATAAATTGGACGAAAACAAAAACGTGGCTTCATGTTAGCACCCACTCCTCTTTTGTTTTCACACCTCCACGGGCGACCATCCCCTACACTTGACCGACAGTTGTCCTATCACATAGCATCACTCTGTTACATTGTGTGTGTGTGTGTGTGTGCGTGCATGTGTGTGTGTGTGTGTGTGTGTGTCACGGTCAGATGCAAGAAACCTGATCACAGCACTCGTGCATCACAAAGAGAGGAAGAGGGGCCATTGGTGAGGAGGAGAAATGCAGCGTTGCAGTTCTTGTTTTCCCCTGTGATGCCTTGTAGACTGGCTGGGCTTTTCAAACCGCCTCATGTGATTAGAACAAGCTGCTCGAGTCATCCGGCAAAAGGACTCGGATGGGATGGATGCGGCAGCGCCTTTTTACTCATGAGCATTTGGATATGCAGAATTAAAACGACGATGGCAACTCACTGCTCGCGTTGCTTCCTGTAAAGGACACAGCTCTTAAAGGGCAGTTTTGGTTTGGTTCGCAGCACATTACTCACGACACATGACAACCAAAAGTCTTTGTCTCTTACTCTCTTTTTTCCGCCACCTCTGTTCTTTTTTCCAGGGTGTAGTAAATTAGAGCAGGGGCCTGGCTTTAGTGCTCTGTCTGAGTCCTCAGTCTCTGATGACACAGCATCCTGCTGCACAGAGTGAGGGAGGGATGGGGTGGTGTGTGTGTGTGTGTGTCTGTGTGTGTGTGACTGTGACTGCGCGCTTGGTGGTTGCTATAAAGAAGGAGGGTGGGGTTTTGCATCAAATTGTTCAGGTAAAGATTTGGAATGATGCATTTCGAGATTATTTGCAGGCATGGCGTAGAGTCAGCCTGAGCGTCAGAAGCATCCATCTCTGCGTTTAAAGCATTCTTGGCCCACCGTGTATTTTTGCGGCTTGCGCCATTGATTTAGGAACCACTGTCAGCTACTCATGACAGCATGGGCGCCACTCCAGCTAATGTCGATGCTTTCCAATACACAATGTTATAATTCTGCAAAGAGGACTCTTGTGTAAGTTCTTTGCACTGTGTTACTCTTTGGTGAAGGTCACTTGACGCTGCAAGTCACGACCAGCTAAACGCACGCAAATTTAAACGGTCGTTTCAAAGAAATATCCACTGATAATAACAGCTAATAGTCGGCTGATTATAAAAGCCTTGGCCCACTTTCCATCCATCTGTCCGTCCGTCTGTCCATCCCTCGGTCCATCCATCCCTCCATCCCACATTTGAGTCGTACCCCCTCCGCAGCTCCTCGGTTTTCCTTTCCGCATCACAACCCCTCACCTCGGCCCCACCTCTTCTCTTCCTTGAGATCTTTCCTGTTGTCCCACCCACCTTGAACGCTTGTTTCCATTCTCCACTCCTGCTTGCTACATTCTGCCACCTAATTATTTGACCGTGGCTTTTTTGATAAATGTCGTCTGACTGCTTTGCCTCAAATCAGGCTAATAAAGATTGCCCTTCTGCAATGTCTTTGTTTGAGGGTACATTCTTTAAATGAGAAGTTCATAATTCATCATTTATAGAACTGCTAAATATTACCCAGAAAGTGTCCATTGTGGAGAGAGATGGGACAAAGCAAGCTTGCGTCATTTTTTTTTTGTGTCTTTAAACTGCACTACGTAGCTTCAGCTTCTTATTAATACAAACATCATTTGATAGCTATTCTTTAAAAAAAAAATACTATATTTTGTTATTATATACTCTTTGCTGTTTTTTCCCAAAAATCACTCAGATTTTGCAGGGTTGTTAAAAACAGCCAATCAGAAATCACTTTAAACAAAATAATAGTCTCTGTATGAATTTTGTGAGTCCAATTTCCACATTCTTGTTGTATTAAACCGAATAATGCATTGTTTAAAAGAAAAACTAGTTTAGTGATGCCAAAGATGCTGACCTTCAGTTCATACGTGGCACGGCATTACTCTTAATTCCATTGGCTGTCACTGTGAGGTAACTTGCTCATTTTTAAATTGCTCATTATTCATATCTCCTTCCATGCACACACTGTATTTGCTTTGTCAGCAAAAGTCTTCTTCTGACCTCTGGGAGACACCACACACACTTGAATTTAGATCATGTGCTTTCATCTTGTGTTGATTGTGTGGTGTATTATTGATATTGTGTGAAGTGTGTATTAAAGGTGAGCACAGAGGTGCAGAGACGTTATAAGTTGTGCCTTTCACTTCAGAGTGAAATTCTGGATTTGGGATTTTGGCTGCATATTAAAACAAAAGTTTTTATTACTACTCTCAGACAGTGCGTCAGAGGATTTTATGGTTTGGCCAGCCTTTGTCGTGTGCGTTAGCGATATAGCTTGAAAATGACAAAATTGATGGCGTGATGTGGCGCATTGTATTTTTAGCACATCCTAACAACTCGCTGTGCTAAATTAGCATTACTGTTGCGGTGCTTTAACCTTTTGAAGAAACAGATTGAACATAAATAGTTCAACATGTTGACGGAAAATATAAGAGCACGCAATCATAATCTATTTATCCTCAATGTCGACTGATTTATATTAGTGCCGTAACGATGAGCTCAAAGAGGAGATAATTATGTATCCCGCTAAGGAGGACAGTTATACTGCCCTCCAGTGGCCAAAGCAGGCAGACCAGATGAGTCACCATTTTATTGCTGTGGTTTAATTCTATATAATTCTTTTTTTATTGTGCAATTACTGTATGTTTATGTAAAGAGCTCCGATTCCGCATGAAAATACACATCACCGATATTTTTTCTTTTGGGTGAGGGCCAAGAAAGCTGATTTGAGTCTTTTGTCTCACATGCGTTTTCGATTGAACTCATCGCTCAAGGCATTGCTGCATTTGTTTATCTAAATAAGTGTATGATAAGGGTCATATGTTTTATCCCGTCGTGTCATATCTCACCCCAAAACATGCGCATGCACACTCACACGCCAGTGCCCAGCTCAACTTGGCCCACTGCCGTTTATGGGTGGGGAGTGGTTGCTGAGAGCATGGAGTCAGCAGATCTGCCACTGATCAATGACAGCATTTGCAGTTCTCTTCCAGTAAAAGCTTTAAACCTGGGCCGAAGAGCCTCATTTGGCAAGCGCAGAGTGGAGCTTCACATGCATCTATCTGTTTGTTGCCTCTGTCATGGTGAAAGCACTGCAGGACTGATGCAAGCAGCACCTCTGTGCTGTGTTTGCGCCGCGTCCTTCGTGAAGGGGAGGGCCATTACATCACACGCTGTTTTCTCACAGCAGCCGGGGTAAGGTAGAAGACAATGTGGAAAGCAAGTAACATTTGGGTAGGAGGGGGGGGGAGGTTCATGAAAAGAATCTCGATTTAATTCATCCATACCCGATATGGACTTGTCATGTGTCTCGTGAGAAGCAGCTCTGTATTTGGTAGGCGAACACAATGCAGCAGAGGCCCATGACTCAGACATAATCTCACCAACCAGTCAGCCAGTCGTTGTTTAAAAAAAAAAGATTTGATCTAAATATTGTAATATATGCCATGTTTCTGCAAATTACCATGTCTCTTTTTTTTCTCTCTTTCTGCAGACATTCATAGTGCTAAACAAGGGGAAAACAATCTTCCGCTTTAGTGCCACGCCCTCCCTGTACATCATCAGCCCTTTTAATATTTTCAGGCGAATAGCAATTAAGATTTTGATACATTCATATCCTTTTAACTTCAAGGTTTGCCGTTGTTTGAAATAAAAACTCTGTGATCAATTACTAGCTCACGGCACGTACAAACATGTATGGATCCTTAACGGCCTCTCACGTTATTCAGCATGATCATCATGTGCACCATTTTGACCAACTGTATATTCATGACATTTAGCGACCCTCCAGAGTGGTCCAAACAAGTGGAGTGAGTATCCCGCTTATTTGCATTTTTATAAAAAAAAAAAAAATACACTAATCTTGTCTCTTTGCAATAACTCTCATATTATATTTTTCCAGGTACACCTTCACTGGTATCTATACATTTGAGTCACTCACAAAAATTGTGGCCAGAGGTTTCGCAATCGATGGATTCACTTTTCTGAGAGATCCATGGAACTGGCTGGATTTCATGGTCATTTCTATGGCGTAAGTATTATGTTGTTATAAAAGACAATTTGAAACTGTGTGGGAGTTTTCAATAGTAACATTTTAGTCATTTGAGTGATGACAAAATCTCCTCAAAAACACTCTGAGCCTTAAAATACTTAATTTATTCTGTTTATGTTTTGTTGCCTCCTTGTTTCAGCTGTATTTGAAGCCAACAACTGCCCGGCAGCGATATGCACCTAAGCAGAGTTAGCATGTTACATAGGTTAGCGATTAAATTGATTGAAATTGACAGCTAATGTTAAAAATATTTGCATCCGTAATGCAACTTACATGACAAACTTCTCATTTGTCATTCAAGTGTTTCACTGTGTTTTATGCATATACATATATGGGCCCGAAATCTGAATTACAGATCCCATAGTACAAAAAATGACAAATCCAATTCGATAAATAGAAAAGTCGTGAATGGAGTGCACTTATGAGGTGCGCAATATTTGATCCCTAAAGGCGTCTTTTCTGGACTTAGTATGTCCACGCGACCAAATGTGATGTGAGAAGTGTGGATCGGGTCTTTTTGGGCCGAGTGCTGAATGCCTGTGTCTGATCCACCTTGCAGGTATATAACAGAGTTTGTAAACCTAGGCAATGTGTCAGCTCTGCGTACGTTCAGGGTTCTGAGGGCTTTGAAAACAATATCGGTTATCCCAGGTAAGAGAGACCAGGTGTTTGTGTGGGCGGGAGGGCGAGTCGCCGGGTTGATGTTAGCTGTGGTTTTGTTTGGGTGCCTATCCTTTCCTCTTTCTCATTCGTCTTCCTCCTCCCGCAAGTTGGACCGGGCCTCTCTATTTCTTTCTTTCACACTGTGGTGTCCCCTCCTGGTCCTCGATGGTGGTGATGCTGTCGTGCTCCTGCACGTCCATGCGTGCGTGCGTGGTGTCGTTCTTGTGTGGTGTGTCGTGTGTCATGGAGTTCTGCTCTTTGTGTCGTCCTACCTCGTTACAGATATATAACAGAGTTTGTGGACCTTGGGAATGTGTCGGCCCTCAGAACGTTCAGGGTTCTCCGAGCATTGAAAACTATTTCTGTCATTCCAGGTGAGACTCCCATTTAAACACTAAGGCTGAGCTTAGCAATTAGCCAGCTTCATGTTCTCATTTTCTTATTTATGAGAAGCGAATGGAACAACTTTTTGATTGCTTTTTTTATTTATTTTTAGCGAATCAAAAATGGTAGTTATACATTTTTGATAGGCTTAGCAGTCTACCGGCAGTCGGAACATTTTTACACCTTTGTGTGATTTCCAATGTTAATCTCGGCTCCAGTGGCCCGGGGATCATTTTTCTGGAGCCGATTTTCCCAGCTATGCCAGTTTTTTGGTTGCTCAATCAAGCATTGGGAGATGATGAGAAATGTTTTGCCCATAACACGCTCTTCCTCTGACCCCATTGCTGTTCCGTTGAAATCTATCTCTTTATTATTATTATTATTATTATTTTTTTTTTAAATCTTCTTTCCAAAGACTTTCCTTGAGACTGCCAAGCCTAATGTGAATGCAGATCAGTGCTGCATGACGCTTGGAGGCACATGCTTTTTACAGGTTTGGCTTTAAGAAGAATTAATTTAGCCATTTACAAGATGCCAAACAATGTCTTTTTTTTTTTTTTTTTTTTGCAGGCTCTTAAAAATTGCCATGACAGATGAGAATAATTCAGCATGAGGCACACACACATACAGTGCATGTATAAAGTTTACACACCCTTTGTTGTAATGCCAAGACTTCAAACCTTTTTCCACCTATAGTGTGACCTGGGGATTGCACAATTCAATTAAAAAAAAATGTAGGGAGTGGAATAAAAATGTGGTTGCACAAGTGTGCACACCCTCTTATAACTGCTGGCTGTGGCCAATCCCACGTATGTCAAATGGGAGTCGGCACACACCTGCTCCCATTTAAAGTGCCTCGTATTAACTCCAAATAAAGTTTTGAGGTTCTAGTAGGCTTTTACTGACTTTAAACAGTGGCAAGTGTGTGCTGACCCTCATTTAATATACATTGAATGTGATTATGTAATTATGAGTATAGATCCAGGTGCCATCACATCATCTCAGATGGAAAGGTCACATTAATGGTGGGAATGGTTTTGAAACATCCCAAAAGATGGCTTTTGAACACACGTGTGTAGACTTTTTATATCCACTGTATGTCACCAGTGCACATAGCACAATCAGCCTCTGCATGAGTGGGAACAGTTAGTGGAAGGCACAGTCCCAATTTGACTTTCTAGACAGATGACACCCAGTGAGTGTCTTCAGCCTTGGCGTTTAAATGACCTGCATGGCACCTTCCATTGCTCCTCCTCGCCTTTCCTCTCTTTCTTGTCTTCACCTCCCCGCTGTGTGCCCCTTGCTGTGATTTTTTTTGAATGAAGCTTATTTTTGTTAACTTGGGATGTTTCCTAACTCGATTTACTGATTTAGCTGTCGCGTTGACTACCGTCAGCTATTCAAATGACATTCATAAGTGGATGATCTTTTTCCTTGCTCACTTTTTAAAGAAACATTAATATGAGGAAAAACTAGACATAACCTGTTCTAAATTCCTGTCTACTGTTATTCGTGTAAAAATATTATGCCTAACGCACACATACAGGGACAGATATTTTCTCGTCATGGAAACATCCCATGTAGCTGCAGTTATTTGTTTTTTGATGTTTTAACCCTAAAAGTAGCTAAATACTATAGTTTGAATGTTTATATACAGTAAATATCCAAAGTGATCACTCTGAATGTATCAGGATCTTTGAGCATGTTTTATTTTGTTCAAAGTTGTTTTCTAGTGTGCACTAAGGATATTGGTAAGGTTAATGATTAAAAAAAAAAAGCCAAAAGGAAAAACTAACTGTAATGAGAAATCCAAAATTATTATTATCAGAGTTGTTGAGAAGTAGGACTGCACGCAGTCACACCGGCATTAAAATATGAAACCTTCAAGCCATCACACCCACAAGCTACATTTTTATTGTTCTGTTTATATTATTTATGGCTAGAAATGAGAGATTTCCACTTTGGATGCCAAATATGTTTCAAAACCACACAGGATTCTTAGCTTTCCTCAATAAACTCCCTGTTGTTGCCCTGCTGCATTCTTGGCTAGCAGCACGTTACTAAAGTGACTAAACAACAACTTGATACATTCATAATGTTCTTGTTACATGATTAAAATCTGGTGAACTTGACAAACAGACGGATTAAAAGTGTTTAATTAAAAAACTCAAAAACCCAAAAGCATAAGGAACCAAAATAATGACATAAGATGGCACTCATATCATTGGCCCTCCCATGGCCCCCCCCCCAAGAAAAAAATCTTAGCTCCGCCTGTGGCTGCGACCATTAATGTGAGAAGAAACGTACAAGTTAGCTTACTTAGATAAAATCCACATCAGTGTTCAGTAGAGCATTTTTCTTCATGTAATTAGTGTGATCTTTTTATTTAATTTTCTTTATATTTTTACGTATGAATACTTGTGCACATGCGTGTATGTGTGTGCTTTTTATTCATTGTCAGGCCTGAAGACTATCGTGGGCGCCCTGATCCAGTCTGTGAAGAAGCTCTCCGACGTGATGATCCTGACCGTCTTCTGCCTCAGCGTCTTTGCTCTGATCGGATTGCAGCTCTTCATGGGGAACCTGCGGCAAAAGTGTGTCTTTTGGCCGGTCAATACCACCAACATGTACCTGCCCAACGGCTCCAAGGGCTTTGACTTTGAGGACTACATCATGAATGAGAGTGAGCCATCTTGATCTTGTTCCTTCATGAAATAATATTGCAATACTGCAATGGCTTATTTATTTTCTCCCTAATTTTATTGTCCAAATTAGGTCACACATACTTTGATTTGTAGCTAATGACGGCATTTTTTATTTTATTTGTCTTCCTACAGCTAACTTCTACTTTTACCCCGGTCAGGGTGATGCACTGTTATGTGGAAATAGTTCGGACTCGGGGTAAGTTTGAGTTACGATATGCAGTTTTAACAAAAGTCAGCCTATCAAAAGAAACTGTTCCCAGCGATTTCAATGTAACTGGTGTTTCTTATTGTTGCGGTGCTTTACAATAGTTTCAAAGTGCACTGTATGTATTTTGCCCCACATTACAAATACTGCAACTCGGTTATTAGAAGAGCTTCGGTTGTCACACTCCAGTCCTCGAGGGCAATTATCCTGCCTGTTTGAGATGTTTCCCTCCTGCAACCTGATTCAAATGATCAGCTTCTCTTTTCAGACGATGTCCTGAAGGGTTTACATGCATGAAAGCCGGGAGGAACCCCAACTACGGTTACACCAGCTTTGACAGCTTCGGATGGGCTTTCCTCACCCTCTTTCGACTAATGACCCAAGACTTCTGGGAGAATCTCTACATGCTGGTAATAAAGAGGGGCTCTGTTTCCGCTCAGCGATGGTGTAAAGATAGTGTCTTCAATTAACCGAAATGTATTTTGGGGGGCCGTGGCTCAGCAAGTTTTAACCTTCATCCCACCCAGAGTCCTCAAGCTGTCAGCTATTCTAATCTTTGAAATCTCTCCATCTGTGTTTTGTGTCAGACTCTGCGAGCGGCAGGCAAGACCTACATGATCTTCTTTGTGCTGGTCATCTTTGTGGGTTCCTTCTATCTTGTCAACCTCATCTTGGCTGTGGTGGCCATGGCCTACGAGGAGCAGAACCAGGCCACCATCGAAGAGGCTGAGCAAAAAGAGGCTGAATTTAAAGCCATGCTGGAGCAGCTCAGAAAGCAGCAGGAAGAAACGCAGGTCGGTACCGTATTTCTTGTACGCATCTGCTGAGATCCCGAGTTTATACGCTTGTCTTCCTTTCAGGCTGCCGCCATGGTGACGTCGGCAGGCACTGTATCGGAGGTCGCGTTGGAGGATGAGGGAGGGGGTCATCTGTCCCGCAGCTCCTCGGAGGTCTCTAAGCTGAGCTCCAAGAGTGCCAAGGAGCGTCGTAATCGCAAGAAGAAATGGCGGCAGAAAGAGCAGGAGAAAGAGAAGGGTGACAGCGAGAAGGTGGTCAAGTCTGAGTCCGATGACGGCAGCAAGAGAAGTACCCTTCGTTTTCCGGGAAGCCGTCTGGGCAGGAAGACCTCCATCATGAACCAGGTGAAGTACCAAGGAAAATATAGAAATACAGCTCGTATAGACTCGCATATTTAAGGACTCCCGTCTTCCCTCTCCAGTCACTCCTGAGCATCCCGGGCTCGCCCTTCATGTCACGCCACAACAGCCGCAGCAGCATCTTCAGCTTCAAAGGCCGCTCCAAGGACATGGGCTCGGAAAACGAGTTTGCCGACGACGAGCACAGTACGGTGGAGGAGAGCGAGGACCGCCGGGGTTCCCTGTTCATCCCTTTCCGCCGGAACAGCTACAGCGGCTACAGCCAAGGCTCGTCACGCATCCACCCGCTGGCGCCTCACTCAGGAGGGAAGAGGAACAGCACCGTGGACTGCAATGGCGTGGTGTCGCTCATCGGCCCGGGGCCTGGCAGACGGCTTCTGCCTGAGGTGAAAATAGATAAGGCAGCCACTGATGACAGTGTAAGGACGTCCGGGGGACAACCGGTACAGTTTAGGCATGATGGTGGCGGCCTCAGTCTCCTCCGCAGCTTCTCCTTCACAACCTCCTTTCCCCTTGGCGATTGCTCCTCTCTCTCTGTAGTTTCTTTTTCTTCCACTTCCAACCTGTGAATCTATTTAATCTCATTGATGGAATGCATTTTTCAGGGTGTCCTCTAATAGACAAAGCATAAACCATATAGAACAGTCTCCCCGGTGATTCATTAGTACATGTACGTCGTGATATACGACCATTTTGGTTGTGTAGTGTTGATATAGTGCCGCGCATCCAGGATGGGCAACAATTGGAATAAGAAAAGATCCTGTTATCATAGAACCCGATTGTCGATATTGAGAGCCAGACTCAGCTGAGCAAGCTGAAGATTGCCGAGCTGTAAATACTATCTTAAGTTCTTAAGGTTGATTAGGTTGTAGATTGGCAACGACCTGTCCCAGTAAGCAATATCTAGCAAGCCCTCATAGTTTCTTCAACAACTTAAACCTTGAGGTTGAGTGAAGGACATAAGAATCAATTCATCAATCATTAAGAATACGATTGTGTAATTGGTTGTGGTAGTTGTTGTTGATGTCCTAAACTAGCAAAAATGGAGTACATTTCTTGGCTGCAACCGCCAAAGGCTCCGTTGATTAATTTTCAACAAATACTACAGGAATTTCTGCATCCGCTATTGCTTATACAATCGTTCATTTGCTGACTTTAGCTAGCTTAGTTGTAGCGTCTTTCCTGGTATGGGTCACGTTAGTTCAAGCTATCCTTCTTTTGATATCTGTCTTTTTAGTACCTTCTTTCCCCTTCTATGCTCCTCTTGTTCCGCGGGCAGTTCCATTACATTTTCTTCAGTTATCCACTGCTGCCAAACCACTGGATGGTGCAAGATTCAATTTGATTCTGAGAATATCCCTCGCTAGCATGATAAGAGCGCCGTTGTATTGTCAGCCAACCTGTTTTTATTTTTACCTCTGTCCGGATGTAGCATGGTACAGCAGCAAATAATGTCTTGAATTCCTCTCTTGACATGACCTGCATGCCGTTGCATGTAGACTGTCAGTATGTCATGCACAGTAAATAATAGCTTCGGGCTTTGAATTAGGATATGTTGAGGTGGTCAGTGCTAAAAAGGTATCATTTGTAGTCACTCGAACAAGCTAGCCTGGCACTCTCGATCGACATCAGTAGTTTACGTTTGAGAGCTGCATCTGTGCTCCTCATCATGCTTGATAAAGTGATAATGATGCATCAGTATGTATCAGGCACTGCAAGCAATTCTTCACCCTACAAATCAAAGTCAATCAATATCATGTTGTCATGACCCACTTTTTATTTTGGAGTCTGAATTAACTTGAATTCATGCGTTTGCATTTTCTGATTATGAGGCGCTAGCTTGTTCAAATTACTTACAAATTTGTACCTTTCATTTAGTAAAGGTTAATTTAAAAATTAATGGGTGAATAAGTGCAAATGTTACACTTTGGCACATGATGTAATCTTGCAAACAAGTAAAATACACAAATTTAAATTAGATTCCTCAAACCAGTTAGGGTTGAGACCAAGTGTTTTTGGCTTCAATTACTGAGGGCATCATCATTTGTTTACGTGAGTTTATTCACAAGTTCCCTTTTTTCTCTCTTTTCTGAGTACAGACCACAGACGTGGAAATTAAGAAGAAGCACTCTGGCTCTCTCATGGTATCAGTGGATCAGCTCAACTCCTCCTTCAAAGGAAAAGACCGCGCCAACAGTCAGATGAGCGTAGTCACCAACACCCTCTTAGATGGTAGATATATAATTTGCTGTGCTACCTTCATGGTAGCCTCATAAAACCACAATTATAATTAAAAGTCAAACATGCATGCGTTTTTAGTTCCTGCGTCTTCTCGCTTTTCAACTCTTCTTCCATCTTTTTAATTTCGCAGAATTGGAGGAATCTCAGAGGAAGTGCCCCCCCTGTTGGTACAAATTCGCCAACACCTTTCTAATCTGGGAGTGCCATCCCAAGTGGCTGAAGCTCAAGCATATCGTCTACTTGATTGTCATGGACCCCTTTGTTGACTTGGCCATCACCATCTGCATTGTCCTCAACACCCTTTTCATGGCCATGGAGCACTACCCAATGACGGAGCACTTTGAGAACGTTCTCTCTGTAGGCAATCTGGTGAGAAGAACCACGTTTTGTATTCCTTCTTAATTTGCTTACCGCCCACTTCGAGAAATATTGCAAGTGTGTCCCTTTTATGCATATGTGCACTTAAGACTGCACATACGTACTGTATATAGGACTTTGATGGGGGCTCATTAAAGATTTAGTTTGCTTTTAATGTAGCCAGTCCGCATTCTCCCCCACTCCCCATCACCTCCACTCATGTCAGGCTCCAATTTCCGTTGTGTCTTGCTTACCTCAACTTCTGCTCCGATGTCTTTGCTATACACCAAGCACTCAGTCTACAGCCTTAAAATAATGAGGGGAAAAAAAACCTCCCTGTGCCTCACAGGCTGAATCTGTCTGTCAGATTGCAGCCTTCTTTTGCCAAATACTGACTCAGTGTCAGTACAGGAAAAAAAAAATAGGTCAGATTGGTAGAGGATGGTGCAGTATGACTCATTGGGTGTTCTCTTCACCACATGTAAAATGTGATTAAGGTTACGAGTATTCATTCTGTCAAGTGTGAGTTCAGTGACAAGTGAACATAGTGTTACATTGCTGTCTTACCTGCTGACTTTTATCAATTCACAAACCATTGTAATCGGGACTCACTTTTTCTTTTGTGCAGAAACTTGGATCTGATTTTTAACCCAAATTGGGTTGTTTTTAAGACAAAATCCAATTTTTTAATAATCATTATATTTTTATAATAATACTTTTTAAAATATTATGATCATTTAAGTGTGCTTTTGACTCTGGGAGTGTATCTTGTACAGCACTACCCATTTCCAATCAAACCAATTTGTTTTTTTCATCTGTATCCTCAGGTTTTCACTGGGATCTTTGCTGGGGAGATGTTTGCCAAACTGGTAGCCATGGATCCCTATTACTACTTTCAGGAAGGATGGAATTGTTTTGATGGTTTCATAGTGACACTGAGTTTAGTGGAGCTGGGACTCCAAGATGTGGAGGGTCTGTCAGTGCTCAGGTCCTTCCGATTGGTAAGTAGAATCTTTTTTCTCCCCCACCACCTCAACAATGCAGCATAATCCAAATATTGAAGTATTTTTTTGTTTTGTTTTTCCCCCATCTCTCATAGTTGAGAGTGTTCAAACTAGCCAAATCATGGCCCACACTCAACATGTTGATCAAGATTATTGGTAATTCAGTGGGGGCGCTGGGTAATCTGACCCTGGTGCTGGCCATCATTGTCTTCATCTTTGCTGTGGTGGGCATGCAACTGTTTGGCAAAAGCTACAAGGACTGTGTGTGCAAGATCGCCAGTGACTGTAAACTGCCTCGCTGGCACATGCATGACTTCTTCCACTCCTTCCTGATTGTATTCAGAGTGTTGTGTGGGGAGTGGATTGAGACCATGTGGGATTGTATGGAGGTGGCAGGACAGACAATGTGCCTCACTGTCTTCATGATGGTCATGGTCATCGGGAACTTGGTGGTAAGTTGAAAAAAACAAAACGTCAGATGATGCCACGTGGAAGCTTTCGAAGGAACGAAACTCACAAAAATTTCAATCCTCCGTAGGTTTTAAATTTATTCTTAGCTTTGTTGCTGAGCTCATTCAGCGCTGACAACCTCGCTGCCACAGATGACGATGGCGAGCCAAACAATCTCCAGCTCGCTGTTGCTCGCATTAAGATCGGCATTGCCTGGTTCAAGGTGCACATGCGTGTCTTTGTCGCCACGGTGCTCAGGAAGGTAAGCAAAATGGCGGCGTACCAAAATCTATCCCTCCCCGCTTCCCCTAATAATTGATGATCAGGATCATCAGTCAGGTTTCAATATTAAGGTTAGCTCAAATGAAATTGTACTGGCACTTAGTAAAAAAAAAAAATCTTTTGTGTATGCTAATTAAATGAAAATCAAAGTGTGTTTAAGAGTTACCGGCTGCCTAAACATGCCTGGCACAGGCAATAATCTATTTTTTTTTTATTTTTGATTTTTTTACTTGAAGCCTGTTGAGGATGAACAAAAACCTCTGGATGAAATGTACGAGAAAAAGCTCAACTGCATTGCCAACCACTCAGTGGACATCAACCGTGAACTGGACTATGCTAAAAACGGCAACGGTACCACCAGCGGCATTGGGAGCAGCGTTGGAAAGTACATGATTGATGAAGACTACATGTCCTTCATCCACAACCCAAACCTGACCGTGTGCGTTCCAATTGCCGTTGGAGAGTCGGACTTTGAAAACCTTAACACTGAGGACTTCAGCAGTGAATCGGATGCGGAGAACAGCAAGGATGTAAGTACGATGGACTAATAGGAGAACTGTCAGCACAGATTTATTTATTTATTAAATTTTATTTATTTATTTATTTATTTATTTATTTATTTATTTGTTTATTTGTTTGTTTGATTTGTGCACTGTGGAACATTCTAAATCGATACAGTTCTGTTGCGGTCCAATTTAGTTTTCCTTTTTGTTGTTGTCTTTTGAAGCTCAAATAACCCGCCTCACTCATCTAATTTTTAAGCATAAGTAAGTCTTAATTTTACCAGCGTGAGACCCAACATGACTTCATCCTCATATTAGCAAAGTCTGACCAACATGTGTGATAAATACCCTTTAATAACAGTTACAGTTGACTGTGACATATCTCCTCATTAAGTTTTATGAAGTTTAACTCAAAGCCTAAGAAGTAGGTGGGTGGTGTCTTTGTCTCGGCCTCGTTTAAAGAAGCTAATGGCGCACTCTGTTATAACACCTACACCAGGTTTATGTTCCAGCGGGTTCCCTGAACCTACCTTACATTAGTTCTCAGGCGAAGGATACACTGCAGGAAGCGACGGCGTACAAAACTACCACCAACCAATCAGAAAAGCAACGACTCATCCGGATGTTTGGAGAGAAAGTGAGATGAGAGCGAGCGCAGGAGCAAATTTAAATGCAGCTTTTTCAGATGACATAGCTCAGGATCACTTGCTCATAAGTTGAATTCACAAACATGTAAACTTTGACGTTGGGTCTATGCTAGTTTTTAATTTCAAATCTCTCGAGAAAATTGAGATAAATGTATTTTGTCCATACCTTCAACTCAATTCAAACAAAAATCTGTTCACCCCCTCGGGATATTATTTATGAATGCATAACAATAGCAGCATTAAAGCATACGTTTAATTGCTTCCTTTTGATTATATGCTAAAAGCTGCAGGGGAAGGGAGTCATAGCGAGGATGAATCACTTTAGTATACATTACGATAACACTTACATCATCGCGGTCGTAAATCTAGTGATTCGTACAAACACATATTGGCCTTATTTAAACGAGCGTTTGGGCTTGTCTTCTAGCTGGATGATACCAGTTCATCTGAGGGCAGCACAATAGACATTAAGCCTGACGTGGAGGAGGTGGCAGTGGTGGAGGTTGTGGAGGAGTACCTTGACCCAGAGGCCTGCTGGACAGATGGTACGTGGTACGAGCACCATCAGCAAGATTGATTGCCCATTCCGAGAACTCACATTACATCGTTGGCCTACTGATCTGTCATGCAGAATGCGTGGCCAAATACAAATGCTGTGATGTTCCCATCACTCACGGCTGGGGGAAGCACTGGTGGTTCCTGAGGAAGACCTGCTACCTGATAGTGGAACACAACTGGTTCGAAACACTCATCATCTTCATGATCTTACTTAGCAGTGGAGCCCTGGTAAGATAACTGTGCTTCCTAACCGTTTTTTTTAAACTGCAAATGCCGCTTTAAATAATGCTAACCTGTTGAGCAGAGCCAACTGCTCTCATTAGATTAAAAGAAAATCATCCTTGATATGCGACGTACAAGGAAGACCAGCACCTGCTTTTCTTCCGCAGCTGCTTCTTATGCCGTATGACTGTTGCTAATGGAAAGCCGAGCGCTTTAATGCACCAACCTTTCATCCGACAAAATCCAGCTTAGCGTTGCAGCTTTTCCGGAGCGAGGGAGGCCTGTGGCCAAATGAAAACACTTAAATGCTGCCGAATGTGCGAAAGAAACGGCGTAAACTTGGCCTTCCTTCCTCTTTCTCTGTAATATGCAACAAACCCACCGTGGGGATGTAAACAAACTTTCCAACTATCTATTTTGAATTAATGCAATGGTTTAGACCACCGGTGTTGAACTCAAGGTCCGGGGGCCAAATACGGCCCGATACGTCATTTTAGGTGGCCTGCAAAGGCAAATCACGTGTCTGGAAATAGAAATAGATAGATATTGCAATGAATCCCACTTTCAAAATAAATTATAAAATGGTTGAACTTTTTATTACTGGATTCTGTTGTGTTTAAGTGACAATATGAATGGTCTTCCATTTTGGTTGAAGTCATTAATGGCTAAAGTCTTTGCTTCTTTGTAGGCCTTTGAGGATGTCTACATTGAGCAAAGGAAGACCATCCGTATTATTCTGGAGTACGCCGATCGGGTTTTCACCTACATTTTCATTCTGGAGATGTTGCTCAAATGGGTGGCTTATGGTTTTGTCAAGTACTTCACTAACGCCTGGTGCTGGTTGGACTTCTTTATTGTGGATGTAAGTACATTTGTCTTCTACTTACACAAACCAACAATGTATGTTTTGAATATTTCTTTGGAAGCTGGCTCTGTCACCCCAAAATATTTTCAATCGTGTCATCGCAGGAAGGGTTGCTCTGGTTTCATGCAACACTCTGCTCTAACGTCTTCTCTCTCACAAACAGGTTTGCACTTTAAGTTAAGCGTGACTCTTGTTTGAGGGCCCGCGGTAAGGCTTTTGTTGCTGCGACTCTCACAGGTTCTCCCGTCCCCACCCTGACACTCCTCAATCTTCTGCATTCTTCTGTTTGTCCTCTTTTAAGTGAGATATAGCAACTGTATTGTTTTTGTACTCGTCTATATGTTATCGTGCCATATTGGTTGGGTGTCTGTGACAACATCCCCCCCGCCCCCTTCCCCCTTTCCTCAGATTATTTTCCCTTCGTTGGACTCTTTTCTCCCGCTCACTGTGCCAACCACAAGTTTCTTTCCAGGTGTGCTGTCGAGCCGGTCGTCGCTCGACTCGCTTGCCAAACTACAGCCAAAACAGACAGAAGTAAACAAGACAAAACGACGACGATTATACGATTCACGATACACAGAAGCTGCAGTTCCTCATTTGATGTTGTGACAATTCCAAGATGAGTAGGGCCTGACCTTCTCCCTCTGTCCCCTCTAACCATGTGGGTCCTCTCTTCCTTTGCTTCTGTCCCCTGTCTGTCCCTCTGTCCCTATCTGTGTAGGTGTCTATAGTCAGCCTTATAGCTAATGCCTTGGGCTTCTCCGATCTCGGCCCGATTAAGTCACTCAGGACACTGAGGGCCTTGCGACCCCTCAGGGCCCTGTCACGTTTTGAAGGGATGAGGGTAAGGCCCAAGATGCGTACCAGGCAGCTGCTGCTTCTGCATGCCGATTAACGACAAAAGGATTTTTAAAAAATGACATGGATCGAATTGTAAAAATGTTTTGTTTATTTGCATGGATGCAGATCATCTCCAATGGTCAAAACACGAGGATCCTCAAACTGGCTTGTGCATGAACTTGGTTGCTGCTCCCCAAAAATATGACACGGCAATTCTCGGTCAATTGTTTTGATAGCTGCTCTGAGCCTGATTCAGTTATGAAAGGCGGCTTGTCACATTCTCGTTG
Organism: Syngnathus scovelli; assembly: GCF_024217435.2. Classification (NCBI taxonomy): domain Eukaryota; kingdom Metazoa; phylum Chordata; class Actinopteri; order Syngnathiformes; family Syngnathidae; genus Syngnathus; species Syngnathus scovelli. The sequence goes on along the minus strand of NC_090857.1, from coordinate 7,861,378 downwards.
GTGCCAAAGGGAAAGCAAATGTGTTAGGCTCAGAAGCTTCTGCCTGTCGCGCCGTCACAAAATGTGCTGTTCACTGATCTTATGGCAGTTTGGCTTTGGTATTGTCACACTGGAAGACCACCAAACTTCTGGTTGCATATGCTCCCCTCTCCCACACATCCGTGCTCGCCATCCATCTGTTGGATGCGTCGTCTCATGTTTGACAAGCTCTTGGTTTTTTTTCTTTTCTTCTTCTCATATCTTGCATTCATATAATTCACAAGGAATATTAGGGCAACATTGAAATGACAGAAGGAAAATTAGGAGAAGAAAGTTGTTACCAGGATAGATTTTTAATGCGAGTGCAAAAAATGCTGGAATATTGCAAGTATAAAAGAATGAATATTTTAATCATATAAGATCATTAAATATTTATTAAGAATTTTTTTCTGAAGAGTTCTTAAGACTTTTTGTGCACAATAAATGTATCATTTTTATTTTTATGACATAACATTGACTATACAATTTTTTGACAAACTTATAAGCCATTTTCGGAGTGAGGCACATGACATAAAATCACATCTCATATTAGAAGTCTTTCTTCTAAACTTTGGACTTTATTCTCAAATAATTACAACTTTCTTCTCTAACATGGTGTTGTTTTGTGCGGCCCTAATTCTCCTTTGTGGTGTCATCACACAACCTGTCAATTAAAATGCACATTCCAATAGAATAATGGCAATTGAGAAAATAATTTGTCGGTACTTGTATGTACAAATAAAATGCAGTTTGCAAAAATCTACCTTCTATTTGATTATCTTATTAGGCTTAGACAGTTTTCTTGAGGAGAGAGCGAATGTGCATTTCAGTTTCTGATTGTGTTGATGTCAATGTTTTTTGTTATGTTGGTCAAAACAAGCCACATGTGATTTGAGCATTTATTCTCTTCAGGTTGTGGTGAACGCCTTGGTCGGGGCCATTCCTTCCATTATGAACGTGCTGCTGGTGTGTCTCATCTTCTGGCTCATCTTCAGCATCATGGGTGTGAACCTGTTTGCTGGGAAGTACTACTACTGCTTCAATGACACAGAAGAGTACACGTTCCATCCCAACGAGGTTAACAACCGAACGGAGTGTTTTGCTCTCATCAATGATAACCACACGGAAGTCAGGTGGAAAAATGTCAAGATCAACTTTGATAATGTGGGGGCAGGCTACCTGGCGCTCCTGCAAGTGGTAAGGAGCGTTTTCGACGCGTCGTCCCGCTTGACGCAAAGTGTTTTCTCACATGTTGTGTCTCAACCTTGTAGGCAACATTTAAAGGCTGGATGGACATTATGTATGCGGCGATTGATTCTCGAAAGGTAGGGCTGATTTTTTTTTTAATTATGTGTAGTACTTTTGATTTTGTTTTGATTTGTATGCTTTTTAAATCCACTTGAAGTTTTAAAACAGGTTAGTATTTTTTTCTGATAATGCTTTGTTTTGAATTTGAAATTGAATTTGAAATTTAAAAGACTTTTTTTAAATATGAAATTTAGTTAGTTTTTTATAAAAAGCACTCATTTTTATTTTATTTCCTTTACAAAAATATTTTTAAAAATTTAGTTTTGCTTAATTTGTTTTTAATTATAGTTATAGTTGTAATTATAGTTACCCTGTTACATGCTCTTTTCCAGGTGGAGGATCAGCCGCTGTATGAAGACAATTTATACATGTACATCTACTTTGTCATCTTCATTATCTTTGGTTCTTTCTTCACCCTAAACCTCTTCATTGGTGTCATCATTGATAACTTCAACCAGCAAAAGAAAAAGATAAGTTTGATTTTCCTTGCTTTTTGAGGGACGTCTACTCGACGATTGTAACCATTTTGCTTTTGATCCTTTACTTTGGAGGTCAGGATATATTCATGACGGAAGAACAGAAGAAATACTACAATGCTATGAAGAAACTTGGCTCAAAGAAACCGCAAAAGCCTATACCCAGACCACAGGTAAATCTTTTTTTTTTTTTTTTTTTTTTTTTTAAATGAATGAAAGTGTCATCATTGTAAAACATTTTTTCTCTCCCTCTCAGAACAAAATCCAGGGCATGGTGTTTGACTTTGTGACCCAGCAAGTGTTTGACATCTCCATCATGATCCTCATCTGCCTCAACATGGTCACCATGATGGTGGAGACAGACGACCAGTCAAAAGAGACAGAAGACGTGCTCTACTGGGTCAACTTCATCTTCATCGTTGTCTTCACCGGCGAGTTTTTACTAAAGCTCTTTGCGCTGCGTCACTACTACTTCACCAACGGCTGGAACATCTTTGACGTGGTGGTGGTCATCCTCTCTATCGTGGGCAAGTATTCACAAGTGTTCTTATGAAGTATTTTGATTGGAATTTGTCAAATAGACTTTTACATTCTATGCTTTTAAGAGTCACTCTTATTGTACGTTTAGTACTGAACAGTGGATAAAAATATATTACTTATGTATGGCCTCCTCTCAAATCAATATTGAATAAACCCCCCCCCCCCCCCCCCCCCCCCGGTCAATATATGAGAAACAATATGCACAAACCTGTTACAGTACTTATAAGAAATATGGTGTTCCGCAGGGGTCAATCTGACGACCTTTGATACTTTTGGTGGTGATACCATTACACAAATGAAGATGAATCTCAATAAATGGCATTTGGTTAAATGTCATTCTTAATAATGTCAACTGATAGAAGATACAGTTTGAAGTTGCTCTGGATTGTTTTTAGGCATTCAGTACCAAATCATTGGTTTGCTGAGAAACACCTGCTGCCCCAGGGAGAGCACTGTGATTTTACAATTGAAGGACGTTCGAGTGCTGTTTCGAATGAGTTCCTATTATGATGCCTCTCTGATTTTTGATCTCTTCATTTGTAGGAATGTTCCTCGCCGACTTGATCGAGAAGTACTTTGTGTCGCCGACGCTGTTCAGGGTGATTCGACTGGCTCGTATCGGCCGAATCCTGCGCCTCATCAAGGGCGCCAAAGGCATCAGAACTCTACTCTTCGCCCTGATGATGTCACTCCCGGCCTTGTTCAACATCGGCCTGCTGCTTTTCCTGGTCATGTTCATTTTCTCCATCTTCGGCATGTCCAACTTTGGCTACGTAAAACACGGGGCCGGAATCGACGACATGTACAACTTCGAGACCTTTGGCAACAGCATGATCATCTTGTTTATGATCACCACGTCAGCTGGCTGGGACGGCCTACTGCTGCCCATTCTGAACTACCCTCCGGACTGCGACCCCTTGCTGGAGAATTCCGGCACTCCTTCCACCGGAGACTGCGGCAACCCATCTGTGGGCATCTTCTTCTTTGTTATGTACATCATCATTTCTTTCCTAATTGTGGTCAACATGTACATCGCCATCATTCTGGAGAACTTCAGCGTGGCCACGGAGGAGAGCGCTGACCCACTCAGCGAGGATGACTTTGAGACCTTCTATGAGATATGGGAGAAGTTTGACCCCACTGCCTCCCAGTTCATCACCTACGCCAAGCTTTCCGACTTTGCGGACGCACTTGAACACCCGCTGCGAGTCCCCAAGCCCAACACCATTGAACTCATCGCTATGGACATGCCGATGGTGAGCGGGGACCGCATACACTGCCTGGACATCCTGTTTGCCTTCACCAAACGCGTGCTAGGCGACAGCGGTGAGTTGGACATGTTGAGGCAACAAATGGAGGAGCGATTCGTGGCGGCCAATCCTTCCAAGGTCTCTTATGAGCCCATCACCACCACTCTGAGGCGTAAGCAGGAGGACGTGTCTGCCCGAATCATCCAACGGGCCTACCGAGTCTACTTGGCGAGGCGGGGTTTCGTTTGCAAGCGGGTCCCGACCAACAACAGAGTGGAGAACGGCGGGAACAATCAGGAACAAGAGAAGGAGGCCACGCCCTCCACCGCCTCCCTGCCCTCGTACGATAGCGTCACCAAACCCGACAAGGAGAAGGAGGACGACAACGAGGGCAAGGGAGGGAGGAACGAGAGAGGAAGAAACCAAAAAGACGTCAGGGAATCCAAATGTTAAGGCGATGGGATAATAATAATCACGCTATTAACACCACAAATTATAACAACACCAGGAAACTCACACCCGCACGGATGTACAGATTATTTCATTTGCAAGTCAGAAAAGATTCAGTGTTTTTCGTTCCAGCCTTCAGAGGGAAGCGCTCACACTGTCGACGACGGCTCGAAGGCTCTCGAACTCCTCTCATAATCAGCTGGGACATCATTGTATCTCGATGAGTCACGTCCACGGGGGAGACAAGGAGCTTCAAACGGAGGACTTCACAGATTCCAAAAGAAGACGACGGCCTTTCGGGAAAGATAGGGAAACTCTTGCCAGAGTTGCACTGCGCAAGGACTGAAACGTCTCTGAGAGCAAAATGAGAGAAAGACAAATAATAGAGCGCATCGGGAGTATTTTGGTGTTATTCAAGCTAGAAAGTGTTGATGTGAGCAGCAAAAATGCAAACCGATATAAAAGGAACACTATTTAGCATTTTGCCCATGCCACTTAACTCCCATTATTTATATAGCCACGTCCGAATGTTGTTTTTTTTCCCTTCTCCTTCTTCTTCTTCTTCTTCTTCTTCTTCTGTTGGAACATGGGCTTTCACACTAATTTGTTCAGGGTTTGTTTATTACGGGGGTGAACTCAGGCCAAGGGCTTCCGTACATTTACTCCGAACGGTTTCCAAAACAAAAACATAGGTAATTGTGCTTGTTCAATGCATAGAAATGATTTGCATGATGGCATGTTTTTGACCAGAACTCTTGCATGAACTTTTCATAGTCCACAAGACACTAACACTGCGGTGGCGCGATAACGAGGGTCGATCATCCCCCAAACGGAAACCTTGTCCCTCACTCCAGACATTACAATTGTTGCCTCTATAAATAGAAGAATGGAAAATGCTGGTATATTAAAACACACACACACACACACATTAGTGGATTGCAGTTGTAATGTGAATATGGATCTGCTGCTCTCAAAGATGTAGAAAGAAAAATGAAGGACGTAATGTCAGAAAATCAGAAGCTTATATTTAACGTTTCTATGCACCTATGTAATGCTCCATTTGCTTTTATTGTTTGTAGTGGTCAGTGGGGATTTTACAAGTAAGGCCTTTTTTTTTTTTTTTTTTTTTTTTTTTTTTGGTGATGCATTTCTTTTCTGAAAGGGCTGAGAGGAGATCTTGAGCTTATTCACGTAAGTGTGCGCGTGTGTGCGTTTTTCCCCTTCTTGTTTCTCCCGTTTTATAAGCCTCGTTTAAGAAAACGTCGAGGGGAACATGTTTGTCTGATTTCAGTTGAGTAATGAGAAAGGTAAGCATTGGAGTGTGTGAAGAAGCCAAAGAGATCTGCCTTGTTGTTCTTCATCGGTGAAAGGGGGTTTGTGACTAAATGTCTATTTTCTTTTTGGATTACGGTATTTTATTTCACTCTCAACAGAGACCCGAGAATTGTATGCAATGCTTGGAAAAAAAGGAAAAAAAAAATCCTCCCGTTTTTCTCAGGAGATATTATACTCGTTGAGCTCTGCTACACAATGCAAGTGAATGTGACGGCCGCATTTATTAAATCACATTTTACGCCTTTGTGTTTAATGCCATGATGTTGATGATGATGATGACGGGAAACGATCTCAGCCGGCCGCCTTGTTTCAGTGAGAGTCATGGTCCGTTTTGTTGTAGAACTTCCTGCTTATGACACGTAGACTTATAGAAGCATGAAACAGGCCCATTGTTTTGCTCTCGCTTGCAAAGGTGTTGCTTCAATTGGTAGTGGGTTGCATTTAGATGGAAATCATTCAATCCAATTCTTCGTTCATGTTAGCTCCATTCACCCCAGTCCGACCTGGCAGGTGATGTCACTGATTTTTACAACATAGGCTCCGACCCTCTCCGCGCCGCATTCAATACCAAATAACGACCAGAGCACCGGACGCATCTCACGGTGCTGTGAGCACACGTGCCGCACCAGAGCTTTAGCACTGTGCAGTGATGTCACTTCCTGTTTCTTGATAGTTAACCCGAGTCCTGCAAATAGTCCACTTTCTGCATGAGCGCTCCAGAATCAGTGTGGGTGTTGACCAAATTAAACCATGAATGATAAACAGAAAGATTCTCCGTACGTCGTCATGTATTTAAAAAGTATTCCATTCCCAAAAGTGGATTTGTTTGAAAGCAGAAAAAAACAAAAAAAAAAAAAACAAGTGTAAGCTTAGTTCTGAAGCTAAAAATGAACTTTCATAAGAACCTAATGTAATATTTTACTTTAATGGCATGAGTAGTTTTTTTTTGTAAATACTGGACTACGTCAAAAAAAACTACAGCTATTAATCTTTACACTTAAATATAAATAAGCATAAATAGAATGGCTTCCAGCTTCTGCCCCGTCACACTTGTTAGGCTGTGACATGTCAGACTAGACTTTTTTTACTCACTTTTCACAGAAAAAAGGGATCAAGGGAAAATAATCTATATTGCAAATCAATACCTTCATACACAGAGCTATATTGCAAATATATGTGTGTGTACATATATATATATATATATATATATATATATATATATATATATATATATATATATATATATATATATATATATGAACAGTTTATGTGATGCACCTCACCTGTCCATTTTTTTTTTTTTCTTCACGTGATCAATGGAGCTTTCTTTGTGTGTATCAATAATGGGTCAATAACAAAAATTCTGTCCCAGCCAGCACCCAAAGGTGCCAGCGCATACTGCATGCTGTTGCACTGGCTGCTTGCTGAGAATCCAGGAGCCTGCCTTGGTGGGAGGATTGCACTAACCAGCATACCCTTTTCATTTTGTACATTTTCAACAATGTTTTGCCGCTTTTTTTTTCCACATTCTTAACGCTGGCATCACGTGCGTGTGAAGTGTTTGAGCATTACAACCCACCGCCATGTTTGTCACACTCACATCACCTCCATGGCGATATGTGTAAAGGCCCAAGGGTTAGTCAGTCATCTTAGTTGCCTGTGTGTTTGTTTCTGGTGCAATATCTCTAAACGGCACGTGCCTTTTTAGCTTTCTAGTTAGTCTCGCAGCACAGTCGGCGACGCGGAGCTCCAAAACTACCAGGAGGGAATCAAAACAGAGCATGATAGTTGCAATGTACCGAGTCCAAATGAACTTGTATATTGTTAACTCACCATGTAGTCTGGACTAACTTCATATTGTAGAATCATAAAATATGACAAGTTCTCTCTCCTCTTTCTCGCTTTCACTCTTGATCGTTCTCCCCTATGTTCTGTTTACGAGCTTTTGAGTTGCCTTCTGTTTTGCAGGTTTCTGTCATTTTCAAATGTTGGATCTTCACGATATGGACCGTATTTTTGATTTAGCATGACTGGGATGATTTGCTGAAAATAGGCTGACTGGGTGGGGTGGGGGGGGCAATTTTTGAATGTCATTATCTCTTGCCACTAATGCAGCCAGGGAGAGGAACATGTTGCACAACCACAAGACAATTCAGTGAGAATCAGTGAAAGAATGTCTTCATTTGAGCACGAATCTATTTCCAAACAATAAAGCAGCCTTCCAGTTAGACTTGTGACTAGTGTCGTTTTTTTTGGGGGGGTGCCGATGTCGAATTTGTTGCTGCTTAAATTTATGAAATGCCGTTGAATCAACCACCAAAATGGCTGAGTGGTAAGATGTGCATGCAAGAGAAAGAGAGAGCGGGCGAGGGAGGGAGAGACTGAGGGAAGGCGTGGGGCTGAACAGAGGCAGCACTGCAGTGCAGATGTATGAATGCAGTGGCCCGGGCTGAATCAGCAGCCTCACACTGTACTGTGCTTCCGTGCGTGCGTGCTCTCTTTAACGCTCCCTTCCTCCCACGGCAAGCAGAGGGAACTGCTGGTCAAGATGATGGGGCGGAAAAATGGTACAGAAATGTATACAAAGAATCTGTATGTGGCTATGGACATAAGATGCACACCTACATGTCTGCAGATTACTGTAAAATTGTGGACATGATTATGAGAGGGCTTGACTGAGAGGAGGAAATGTGTCCTACATTTACAGTAGCCTGCAACAGAGATGAAATTTTATTAATTCATTAGCAACAGTCCATTGTATTGATTTCACAGCATGGGTTTTGGCAGCCCAGTTTCAAGTGAGTACGAAACGTTTTTTATTTTGTCCAAACATCTTTAATCTCCTATGTGTTGCCATGTTATTGTCATCTGCAAAAGAAAGTAAAAAATAAGCTTGTTTACCTGCAGGTTGAGTAAAAGCATCTGCTGTGGCTGAAGCCAAATTGTGGAAAGGATTTTACTTTCTGGACCAGCATCTCCACCTCCATTTTTCTGAAACAAGAAAGAAAGAAGTCGAGTTAATTTTATTTATATAGCCCTAAATCACAAGCAGTCTCAAAGGGTTTCACATATACAAAACAAAGTGACAATTATTCTCAAAGCTGATCTTAAGCTCCCAAGAGGGCAAGGAAAAACAAAAAAAAAAACGACTAAAAGAAAGAAATAGTCGTATCGTTTATATATTATTATTATATATTGTATATTTCTGACACGTAACCGGTCCGTGGTGCAAAAAAGGTTGGCGACCACTGAGCATTACAATTCGCTTGTGAGCTGCTCCATAAAGCCATAAGTGTTCCATCGTTATCAGTGTGGTTTACATAGTGCAATGGTTAGTGCTCTGGACTTTCACACCAGGGACACGGGTTCAAATATTGCTGGGTCCCAGGATATTTTATCATAGAAATTTTGCAACACAGTTGCCCATATGCCGCCCCATATACCCATGCACCTCCCTAAAGCTTTAGAGAGGTGCATATATCATGGTAGGTCATTGTCATGGTCAATGGTCAAGCTCTAGTCCTCGGGGCCGCGTTCCAACATGTTTTCCAAGTGACCCTCGTTAGGCGCACCTGCGTGAAAAGTTTTAGCCACTTTCACGATCAAAAGGAGCTAAAACTTTTCACGCACCTGCACTTAACGAGGGACTCACTCGGACACTCCATTAGGTACACCTCCATTTTCAAGTGTACCTAATAACAGGCCACTTTATTAGGGAAATATCATGGTCAAAGGTCATAGGTGTCAAGCTCTAGTCCTCGGGGCCGCGTTCCAACATGTTTTCCAAGTGACCCTCGTTAGGCGCACCTGCGTGAAAAGTTTTAGCCACTTTCACGTTCAAAAGTAGCTAAAACTTTTCACGCACCTGCACTTAACGAGGGACTCACTCGGACACTCCATTAGGTACACCTCCATTTTCAAGTGTACCTAATAACAGGCCACTTTATTAGGGAAATATCATGGTCAAAGGTCATAGGTGTCAAGCTCTAGTCCTCGGGGCCGCGTTCCAACATGTTTTCCAACATGCCCTCGTTAAGCGCACCTGCGTGAAAAGTTTTAGCCACTTTCACGTTCAAAAGGAGCTAAAACTTTTCACGCACCTGCACTTAACGAGGGACTCACTCGGACACTCCATTAGGTACACCTCCATTTTCAAGTGTACCTAATAACAGGCCACTTTATTAGGGAAATATCATGGTCAAAGGTCACAGGTGTCAAGCTCTAGTCCTCGGGGCCGCGTTCCAACATGTTTTCCAAGTGACCCTCGTTAAGCGCACCTGCGTGAAAAGTTTTAGCCACTTTCACGTTCAAAAGGAGCTAAAACTTTTCACGCACCTGCACTTAACGAGGGACTCACTCGGACACTCCATTAGGTACACCTCCATTTTCAAGTGTACCTAATAACAGGCCACTTTATTAGGGAAATATCATGGTCAAAGGTCACAGGTGTCAAGCTCTAGTCCTTTTCCTTGGTCATTTTCACGTTCTGCAGGACCTAAAGCTTTTCACGCAGGTGCACTTAACGAGGTAATCACACAGACTCTCTAAACTATGGAACCCTCGCTTACGTTACATGGAGTATATGTGGTTTCATGGAGCAGCTCACAAGCAAATTGTTATAATTGTCATATGGGACAGCACACGAGGAACTGTGTTGCAAGTTTTTCCATGGTAAAATAATTTAGGCCTCACTGGGATTTGAACCCGGGTCACTGGGGTGAGAGTCCAGGGTACTAACCACTACACTGTGGAACCCATGCTTGCATTACATTGAATATATATGCTTTTATGGAGCAGCACACAAGCAAATAATTATAATGGTTAAATGGGGCAGCACACGAGTAACTGTGTCGCAAATTTTGTATGATAAAATATTTTGGGTCTCGACGGGGTTTGATCTCGGTTCGCTGGGTTTAGAGTCCAGTGCACTAACCACTACACTATAGAACCCTTCCTCATGTGCATGGAACATGTATGGTTTTATGGAGCAGCTCACAAGTGAATAGTAAAAGATCAGTGGTCCCCAACCTTTTTTGCGCCACGTGTCAGAAATATTTTCGAGGACCGGCCTTTATATGAGTAAACTTAAAATTTACATAAAATACATAATGTAAAAAATCAAAGCATCCCCTGATATTAAGCTCCCAAGAGGGCAAGGAAAAACTCCAAAATACCCTACTAAAAGAAAGAAATAGACGTATCATTTTATTTAATCGTTTTTATATATTTATTATAAATGTATTATTTATTCATATATAGGCCGGTCCGCGAAAATATTTCTGACACGGAGCGATCGTCATTTATCTTCTAGGCTTTTTGCGCCCTCTAGTGGCTGTTTTAAACAAATACACTCACTTAAAAGACTAATCTTTGATTAACACTGTCAGAGAGCTATTAAAATGTTAATAATCGTAACATGTTTACAGAGATGAACGTCCTCTCGTGAGGTTGAATGGGGGGGATTTTTTTTAATTTTTTAAAATTTTTTATTAAACCGCTAAATACGATACACTCGCGTAAAATCAAGTCTCATCTTTGCATAGGGATACAATATTTAAGACAATTTGATTCTCTCCTTATCAAAAATAAATCGTAGCTGCTTGATCACCAATTACAAGTCGATAGTAGCCTGAGGGTGTCGCTGTGATACTAGCAATCTATCTTCTAGCTATCTTTCTATCTGCTAGCGTCTGCTGAATAAATGATGATTTAAGGACAGACCAGTGACCAAATTAATATTTTTTTATTTAAAAGAAAATGTGGGCAGTGATATTACACACCCCTCTTTTAAAGCAATTTAGTATTTATTTAATTATTATTTGTGAGGTTCATCCTTTAAATCTTAACATTAGATGAAAGGAATAAAAACAAATTACAGATTAGTTAAAGCTCTGTGATGACACGTTATGATAGTTTGTAATAGAAGCTCAAGAACAGAAAACACCAGTGCCACGTGTAGTTGTCAACATTGTACATTTTAGTGACAGACAACACTCAAACGTCAAACATTTTTGGTTTGATAGACAGAAAAGTCCAAATTTTGCTTTTTGGGGGTGCGGTTACAATATCATTTTTATGACATGACAGTTTTACTGAGGTAGACTATAACAAGTCAAACAAGTGAAACATTGCTCCTAATATGGCAAATGAAAGGACATGAGATAAATATTTCCATGTACAATGTCTTCAAGATGAGGTAGAAATGGTTACTGAGAATGCACCAGATACAACATTGAAAATTAAAAAAAAAAGAAGAGAAAAAGTAAAAGATAATACTAAAATCCATTTTGGGTTGAATAAAATGAGAACAACAGCTTGTGTAGCATACTGCTTGTGTGACACAGAAGAGCATTCAATTCTTATAGCTAAGCGCTTAAATACTTTTTAAAACACTGGGGTTTAGTTTGTCACCTTTCTAATCTCTTATTTTAATTTGAAGATGCGTGACGAGGTCACACTTGGATTGGCATGTATTTGCTTAATGCAGCAAAAACTGCTTTGGTATATAATTTTTTCCACACTGAATCTAATCCACATTTTATGCTCTCTTGAACTCAAATCCGACAATCAATGAGGGTCGTGCTCCGAAATTAGATTTTGCTGATTAACAAAATGGCACTAAGCAATGTTGTCACAATAAACCTCTTCCATTGTGGTGCCAATTCAACAATCCGATGCTACAGAGAACAGGAATTCGACATTAAGACATTTTGAAAAACATATTGATAACATATAGTGAAGCGTGTTTGATATTCATGCGCGGTTTGTCCATCAAACCATTCGGGTTGTTGCAAACTACATAAACTAACACATAACATTGTTCATCTCTCCGCCAAAATCTATAAGGAAATCTATACATGAAGAAAATATGTTTCATATATCTAAAAATGTCATTGATGTACATTTATGGCATGTTTTGTCATTTCTAAAAAAAAAACAAAAAAAAAATATAGATCTGAATTACATTCAACATTTCAGGCCCTGGTACAAATACGGCCACTTTTATTCCCAGAGCAACAAAGCAATGTGTGTGTGTTTGTGTGTGTGCGTGCATGCGTGTGTGCGTGTCTGCGCATTTTCACTGTTATTGTCAATAGCCTTGTAAATTCCCTGAAGATTTCAGAGTATGCTTTGCTTTTCAACAGCTCCAGTTTAGCTGCAAATGGCTCCCAACAAGCACTCCAAAGGTAATAACATACATTCTAATTCATCATCATCATCATTCTGAGGTAACAATATTCTTCCTGAGTATTCAATAACATGACGATAAATCTTCCTTTCAAGAGGCAAAAAAATAAAGACAATGAACATGAGCAAAGTAAATCCAAGCAGGCCCATTTTGCGCGTGTACATGCGCTCAATTGCATTAAGTTCAGCAGTATGTTGCATGATTGTTGCTCGTAGTTAAGACAAAGTAGAAGCTGGATTCTTGTCGAAGTTTTACAGTTTTAGCATCTGCGTGGAAACAACGTGCCCCATTGTTGCGTACATCAAGTATACTGCCAAAAATATTTTCAATTGTACAGGAATGAGGCCCTGTACTAAAACGACGTAAAGGCCAGCTTTATAGAAGCAGCATGATTTGTATAAACAGGACAACAGTAGCATTGAACAGGTGGAAAACAAGAGGCAGGAAGCAAAAGAGGGCATACAGTATCCGAACATTCAATTTCCCATCGCCTCCGAATCAGCTCCTGAATGATTGTGCTGAAGTCGTACGGCAATTTCCCCCTTCTGAATTATTGCTCTGCCTACTTTTTGGTCAGAAATGATCTTTGTGGGGCTGCTTGAGGACATTGCAGTCACGGGCCCGGTAACACTCGTGGCCATATACAATTACGCCACTTTCTGGAGAGAAAAAACAAAAACAAAGCAACATTTCCACGGTGCTGCCGCCACAGTAGCAGAAAGGAATAAATAGATATCCTGAGAGAAGCATACATTTTGACTTTCTTTATCTATGGAGAAAATGCTCCAATAATACTCCAACAATACTCACGTGATAAAATGCCCCTGTGTGTATCTTTGGAAAAACATGGATAATGAAAAAGATGAGGTATTAGTATAATTGTGCCCTCTTGTGGTTGCAAGTGATATTCAAACATGTTTGTGGATACTTGCAAATGTTTTGGGAGTTCAAACCTCTGGTTCCAAGCGCAAGAGAATTTTTTCCGAAAGCCAAGCGGGTCAGTCAGTGGCCGGCGGAGGGATCCTCAGCTCTTGCATGCGCTGCCGGTATCTTCATAGGCATCCTTTGGTGAGGAAAGCTGTGCTCCCCGGATGCATTCTCCACCGCCAGGCCGGACGGGGGGCTGTAATCGCCTGTCCCGCGATAAGGGGGTGACATAAGGGGCTTCCCGGGTTTGTAGGGCTGCGGATCCGAACCGGAGCCACTTATGTCGTAGCCGTTGCCGTGGCCGTTTCCTTTGCTGAGGCCGTTGCCGTATTTTCTGTAGCGCGATCCCTCCACCTCGGCTCCCTCTTGTCCGTCTTCTCCCATCTCAAAGGCCTTGCGTTTCAGCGGCGCGCCGGGCTCGCCGCCCCCTCCGAGGCTGTGCGACGGGTAGCTGTAACTGCCACCCACCATGGTGGGCCTGGGGGCCAAAGGGGTAGGGGCACTAATCCCCGGGGGTAGGTAGGAGGCACTGGGGTGGCTGTAACTGGAAGAGAGGCTGTTATGGGCGTAGCAGCCCGGCGGGTAGTTGTAGACTGGAGTGCTGGTGCTGTAGCTGGGCACCAGAGTGGGTGCGGCCTGCAAAGAGTGAAGAGGGGCAGGGGGAAGTGCTGTGCCTGGCTGCGGGCAGTATCCTGAAGACAAGTAGGTGCTGTTGTAGGCAGGAGGGAAGTCCTGGGACGACGGGGCACCGCAGGAGCCGGCGGCACCGTAGCTCGGGTCCGAGGCTAAGTTCCCGCTCACGACGGTCACGCTTCCTGTGGTGGGGACGCCCGCGGAGCCGGAGCCCACTTTGGCACCAGTTAGCGCTTCAATTCCGGGGTAGCACTCGATGCCCTGGCTGAGAGCCCAGGGTTCCGATTCAGTTTTCAAAAAAGCGCCGGGCTCTGGGTAGGCCACCGAAGCGGGACGCTCGTAGGGCAGCTCCAGTCCAGAATACTTCTCGGCATAGCGCTTGAGAAGCGAAGAAGCGGTAAGGGCTGATATGTCATCGCTGGCCCACGGGTAACCAGTGTGAGCGTAATTGCGGCGAGCGGCGGAGGCGTAGGGCTCATGTTTGTGGACAGTTGGGGGCGAAGTGGTGGAGGTGACGTCAAGGTGCTGCTCAGGCCACTGAGATATAGGGGCGGTGTGCTCCGGAGACCAGTGCATCTTCAATAGACCTGTGCAGAACACAACAGTTACGTTCCTTTACATTTGACTTGCCTGACTTTGGTACCGGCAAGTCATATTCAGTGAATTGCTGGCATTGCTGGCAAAGTTATCACATGACTTGACTTGAGTCCGACTCAAATAGGCAATTGTAGGAGTTGGGACTTGCTTGTCTAAAACTAAAACCAGAAGATGAACATTTCCCAACCTTGCCGTAATTGCCTGGTATTGTATGTAAATTGCGTAAAATTGCAAAACATGAACATGGTCCACATCAAGCAGTAACGCGAATTCGATGCACCCCAAAAAATGTCAGTAAATGTATTCTAGCAGGACCCCATTGTCCAGATTAAAATGGGAATATTTTGCTTTCAAGGAGATTAGGAAGCAAAGAGTCACCCTGGTTAGCTGAGCATCATGTCAACGCTTAGCCTGCGCTCTTCCACACCATCTCATTGAGGCAGGGGGGACAACTGTCCTAATCTTTATGAGAAGCTGCCAACATAGCCCCCAGCCCGGTATCCACGGCGATAAGCCTCCACTGGCCACAGCTCTGTCCTCTGCCTTTGCCTCACTCACATTGGGGCCATTGTTGTCACTCAGCGACTCTCCTAGTCAACAAAACCACCCCCACCGAGCGTATGATCTAATTCAGCCCAAACCTCAGGGGTATGCTGGACGAAGAGGGGGCGGGGGGCGTGGGCAGAGTCATTTGTAGCGGGGAACCACAGTACTTTGTTATGCCGCATGCTGACAGTAGCACTTGATTTAGCGGTCCAAAAAGTGTTCCTACGTGATTATACGCACTTCCACAAGCGGACTGCTTTCTTCAGTCTCCATGACTAGCATTAGGCGGACATTCCAGGCATTGTGGAGCGTTTTAATCTGTACTGACCCCAGGCTTGGGCCAAGAGGAAGAAGAAGAAGCAGCTGACTTGTAAAAGCTTCCTCTGCAGAAGAGCATGTTCGAAATGGTCATTTCATCAACAGTTGTGATGATGATGTGGCAATTATTATTTTAAAACTGTAAAAGTCTAATCAGGGTTGGTGAAACATCTGAAAGACAAAAAGTAGACATGCTACACACTCAAGCACTAACTTGCTCATTCTACTTTGACACGGTCGACATGTAGATTAGTGCCGCGAATGTCACATGTCCACCAGGACCACCAGATGGGCCTCTAAACGGCCCACACGTTGTTTCCTAAATTAAATGATCCTTCAGCCCAATAATCCTGCTCATCCAATCTAGGGATGGAAGTGCTCTTGGCCATCAGAAGCCCCACCCAGGATGGGAGAAATCTCTGCACTCTAGGGAATGCCCGATCATGGCGCTGATCCAATCACGGGCAGTATAATCTCAAAAACGCACACAAACAAACAAAAGCCGAAATAACTTTTACCGTTTGTTACGTCACAAAGTCATGCATTTAATCATGGTCAGCATTTTCCTCACAATTTTATTACCATAAATTGATTGGGTCAACATGAGCACGACTTTGCTGGGATAGTCCTCAGCAAAGCCTTTTGGGCCTCGTTGTTTTGTTCCCCGTGTCTTGTGCATACATTTGTAGAAAAAAAAAACGGAGAAAAATTAGTGTGTTTTACGTATCATCCGTCGTATGAAATAAAAATCTCCTCAAGCAAAAAAAATCTGATATTGCTTTGAGTAATTAACATTCCATATCCCACTTTGCAGCCACTGCGTGTACAAAAATTTAGCAAAGCACTTCATCCATAATTTCAATTAGTGTAGGATCAACGCTGTCAATGACATGTACTTTAAATCTACTCTCATCCGGTCTTCGGCAGATGGCCCATAATCGATTCAAAAACATATCTGAGCACAGTAATCTCGTACGACCTGGAATCTTCATCAAAATTCAACAGAATGGAATGTAAAAACTGGGAGTGGATCACAGATCTCAGACATTTAGAGATGTGTGTGCACATTGGGAAAGCAGACGAATGAAGGATTAGCGTACACGGGTTTTATTGCCGTAGTGTCGCAATCTGACACTCGGCCAGACAAACTGAAGACATCGCCAGCACCTCTTGGAAAGCTCAATCAAGTAATTGTGAGATATGTCCGTCTAGATAATCATGCAGCAAGACAAGGCAACATATGCTGATTGATTGGAGTGATCAGCGTTAAGAGTGTTAAATGACCTTTGGACACTGATTAAGATCCAATAAGGAGATGGACCAATCCATTCTATTTATTTAAACAACTTGTTTATTTACTATACAGTTGACCATGTGAGGGATTGGGACCGACCAACGAATGGTAAAAATCATTTACGCCCATTGAAATGCATTGAGGAAAAAGGCATAATTAAATCATACACTGAAAATGAGGGATCCTAAAATGTGTGGAAAATTAAGACAAATATTGGAAAAAGTTTTTTTTTTTTAATCACACACCATTGCCTGTAATTCCTACAGCGGTGCTTTCACAAATGTGCATTTCAGTGACCCATTAAAAAAATTTCGATGTGTGCTGGAGCATCAGACATCTGTGTCAGAGGGTGTGTATGGGTGTTGGGTTGGGGGGGTAGCCCAGGAATTAGGAGGGATGAGCGAGGCAGCCCCGGCCCTAATCTAGCAACTGGTGTTGGTTTGGAACTTATCGAGAGCCCTCCATTCTTGGCCACGCTTGGCTTAGCAGCATACAAAGATGAGAACTAAGCCGGCTTGGTACTGTGACAGCTTTCCTTAATCAGTGTGATCATCATACAGTCAGTCGTGCTGCCAGTTTGATGTACATCACACGTCTAGGAGCGCACGGATGACGCCCACACGGGAAATAGCCGCTCATGGTTCAGCAAACTTGACCTAAATGGTGCTTGAGGTTCTGTGGTCATTAACACTTATTGGATCTAGGGCCTCCAAGCGGGAGCTTATGATTGTGTAATTTGATCATTTTCTGTGGTTCGGTCTTGTAATGGCTTCATCTAGCGTTTTTGTTTTCATTCTTACCGTATTTAGGTGACTTGGTAAACACAAATGTGTGTGACGTAAGTAGTAGAAGAAGGAAGGAGGAGAAGGAAGAAGATCTATGGGTCCTAAAATAGCTGTGGTGAGATGACAGAACAGCGGTTAAAATAACCATGACGGAACGACTGACTGACAGTTACAGTTTAGTTTCGGCTTTAAATTATGATGGATTGACGATGACGCAAGGGTAGCCTGGCCCAGACGCTGACGAATGACAAACTGGCTCAGCTCTGTTCAGACTTGTGATGATAAATATTTGTGTACATGGTCAGTATAGCATTGCTGAATTAAACAATTTGATTGTTAATAATGAACTCTTGCAGTGTTACAGGTGAGCTGGATCCAATGCTAGCATGCTATTTCCAAAATAAATACCTGAAAATGTAATTTTACAGATGGTTTTTCAATAAGTTTGTCTTCTCTGTCAACCTTTATGTAATTATGAAGGCCAGACTTCTCCCTTAGAGCATTACAGAAGATGACAGAGCATGTCGAGGCAGGAGAAGCACAAAGAGTTGCCGTGAACGATTGCATGTGTGCTGTTGGAAGGCTGACCTCAGCGGGAATGATAGCGCTTGGTACAATTCATTCATGATTAAAAGCCAATTAAATCGTTCAACTCGTGTGATTGATTCAATTAAATAGATTGACTGAGAGTGACGCAAGCACAATCTGGTAATTACGCCCATCAAAATGACAATTTGCTTTAAGTAGAACGTAACTTATGCAACTTGTGGATGTTTGCAGGAGCAAACTGGACCCGCAGTCCACTGCATGGTCAGTTTGAGTAATTAGGGGCTAATTAGATGAAAGTAGATGTGGGGGAAGGGTCCGAGAGGGAATGGGATTTGGGGGGTTGTGAAGCTTCAGAGGTGGCTGTGGAAAGGCGGGAGGGGAGGGGGGGGGAACACCCGGTGAGAGTTGTTGTTGCTTGTGCTCCACTCCCAATAAACAAAGTCTTCCACTTCTGACGGGACGGACATTTGCACAGCACTGCTCGAGTGAAGCGTGCCTTTTGGCGCAGCGTAGCTCTCGGC
Source organism: Syngnathus scovelli (assembly GCF_024217435.2). Lineage (NCBI taxonomy): Eukaryota > Metazoa > Chordata > Actinopteri > Syngnathiformes > Syngnathidae > Syngnathus > Syngnathus scovelli. The sequence goes on along the minus strand of NC_090857.1, from coordinate 7,842,642 downwards.
TCGGCCGGCAAATAGCCAGAAAGAGACTCCTGGTCATCTTTCAGATGAGTCAGGCTGCTGGAATGCCAGGAATCTAACCTGCGATCTATTTACACAGCACATATCCTCTGTCCGTCCGTGCGCTGCACACGTACTGTCCACTTCTACAGAGGAAGAACTGTACGTGTACACGGTGCTGAGAAATGAGCCCCATTTTGCACATTACTGGGTCATTTGAGTTAAAACCTTCACGCTGCTGCTGTGAGGAGCCTGATAGAAGATATTAATGCAACAATATCTTTTGCTTGTAGAGGGAAGGGGGGGTTGCATTGTTATGTAAGCAGTGGGCAGAGCCCAACATAAGTGAAGGAGCTGCTTTAGAAGAGAAAAAAAAAACACTTCATCTATTTTTCTCTTTTGCTGCAACCCTGCACAGGCCACAATTGACTGTATTGTCATAATGAGATTTTCAATATTTCAACATTTGCACTAAAACAAGCCCAAATGAATCTTACAGCAAACAATACTTTGGTTTTCTACTTGAGCTTCATTTCCCTCCTTTCTGAAAGCAGCCTCCTTGTCTTCGCACTATTGTAAAAGACGACTGTGTCCGAGCCTGTGTGGTCAGTTTTCCCTTCCCCCATCTCTTCAGTTCTCTCTCACACAAACACACACCCTCACATGTGGCAGAGGGCGGCCTGGCCCCCTTTTGCTTATTGTGTCCACTCATATATCAGGCTGCAGCTGACCAGTCCCTCCTCACGTCCTTTCCATCTGCCCTTCACTGTGCTCTTTTTTTTTTTTTTGCTCCTTTCTCCGCCACATCTTTGCCGTAACATCTAATGAGGACCTAAGATGTGCTACAATTTGCTTAACAAGGCTGCTTTAATTGTAATGGAAGCCTAATGTGTGTGTGGAGGCGGAGGGCATGTTAATGTGCGCTTCAATGCAAGACTAATGAGAGGCTGTTGACACCAGTTTACTAACAATCCAGCTACATTCACACAATCACTTTAACTCTGCTAACTGGCCACTAAAAAAAGGGTGACTGTAACATCATCTATTGATGTCACATTGTGACAGAAAAAAAAAAAATCTAATTATTGACTGCACGGTGCTGCAAACAAGAAGCACAATTACAACAGTGGTGGTTTAAAAAAAAATGGAAATAATGTAGCAAGAAGACGTTAGTCTTTTTGGGAGGGCGGAATGTGACAGATGCACGCTAGCACTACTTGTGTCTAACCTAAAAAAAGGGCCCTCCTCCCTGAAGCAGCCTTCCGCCATCTTACATTTCTCACCTCTCCTTGGCTTGACTTGATAAAAATGTTGAAATAAATTCCTGTTGCATTATTCCAATCAGGTTAGCGGCGTAATCCTCTTAAAGCTAACGCTAATCAATAGTCCAGTCAATCAATATAAGCATATTCATCAGTCTGGATAGCAACCTCTTGTGATTAACCCAAGGGAGTATTGCACCGTGCTGTTTAAATTGGATATTTGTATTTTCTGCTTTTGTCAGTTTCGTAAAGAACTAGGATTTGTATTTAAAAAAAATACCCTTGTGAGGACAGACATCTTATTGTCTCCAAACTTGCACCACATTCACAGGGAGGGGTTGAAAAAAGAGGAGAAGCTGCACACTTTCTGTGAAATTCCTCAAAGCAAAGTCTGGAGACTGAGCTGTAAAAGCCATTAGCATGTCTGTCCAGTCTACAAAACTTCCCAGATGACCCCCTTGTTGTCCTCTGCTGCCACAGGATGAGATAACGGTCAAAAAAACAGATGATGTGCAAAATATATGCTTTTTTTTTTTCTTGTTCTGCCCTTGTGGACACAAATCTTAATAGCATGCAAACTTACTGTAAGGGGCGACAGGACTGAGCATTCTGCAGTCCTGGCCCCAGGTAAGGAGGACAGGACCGGGTCCACTTGGTGCTAGTGAGAGCACCGCTGCATGCCGCAGGACCCCCGGTCGGTTGGGCAGATGCGAGCTGGGCTAGTGAGCGGACCTCTGCACCTTTCCATGGTTCATCTCACACTTGGGGGCAGCCGGGACACCTGAGGAACGTGCATAGGTCAGACATGTCATACGCACGGAACGATTAATTTGGTCACGGTGGGGATCTTCTAAAATGTGTCCTGTACAATTAAGATGGAGTGAGCGCCGATGGAAAGGACATTGTCCGTAAAATCCTCAATATTAGGGTGACTAGACTAATATTTGCAACAATTGCTGTTGGCATAGTAAGAGATGTCCACACAAATTTTGAAAAAGATTGATCACAGTTTTCTGAGGGTTAAGGTTTAGGGTTAGGATTAGGCTAAGCCTGAGTCTTGAGAGGTTAATGTTTAGGGTTGGTGTTGGGTGTTAGGGTTAAGGTTTAGAGTTGGTGTTGGGGGTTCAGGGCTAGGGTTTAGGGTAGGGTTAAGGTTTAGGGTTGGGGTTTAGGGTAGGGTGAGGTTTAGGCTTGAGGGTAGGGTTAGGGTTAAAGTTTAGGGTTGATGTTGGGGTTTCGGATTAGGGTTAAGGTTTAATGTTTGGATTTAGGGTTAAAAAACAGACAAACCCCAAATATTGGTGCAATCTTTTTCATATTTTCAGACGTTGAAGTGGACATGACTATATTGATGGACCCCAGTTTTTGGACATTAAGTGATTTACATTGTTTCTGACTGACCCCACAGGGAAGAAGAGGATGGAGATACGTATGCTGGCTGCCTTCTAAAACTATTCAAAAGTGTCTAACGTTGTCTTTTGTAAACTGCTGGTAGAAAGAAACACACTTGCTTGCCTTCTCAGGGCTTTCAGTTTCTGTCAATTCTGTCCTGCTGAATGCTCTAACAGACGAAAGACTTGAACACTCTGACCACAGAGCCACACGCTTACCCAGCAGGTGAGTTTTTAATCCTTTAAAAGAACCGCAAAGCACACAACAAGATCACAACACGTACATCCCTTTTTCCAAGCAATTATAGAAATGACATTTTGAAGAACGTATTAACCATAACGAGGTGTTACAGTTTGGACTCTTTTCCCTCCCCTGGTTTGACCTACACACTACTGGAGGAATAATTGTGGAATCCTCCAACACATGGGACGGATCATATCACATGAGCAGAACATTCCCAAACTGACAAGAGCTTTAACGTCTCAAAGTTAGCAAATGATTACTCACCTGATCATGCCTGCCAAATATTTGAAAACTAATCCACCATTCCACAAAACGAGCCGGTGAGCCAGAGAGTGTGTGAAGTGTGTGTGCGTATGACTGTGTGTGTGTGTGCACTCCCTTCTGGGACCATATCTTTCTCTCCTCCACTCCCTCGATCGCCCTTCAGCCTCCCTCCCTCTCTCCCTCCCTCTCTAGCCTAGTGACAACACATACATCCCCTCCCCCAACTGCACAACCCCTCCCCCTCTTTTGTTCAAACTATTTCAGCAGGAAGAGAGAGAGAGAGAGAGAGAGAGAGAGAGAGAGAGAGAGAGAGAGAGAGAGAGAGAGATGACACCAATCATGCCATGTCAGAGAAGAACCAAATTCCCCCTGCTGTGCATAAATATGTGCATGCATGCATGCATGCATACGAGTGTGTGTGTGTATCTTTTGGAACACTTTGATGGATGAACATGAATAGGGACACACACGACTGAAAAATAGTAAATTTTCTCCTCTGCTGACCATATGAGAAGTTCAGTTATTGTCAATGACTTTTATTGATCGCTTGCATTGATCTTTGCATTGTTGGGTGGGCGGGCCCGCAGCAAGCATGTCAATATTACCTAATTCCTGATGTACCCCATCCCCCCCTACACACATGCATGGACGGACGGGCGGGCAAGAGCTAATGACCCCAGCTTTGGCCTCAAACATTTGACTTGAATGTGGGTTAATTTCCTCACCTGTAACTCACCAGCCATTTCCTCTTCATACATGTAAACACACTGGTTTGCATTTGTTCTCGTCTTCCTCACATTCTGCCGTCTTTGATTTTGCTTAGCGACTCAAACGTGGAAAGGCAGCTGTGCTTCTGCATTTAGAGTTATGGTGGAGGCGGGACAAGCCGCTCAACTCCTCATGTTACTGCGCTGTAAACAGTCAGGGCTCAGTAGTACACACTCCACACACAACACTGGGACCTCAGTCAATACACACATGCAAATGCACGCACACAAATGCACACCCACGCTAGTGTTGTAATGGTTTTGGATTTTGTTTTGACTTTTGATTTTTAAGTTCTGTAGTTTTTGGAGCAGGGTTCATTGTAGTTGTGTTGGTTAGGGTTACGTGAAGTAATAGTTTTTTCTTTTTAAATATTGATAAAATAAAAAAGGTCGCTAAGTACTGTGTTAGTCAACTACGATTCTCAAACAACAGACATTTCTTCTTGTACTTGCAGATTTTTTTTTGCTACAATGCTACTATTGTTAGATTTAGTTAAATTGATATATTTAATTGAATTGATAATTTTTTTTTCAGTTTTTGTTCATCAGTTTTCATTAACTATGATGACATTCACACACACACACACACACACACGCACGCACACAGTTGAGATGTGTTTATGAAGATGATTGATGATTCAGTTGGATAAATCACAATTGTGGGGGCGCTGTTTCATTACTATTTGTGCGGGGGATGTATTTATACTCTTCTTTTGTGTTTGGTGCTAAATTAAATCTTACACCACAATGTGCAAATTACAAGGTACAGTCTTCCCAACATTCTTATTGGTGGCTTGTTCAATGTGTCATGTCATGCTTTTGTCTAAAACCACTTTGACTTGAATTGACTCCATTGAAAGGTTTGGAAGTATTGGGTTACCGTAAGACCTTTCATCAGGTGCCTCGGATGACTAATACCTCATGCTGTGCTCAGCTTTTTCACGTTTACGTGCTTTGCTGACAGACAGTGAAAACAAGGAGGAAAAAAAAGCACTACAATGTTGTTTTCCAGGGAAGGAAACAATGCAGTCCCACAATGTGCTGCAGGGGGCTGTTCTTTTCATCACAGATAAGGCAGCGTTGAGCTGAAGCTTCCAGATGTGCTCTCGTTACCCAAGAAACACCTCCGTGTGTTGCCATGTGGCTCTAAAGCGGGTCGTTGGAACAAACAGGGGAGAAGGGGGCTAAAGGCAACAAAGGAGTGTGCAAACCTGTCTAAGATACACCTATCAGCGGACCAGGTTGGATCTTGTCCTGCAATTGCACTTTGGAACACACATAAGGCCATGGTGGAAAGTGCACATGGTAACTCTAGCCTCGGTCCTTTTAGCCCTATGGGTGGGACAGGTCACATGATAGCCCCCTAGAGAAGCTCAGCTGTTTGCCACTCTAATTCAGTCTCAAGCAGCTGAGCACTGGCCCACTGCTCCACTGAACTGTCCCAGTAATTATAATAGGAGGCGCGTGTGTGTGCGTGCATGTGTGTCCGTGCGCACGGGTGAGGCGGGGGTTAAACACGACACACACAAATCTTTTTTAAACTGGGCTGCTGGCATACAAATGTCATGACCACCAGCTCGGTGTTTGTACATCAATTGATGTTAAGGGTGATATGTGCAACAACAAAAGAAAAGAAGGGCGAAAACAGGAAAAGCATACCTGATAAAAGATGAGGAAATGTCAATGGAAATGCGCCAGTGTGTCACTGCACTCAACTGATAAGGCTTTCTTAAAAGCATACTAATATAATGATATGACTTTTAATAAAATGATTACATGCATACATTGATTTAATGCTTAAAGGTGGGACAGTGCAGGTCACAAACTCGAGGGTCCGAATGTTAGGTTAGGGTTAGAAAATGGGATTAGGGTTTCAAGGAAGGATTCGAAATGAGGGTTTGGGATTTAAAGTACTTGTAGGGTTTAAACTAAGGTTTGGGTTTCAACGTAGGGTTTGGACCAATGTGTGTTTCTTGTGCTTGTTCCCCATCACCAAGTGCACAATGTCAATTAGTTGAACTCACTTGCCAAGTCCTCTGTGTCTCCTCGAGGTTTAATGGCACCGCTCTGTCTCAATGATTTCCAATTATAGACGACAGCAGACTCGCACAGGCAGACCTATGTGCAAAGAGTTGTGTTGAGGAGGAAAAACGGCGCCAAAGGAAGTTACACATAAACACACACGCATACGCGCGCGCACACACTCACACGCACACACACGCACACACTAGCATTGCCATGCTTCAAGTTAAGAGTGGCTTATTGTTCTCCGATATAGAGGACACAATATCCCAGCCTGGTAATAGAGGTTAGATTAATTGCTGACAAATCTGTATTCAGCAGTTCCTTTTTTCTCTGCGTGACAGATTTATGACAGAGATTGATGAAGGGGAGGGCCAGTGCAGAGCTGCCTCTATTCACTGAAAAAGGAGCACTACAGCTCACTGGGCCCAACATTGAACAAGAGGCAAATAAGATTAATTTGGTTGAAGCTTACACACATGCGGCAAAATTGTCATTCAGCGTGCGGTTGAAAAACCTTTTCAAAAATAATAATATGCCTAAAATAATGGATGGATGGATGGATGGATGGATGGATGGATGGATGGATGGATGGATGGATGGATGGATGGATGGATGGATGGATGGATGGATGGATGGATGGATGGATGGATGGATGGATGGATGGATGGATGGATGGATGGATGGATGGATGGATGGATGGATGGATGGATGGATGGATGGATGGATGGATGGATGGATGGATGGATGGATGGATGGATGGATGGATAGTTGCAAGGGGCATGTCAGCAACAAGAGTGTCAGTCACGTCACTTTGCTGGTGTCTGTTTAAGCTCAAGAGGTGAAAAGCCATCTAAAATGTCCCATGCACCCCACTCCTCCGCCGTGATGTCACAGCCGACCTCGTATCTAACTGGCTGAGGCCTCAGCCCGCCAGCTGTTTGTAATCATCAGTATTGGGAGTGGGGATCACATGACACCCTGGGGCTCAGCGTGCACATTTCGATCTACATAAAGGGTGCTGTGCATCTTTAACCCGGTAGGCCTGCATTCCCACAGGCTATTCCTGTGCAGCGAGGATCACCTCCAGATGTGAGCGCTGCTCTCACCTCAAGGATCAAATGTGGGGGAGGGGGGTGACACAAGGACAGGGGTGGGGGGCATATGGCAGGAGAGCCTGTAGGTTCGGTAGATGGGAATGATGTGACCTCTCACAGGCCGGGAACAAATGAAAGGATTGTGGCTGCCCTCTAGTGGTATAAAAGAAACCTGACCTGTATTGAAACTCATTCCTCCAAATTTTGTGAACTTTTGTGGTCATGTAATAGTTTATTTTTCTGTTTATATCATCCAAAAAAATCAAGATTACATATACGTACATATAAAACATGTACAATTGAGTCTGAGACATTCTTTAAGTAGAGACAGCACACGCTCTTTATGGCTCCATTTCAACTGCAGAACTCATCTCCTTGAAAACATCGCTCCTTCCCTTAACGCTTAGTCCCATGAGCAGGTCTTTTTTTACTCTACTCTACTGTACTATATGCAGAAAAAAAGAACAGTCCGGTTAAATGTGACAAGGTTCAGTTTACGACACTCTAAAACAATCGATAACGACGTTTCTACTGTATAATCTCCAGTGAGTACATCTGACGACATTCTGCTGCATATCAGCCATACATTCACAAATACATAATTGTGTATCAAATTAGGACACATAAAACGCACATCAGAGAATGGCTTCATTTGTTGTTTAAAATCTTTATATCCATACTTATCTATTTTCTCCTTTGATTTCAACTCAATCGTAACTTTGATTATGTACCGTACACTGGTTTTAATATTACAACATGCCATCGATTAGCTTAGTTATTGGTCCTCATACAGTAGACACACCGAATATTAACATTCAAATGTTTTGCACATACGTGAAAGTACAGGACGTGAACAGACAAAACTATCATATAAGCCAAGAAGAAAAAAAAATTACAACATGATACAGTGAGCGGTTACTGTGTCTATGTACTGCAGTCAAAAAGATGCAGATAATGTTTACTGGAGAATAAAGGACATATAACATTATATCACTTTGACATGACTCCTCTAGTTGATTGAATTCAAGGACATTTGGAGGCCTTTTCTCAGTTTTTCTAACAAGCTACCATATGCTATATACAGAAAGTCAAGCTAACTGGTGGGAATATCATTAGCCAAAAGAAATTTTGTTCAATAGATCTCTTAAAAATGAGAAGAAACATCACACATAGACATATCTACAGAAAGTGCTACTATGAATAAAGTGTTATTTCAGTCTGAGTGCAGATTAAGTATGACGTCATCCTTAAATGAAGATTTGAATGTGACTGGAGAATTAGTGTAATGAGTGAAAATGTGCCACTGTTTGGCTGTTGACTTGTTTTAGAATGTAAATATTTATCGAGCACTCATGTTTCGTCAAGGGTTGAGTGACCTTAAAGGATCTCTGATTAACAAAAATATATTGTGTTTCTTACACTTCAGGTGAGATGGACTTTAGGTAAATTATTGCCTAAATAAGCCTCCCCCACACACACATACCCCACCCCCACTTCTTAAAAATAAAGCAAACATTAGCAAATTCTATAACTGCTCCAACACATCCAAAGTCCTCCCATCCAAAGTGCCTTGCAGGAATTTTTACAAGCTTGTCTGAGGTAAAGAAATAAGACACTAAACTTTTGGCTGTTTCCGTAGATGTAGATTCTGTAATATTCACACTTATTAAGTTTATATCACTACACAAAATTGACATAAGTTCACACTAGATGGTGAAATTAGGGATGACACTGCAACAGAAGATGAACAAAACGGTTCTGTTGTCCGTCTCTTTCATACAGCCAAGCGATTTGACCCATCAAGAGTTAAAATGATTATACTTTTTAATCTATTTACAGTTATTATACTTTTTAATCTATTAAAAAAATATTCAAATAACTAACAGCAATTTTCTGATCCTGAATGGGAGGAAATGTGAAAAAAGGGAACTTCGGAACATCAATTATTTGGACTGGCACCTGGGTGGTCCAACCATATTCAAAGGATGGAGGCAGTGCCCCTGCGGCCTTCACCTCTAGCACCGCCAGTGATAATTTAGTGTATCCTATTTTTGGTCATTGTCATTTTTCTTATGCTTTCATTGCTGTTTATCAGGTTAGCAGGATCAGGTTAAAACTAGCATTTTCTCTAAAAAGGTTAAAAGTGGCACAATGGCCAAGGAAGACCCAATTGTTTTTTTACATCCAGTTATAAGTGCAGGCAGCCAAGTCATTGTTTCCATTGACTGACATATGATTTTCATTCCAAACAGAAAAGACTCTGTCCCAAACTTGTGTGTGTATCCATGTGTCTGCATGTGTTTGTGCGTGTCGATGGCCCGTAACTTCAAAGTGTTGTGTGGCGCTGGTAGTAATTAAAGAGACGTTCCCAAATCACTCAGATGGCCAGTGGTCCCAAACTGCCAAATCACATCCTGAGGTCCAGCTGGACACTTACATGGCACATCTGTGTGCACCGTAGAAATCTTTACTCATCAATAAAGGCGATCTCTTCAATCCTACAAAAGTAAACAGATGAAGTTTAGAGAGCAGCATGAACAGGTCAGCTGAGGAGCTGCAAAAACAACATGGACAGAGACAGGGAACAGATATTCCACACAGGGTCGGTCTAGCCTTGCCTTCTTAGCAGACACAGGACGAGAGTCCTTTTGATTGGAGTTGAGAGATTTCCACATGGTGGTTTTAGACATTTCATCAGATATATTAATATCAGAGGGATCACACCTGGGGAGCGAGGAGGGGAGAAGGAGAGAAGAAGCTCAAAATTGATGTAGGGAGAGGGAGTGGTGCATGTTAGTACAAACGGGGTGTACCCAAAAATTTATTGTACATACATGTAGGGGAAAGGAAAGACGAATAAGACAAAGGTAAAACACAAATATTTTTTTCTGATGCAGATTATGATTCGCCTATGTGTCAAACAGCGCCAACTACTGCTAAGGAGGACCTAATCGATGTCAGATATTTGTATCGGTGACTGGGATCGGCAGCATCCGGGATTACTCGATATGTTAAAATAAGGCCAGTACTAGATGGCTTGTCACTCACCGGGGGTCATGGGCCTTTGAGGCCTGCGCTGGCCTACTGCTTTCCAGGGGGATGTGAACAATTGGAGTGTCTTCGCTTTTTGTACTGAGCATAACTTGTGACTCCTGCAACAGAAACAGGAACATGCATGATCAATATTTGTATGTATTGTTTTTTTTTTTCCCAATAAAGCATTGACATTTTGTATTTCAAAAACCTCCTCAATCTTTTTGGAGGCATCATCAAGGTTTTTTTTCTTCCATTCTGGCATCAGATCATCCAGGTAGCTGAGCTCCCGATTGGAGAAACACAGGTCGAGCAGTTTGCGGATGAATACCAGAGCCAAAACCTGCACACAGAGGAGGCAAAAAAAAAACATGCTTAAGTAGAACATTAAACAAAATTAGGCCATAATTTTGTTCATCACGTTTGGTCAGCTCACCATCATGGGGAAGACGATAGCGGCAGGTGAGGTCTTGATGACCCAGAGAAGCACAAGGCATGTCAGCTGAGTGAGCGTGAACAGGTGAACCTTCCTCAAGGGTACGTGCCGCAGGTAGATGAAGTCCGGCTGGTGCTTGGCCGGCATCCCAAACAACATCAGGCGGTCAAAGAACTGTGGCCAAGCAATAAAGATTTACAATCTATGCACGTGTGCATGCCAAAGGCTGAGCAAGAGGCAGTTCCTGTTAACACTTAAGCTAATTGAGCCATACAATCAACAGTCGCAATATTGTGACGTACAATAGAGGAGCTGTATAAAATGTCTGCCAAAGATTTGGTTTTATTGACACTGTCAAAGCGATAAATAGTGTGGCCTGCCTTGTCATTGCAAAGGCCATATTTTTTCCAACAACTCTTGATGATCCATACATTATGCAGGTGTACCTAATGGGGTGTCCTCTGAGTGGATAAATCACACAATACACTACCTGGATGCCTTTCAAAGATGAGGCTCCCATGTAGAGGAAGACACCATACAACACCGGCATTGGAATGAACTGAATAAGAAAAGATACACAAAAAAAGTAATGTTATACCCTGTGACAACCAGAGGGAGGCAGCACTCACCTGAAGAGCTCCAGTCATGAAGACAGAGCATCCCATGAGCAAGAAGATAACCAGGCCAGTGAGCCTCTGCTCTCTGATACCCAGAAAACGAGGCTGCTCTCCCGGGGCCGAGCTCTCGGATTCCAGCTTCAAACTGTTCACGTGACTGATGGACAAGACGGTTGCGGCTACGAACCACGGCAAACCCATGATGGAGCACACGGCCAGCATTATGCCCACCATCAGGAGGTCCAAGTGGTACCCGCAACCTTTCTGGGAAACAATAAGAAAAACATCTTGTTGTTCAACAACTAACATGATCCAAATAAAATTTGAATGAGTTTAATTACCAGCAGTTTGTGCTCTTTCCGGTTGATGATGACAGCAGTTATTTGTTGGTCCATGAAGATGAGGATGGTGCAGAGAAGAGCCGGGATCGAGGCTGCCAGGGGGGTCCACCAGGGGTTACGTCCGATCGGGTTGATCAACCATCCTCTGTCATCTCTGGTGGGCTGATTTAAGAACACGTTCACGAGATGCAAATATAATCCCATCCGAGCATTTTCCCAATTTACCTGAAATTTGCTGGGCACCTTTAACTTCTGCGAGGGCACTCCCACCATGTAGTCGAGCAATACCATGAAGACGATGGTGAGGAAGACGGCAAAGTCACTGATCATGGATCGCACCTGATTGCATACGGAAAGACAATTTAAAGAATTGCCTATGTGTGCCTGAGTCTGATAAATATAATCTAAAGACATTTTTAGTAGGATGGGCCTTGAATTTGACACAAGCTCTACCACCTTTTTGCGAATTACCTTGGTGGGGAAGTAGCGACTGGTTTTGAACTGTTTGAGGAATGCTGACATGAAGAAAGTGGAGAAGAACAAGATGACGGACCAGAAGAGGACATCCGGGGTGTAGGGGCCATGATGGCCACACGACGTTCCGACAAAGTGCCCCTGCAGACTCACACATTCCTGGAGAAAAAGGACAGGTTGCTCTCAGGTGATTTGACTTTTTCCAGAACCGAGTTGCCCCTGAGAGTGAATGAGTGGCTGGAGGACAACTTATATGGTTGTGCTCAGTGAAGAAAAGCTAATCGATGAAATGTCCTTATCAGAGTTAACCTCCAGAGAGAGAGATTAGCCGCTTGAGAGAAGAGGAAGGGACCCGTTGCTAGTTAACAAATGCAAACAGGCAGGAACAAATGATTTGGTTACCTTGACGGTGAGATTGGCCCAAGGAACAGAAGAAGCTGTGATGTTTCTCTCGCTCCACAGTTTCAAAGTTTTATTGCTGGGACTCTCAGGCTCAGTACACTGGCAGCTAAAGTCAGAAAGAGCACAATAATGATAAGAATTATATGTACATTATTCCCCCTGCGGCTTAAAAGTGACAGTTAACCACTTCTAAAAATTATTAAATTACACAAGTCACGCTTTCTTTAGTTTCTGCATCATCAGTGTTGCTGACTTGTTTCTTTGGTAACCATATTAAAGTGACTTTTCAAAAAGCGACTATTTTTCAAAAAATGTGAAAAGAGACTCCAAACTAATATTTCTTCAACTAATATTGTTTTCTGTATTACAAGACAGGAGGTCCATGGAGTCAATAATAAAACATTACAAAAGCGGGGATTTATTGGCAAGTCATAAACTTATTAGCGGCGGTATACGTTTTCAAGGTGCCGGTGTTTTACCGAGGTCCCCTCGCCTCACCTGTACAATTTATTTGATATCACAATCATATTCGGGCATTTAACTGGCCCAAAGCTAAGCTAAGTAGGAGCAATTAGTCGTGTGTGCTACTAAATTCTCCTCAGTCCAAGTTAAGACCTCCACAAACTGTCTTCCTCACTATGCCAGCGTCAGCTTGTCCAGATCACTGTGAGCGTTGAAGGGGTAAATTTCTCCTAGGTGGAACAGCTTCTCCAAGGCCTCGTAGATGAAGATGATGCAGATGAGGGCAGCGAAGGCCTCCTCGGTGAAGCGAGTGATGTAGCACACCAGAGAGCTGGCGTCTGTGGCAACGAGCAACAGACACAACAGCGCTGTCCACAGGCCGATGCAGGCTCTTAGCGACAGGTAGGAGAGGTTGTAATCCCTGAAGAGTCACATGACATGTCAGGCAGAGCACACGACGAAGCGTGACACTTATTTGCTACTTACTTGCAGAATTTGAAGAGGATTTTCTCAAACACCAACACAGGTCCAGTACTGCCCAAAATGGTGAGAGGCTGGCCAGCAAAGAGTGAGTAGGCGACGCCAGTCATGGATGCACCAAGTAAGGACTCAATGGCACTCTGGAATCCAAAATACATCTCGTTAGCAAATACGTTTGAATCTTTGCAGACATTCTGTTGGCCCTTACGATGCGTCCCTCTGTAGCCTCTCCGAGCAGCCCTCCGAAGGTGATGACAGGAGACATGCAGGCACAGTAGAGGAAGAGGAAGGAGGCCACGCACTGCAGACTCAGACCATCTTTGTAGTCACTCAGATAGAAGGGAGCCTTCCTTTTCACGTCCATTATCAGACCACCAAACAACCTGGGCACAACACAAAAGGGAACAGAGTGCTCAGAGAGAACATTACACCTCATCATACGTCATCATCTGAGTTTCCATTTCAGACCTCTTAAGACATACGAATTGGATATTTGGAGGACATTATATGGGTAAAAGTAATGGGACACATGATCATCACAAAGGCAGAGAGGGAAAGATGGACTCTTTGAGGAAGACTTTTAACAAGGTTCTGGAAAGTCTCTGAGGGAATCATTTAGTTTTAGTTGATCCTAAAGGAGTTAGCTAAGCATGCCTTTTGGGAACGTGCTTTGTACCGGCCGTGCTGGAACAGAACATCTCCAACCCTCTGTTTAGAAGAGGGATTTAAAGTTGTGACTCATAATATTGACATGGATTTACCTTCCAGTTCTCTGCAGCTCTGGTCCATGGTGTTCGTGGTGTTGTTCTTCCTCGACTTGGTAAGCTGTGCCGTTAGGGACACCCGGCATCTTTCTCTTCTCCTTCAGTCAAACAAGTTTAACTATCTTCAGTACATTGCATTTGTGGTGGACATATAAAAGCAGAAAAAGCATATACCTGAGATGGGACAGTTTTGGGTGGCTCAATTCGGATGGAAGGGTCCCATTCCCCTGGTGGCAAGACAGTCACCTGGTCCAGGAACTCATCTATCCCAGCAAGGAGGTCACCTCTGTCTTTTGCCTTGTAGGCTACCCCATGGAAGATCTGAACCACACACATGTAAAAACCACATGACATGATGGTCTGCCATCGCAAGATATAGTGATGCAAATGAGAGGGAAGGTTGCGCCGCTGTGGGTGTGGTTGCAGCCAACTTCATTCACGGCCAATCAAATCTGATTTCATTCCCATTAAATGCAACAGTTGAGCACTAGAGTAAAGTAAATCTTTGCCATGCAGTACCCTTAAATGTGATCCAATGCAATGACCAACTAGATCCAGAAATTGGAGTGAGACCCTAAGAGCAAGCATGTTTTGATTTCATCAGCCTTGGCAGATGAAATCAGATGTTAAATCTTACCTCATCTGTCATAATGGTTGCCATCGAGCGTCCAATCTCATGGTATTGCTGAGCTTTTCCATCTGGGCCCAGGAGAATGAAGAGGAACCTAAAAGGTTGAGTTGACAGCATCCACTATATCACATCCACTCTTTGTGTTGTTAACGTGTCAGGAGGTGTTGCTCTCTACCTGGTAGGGATCGGTACCTCAGTGAGACCCGTGAGCAGCACGGCGGGGGAGAGGCGAACAAAAGCTACGATAGGCCTCTCCAGGAAGTCCAGCTCTCCCACCAGTACATTGGAGGCTTCTGCTCCCTCTGGGATCTTTTTCATGAAGTGGAGGTCCACCTGAGAAACAGACAATTGAAACTCTTTGCATCATTTTTTTAATTTTCAGCACCACATGATTAGTTTAGCTAAATATGGTCTAAATGCTATTTTACCTTGCTGAGGTCCACTTGGTGCCCTTCCTGTCCTGCGCCGTTCTTGGATGGCTCTGCAACAGGAGCAGGCTGGGGAGATGTGGTTGACGCAGCTGTGGGTGAGCAACAAGTGGAGTGGAAAAGGACACAGATTTTTTATTTTAACTTTTATAGTGCAATGCTTTAGCCATTTTGTCCACAAAGGCTTTTTCCATGTCAATTTGGCTTCAATCAGAAATTATGAGAAAAAAGATCATCTTTAACAGAATGAGACAATTTTGGCCCATATTGACATCTCAACAATCTTTTGAAACACACCAAAAATGCATTCAATGAACTTGTTAGCAGTACCGTGCTCATAAAAATCTTTGGCGGCAGACACTCTAAAAATCAAATGTCCAATAAAAACCTGTCAGATGGGGTTCGGACTGTTTACGAGTCCCCTCCGCGATAGAGCGCACGATGGGCATGAGGTTCTTCTTCTTCTCATTCTGGTGGTGGTGCCGCTTGAGCAAGGCCTCTCTCACTTTCACCCTCACGCTGTCATCCAGCTCATGAGACGCCTCCTGATGATCCAGGACCATATCTGGGACACACCGAGTTAATGAATCCTATAAATCCTCCAACAAAGATGGGTTCCTTTTATTTCCGTTGCGAGTGTTACGTTTCTTAAGACATTGTTAAATCTTTTTATTGTCCAACCAATCATCAGCACGCCTTAATCCGATCGCCTTGTCTTCCACTTTGCCCTTTCTGAGATGCTGAGTCATTAAGTGAACTTTTCTCAACTGCTTTACTGTCAGACAGACACACACAGTGAGACATTACACATTAAGTCTGAGCACATCTCAAGGCCATTGCTGACGTGTTGACTTCAGTGCCAGTATGATCAGCCCTGCTAATTGGACCACCGAGGGGACAGCCGAACCGTGGGTGAAAATACGACACAATTCACCCTTTGCTTTATTTACTACCTTAGAAGTCGAATCACCAAATTTACTCCCTGAAACTCAATGTTGATTTCTTCCAAATGTTCCCACTCACCCAAAAAACAAGCCCCTAAAAACACACCTGCAATCTCCTCAATGCAGTCGGCGTGCATGTCGAGCAACACGCTGCCGTTGATGAGGCAACTCCTCAACTCAAAGAGACTGTGGAGAGACAACGTAGCCACGTACGGCTTGCTCCACCTCTCGCCGCCATCCTCCACATCTTCCTCAAACTTTAGCCACCTGAGGACACATGAAGACATTGTCGTACGGTTATGAATATTAGGATTCACCAAGACACACGATATCTCAGATGAGGTTATTGCCGAGATTAGGAATTGATAAAAAAGTCAACATCAAAATGACAGCTTAATATATAAAATGTGTATCTTGCATCTCAGAGTGAGATAGAGAACACTTGCGCATTTCTCGATCAAGAAACGGCCCAGCAGGCTCTAAACATGAACTCCGCCGAGCCGCCGGAAGCTTTTATTAGCCCGCTTTGTTGCCAATGGCTCCCGGAGGAAACGACGGACCTGGCTGTTTCCTTCCACTCAGCATCTTTGCCATCTTTCACACAGATCTCATCGAGCTCGGTGAACAACTCGTGGGCCACGTGCTCGGCATCTTCCTCAGCTCCAAGAATGAACTGGACCCGCTGGGATGGCGTATCTGTACAAAGTGACAACATGTGAGTGGCAATGTCTCCTACTTAATTCTACTTGCTTGGAAATGAGATGAGTAGATTTTGTGCAAACATATTTATGAGAGTGTGTAGTTGTACACATAATCATGCATGCAAACTGCTAATTAGCAGGCTTGTCAATCTCGACCTTGGGGCATCCGTGTGTGTATGCTTGCACATGTGTGTGTGCTCAACAGTATTGATAACCATGACAGACCAGCCATTAAAACCTCAGCGTGATGTCATTGATATCAACACGGACCAGACGTGTTCCTGTTTGTACCGTGACAAGGCGCCTTCTCGTTTCCGTCACTTTGTGGCACTGTTATGCTTCCCGTCCGCCTGTCTTTCTTACGATGGCGAGAGCTGTGAGCTTTGTGGTGTCGATGGCTCTGCCGCGGCAGGCCGACACCCACAAAGAGAGTCCTGTGGCCTGAAAAGGAGGTGACCGAGGTTATTCATTCAATATTTATTACACTCAAGGAAGCAAAGTACACCATCAGATACATGACATGACAAAATCTAATATAAGCTGTATCAATAATTCTCACTTCACAAAGATAATAATTACAATGCTTATTATCTTACAAATAAATATATAGATACATGCATATAATAATATCGTTCATAAATAAGCATTGATTTGGCATTTGCTGAAGTCTGGCTACAATACATTGTCAGCATTTGTGTTTGATTTACGGTCGACATCATTACACGCGGTGGCAGCAGTCAGTTTCACTGGAATGGAAATGATCCAGTTGCACTTTAACAGCATTAGAATAGAACACGTTTCCTTCAAGGAATAGCATTTCCTTCAGGAGCTCTAGCTAAGTTAAAAGGGTCAAATGAAGGAATGACTTAAGGACTAAAATATTTAATACTTTAATTAATCATAGGAATTAATCGGGCACTAATCGAGTCTTCTTTACACCCACCTTCAAGTTCTTCCTTCTCATAGTGGATGTTCAGCACTGAGCTGGTCCCACCTTGGTCTATCACCACCTCCTCATCCTGCCTCTGGATGACATACACAACAAAGACATTGGTAAGAATAATGTTTCTCAGTGCTTTTTGAAAAAATCCTTTAAGTCATCATGTCCAAACTGAGCCTTATTCCATTTGGTGAAAGCATATAATCAATATCTAAATGTATTGTACTCGAACTCCGAGTTTCTCTGAGAATGCAATTTGTGGATACGGAAAAAAACACCATTTGTAAACAACAGCAGATACATAGCTGCCCTCCAATTCCTCAATCTGATCACACACGAGCAAATACAACTCTCAAATGTGAGTGCAGCATGTTCTCACAGAAATTTAGAAATCAATCCGACCACAAGAAAAACAATGCGATCTATTTATAGCGACTCTATGCTGCAACAAATCATAGAAAAGCTCATTTGAAACCATAAATTCAGAATATAGTTGAGAGCTGGGAGGTTCAGGAGAGCTTTGTTTATTATTTAAATAATGATTGAAAAAAAGTTAAATAACCTTTAAGAAGTAACATGAGATATGAGTAGCTAATGAGTAGCCATAGCTAATGAGTAGCTAATGAGTCGCTAATGCAAAGCTCACAGGGTGTTGTGTTTGCAATATATCTTCCTCAAATGTCATTAGTGAGGTCTGTGGGTCTGAATTAGTGAGGAAATGAGAATATTTGAAGCTTCCATGTCAAGATTTAGGACGCCGCTTTAAACCTCAATGGAAAACGCCCTCATTAATGTCAGGAAAAACACAAATTATGTCACAATAATGAAAGTTAATGGCTAAGTTAATAATGGAAAAGCCTAACGGACAGCTAGCTGTACTTGGATGTGTGATTTTTCACTTTGCCATCTTTTCTCCAGCAATTCATTCAGTCTTTACTAGGAATGCGTTCATCCCAAGAGAATAGTCTGTTCAAACAAGGCTTTAATTGAAGAAGCCATGCTGAGGCCAACCACTGGTTTAATATTGTATTATGTGAAAGTGGGAGGTGGAAGTGCCAGGACAGAATAAAAAACAGGCTATTAAATATGGTTGCTGATTTTCATGAGCTTCAGTTTGTCACTGACGGTAATTTACTGCGATATTATTTCAATTGATAATTTCACACACATTCGATTCCTGAAAACGGAAATAAAATGCATAAAATGAATTTTAAATGGCATTTAGGAGTCTTGCAAATCTAAACTTCAGTTACATCTAGATTGCTTTATCTATCCGGGTGTACGTCAACTCAGGATATAATTTGTTGATGTTAAGCATAATCTGCATGCCTCAAAGTTCTATTCAGAATTCCTTCTAGAGTCAACAGAAGAACTTCACTGATTGTTTTTGTAAGTGAGAAATATTAGTGAAGCCTCGGCAAATGGCTGTGATCGTGTTATCACTATTCTAATGGGAATATCTTTTACTCCCTTTCTCCCTCACACACACACACACCCGCACGCACACACACACACACGCAGCGTTATCAGTCATTGCAGCTGCGGCTGGTGAAGCGAAAGCCCGATGCAGCGTGTGGGTTTGCAGCTCAAGCTGGAGGCGCCATTAAACTTGGAGCTCTCCCAAACACATAAACACCAAACAAGCCAACATGATCAGTGCGAGACTATGAAAGGTCTTTGTCCCGCAAATAGCAATGCAGCATCAGATCGTCAATGGAGGATTTATTTGCTTCAAATGCACACACGTGAAAAGCCCTGTGATCACGTTGCCATTTAGATCTTTTTGTTCGGCCGTGTCCTTTCTCTTTGCCTGATTGCATATTCATGTGAGCGTTTTTGTTTTTCTTTCCTATTTGCAGGTTAATGGTTCCTGGTCATTCAGCCTTCAGCTCCCGTGTGTCACATCTGTGCTCGGCATAATAAAAGGCTCACAAAGACACTCTGCAGGTGAGTGCACGTACCTCTGTGAACACGGGCGCACCTGTGTTTGTGCCGCCTGCTTCAATCTCCTGGCAACCGAGCGACCCTTTTCGATGCTCTTGGCCCTGAACTAGAGTGACACGCAGCTGGGGGAAGTTTATGACTCTGCAAACTCATTTTCCATGCAGATTAGACACTCCTACGTGAAAGCTGTTCTCAGCCAGATGCAAAAATGGCTGCCTTGTCCTTGCGTCTCCTTCAAATGCCACAGGAAGTGGAAAGAGATCAACGTAAAATTATGTAATGCATGCATTTGTACTAAAACGTGAAATCCGTTTAGCAATTGCTGCGTGTATGTTCATTCTTTTGTAATGCAATGAATAGACCGGAAGCATGTTTGTCACACATGTGAATTTGTGACAATGTTCTTGTCATTGAAAGACATCGAATTGGTCAGGACAAATAGAGCAGCACTGATTTCAGTCGCACTCACCCCACTCTCCTCGACTAGGCAGGTCAATCAATGTGTTTTCCTTTTCACTCCATTAGGACTGTGGTGGGACGAGGCGTGTTGGGTCTGTCTGTCCGTCCATCTGTCTGTATGTCCATCCGTCTGTCTGTCCATCCAACTGTCCATCTGTCTGTCCATCCATCCATCCATCCATCCATCCATCCATCCATCCATCCATCCATCCATCCATCCATCCATCCATCCATCCATCCATCCATCCATCCATCCATCCATCCATCCATCCATCCATCCATCCATCCATCCATCCATCCATCCATCCATCCATCCATCCATCCATCCATCCATCCAATATGTGACCAACTACATATCTGGGCTGATGAAAAACAACGGAGATTTATTCATCAAATTTCCATCACCATGGATCTAAATTTTTATGACCACTTTTACCAAGCATCACAAATCTTCTATAAGTCTGTGTCACTTTTTTCTCCCCACAATTTAGCCTCCTCTTTATATTTTATGTGCCATGTCCGAACTTGCTTTCCAGTTGGTGTATTTTAATGAAATTTTCTCCCCAAAAGTCCATGATGCTGTTTTTTTGTTTGATTTTGTGTAACCTAGCACATAAAATACTTTTTCCATTACGACTCAGTAACACCTAAAATTACGGTTAAACTTTGTTTTTACGCATCTTTTTGAGATTCAAGCAAGAATAGCAGCTAACTTGATAACCAAATAAATGGACTGACTGTACTATAAAAAGTTCTTTTGGCAACAGGCTGACTCTTCTGTACTTTAATTGGCAGGTCCGAACCTGTTGAATTAAGCACTTGTCAAACATTATTTTTTTTTTAAAGTAAATCACCGTGGACTCCTTCCAGCCCTCTCGTCTCAACGAAGCACCATGACTTGACAGCGGGGACACAAATCCTGACTCAAACAACTGGACCTGTCACTTCCAGATTGAAGTTGGTGCCATGATGGCCTGCCTCTCCGTGCCACAGCCACACACAAATACACACTTACTGATTGATAACCAGAGATATGTGACAGTGGCTCGCGCTCATCAATACATGACAGGATGTCACGATGAAACAGGAAAGGAGAGAGCTGCCGTTGTAACGAGTCTGCTTCAGCCCACGGGCGTAATGAGTCATACAGTGTGCACCTCGCTCAATGCCTCGTGTTCCATTTCGCTCGCTGGCCTTCCACCTCTAATTGTTTTAGTTCCACTAAGATTAGTTTAGTTGGATTTTGTGGCTGCGTGATGGATTGAAGCCATCAATAAGAGTTGGAGGGGTGTTAAAATACACTTCATTTTATAGGATATCAATTAGAAGCAATCAGATGTTATTCGCGCACTTGGTGCCTATGGATCCTGAGCATGTTTTTATAACAATATAATATTATTTTTTTAAAGTAAAGACAATCAATACAGGGAATAATAAAATGCCGTAACATCTTAAATTGTTGTGTTCTCAGCTGCAGGAAAATGGACTTTTACATGACTAGTGGCCCGCTATGACTTATGATTTCACTGGACTGGGCAATCATTGTGGAGTTCATTCCTGCAAGGACAAGGTGATGAATTTTGAATTTATGACTGGATGAATGCTAAGTTATGCAGGTGAAGAAGCTCCATGGTTGGGGTAGGGTGTCGAATACAAATCGAATGTCATTAGTGGGATCGTCCAAAGTGACAGCAATGCTTTTGATTTCAATCCGGTTGCATCAACCTAGCTCGCTGTCATCAAGTTGATTAAAATGAAAGTTTATTGGGAGACATGCCAAATAGCTCATTTAAAAGAAGCAAAGAACTGTGATTGCTGAGGTAATTAAAAGTGGGACAAATTTATGAGGCATCATGTCACATTATAATTTATCAGAATGCGGCATACAAAACAGCAAACATTTATATTTACTTTTTATTATTGCAATATTATATTACTCTAAGTTTAGTTTTCAGCACAATTGACGGAATGTAGCTGTAACGCCCAAAGATGGCATCGACCATGTTTGTTGTTTTGTTTTGATTGGAAGTCTTTGGTCGGCTCAGAGAAGTTCCCAGTGGGAAATTACCTCCTTCCCAGCAGTCTGGACTGAAGAATATGTTACCAAATATGGTTCGTCAGAAAAATAAATATTACAAAAGGCTAAGCATGCTGGGTAAGTTCTACTTAACCACAAACCACTGACACAATAAGCAACATATTGTTAAATTTAGGCTAGAATTATTAATTAAAAAATATTTCATACAACTTTAAAATATAATTAAATAGGTGGGTTGAATCCAGGATTTCTATTATGAGGGTGATTTTTGTTGTTGTTGTAAAATTGCTCCACAAACAGATTTCAGTGGGAGCCCAACAAATGAGTTCACCTATAGTTTAATCATCTCTTGACTCCAGGCTTGATGTTGACATCATTATTGATCATATTCACGGCATGACCACACTGAGAGCCTGCTAAAAATCAATTAGACCAAACATGTTTACTCAATTGGTCCTCATCTTACAGGCCATCCACATCAGCACCATACTGACGTTCTGATCAAACGTCACACATCAGAACATGCACCATGCGGCAGTGTGCTTAAGAAGCCCTTCAACACTTCCCATTGCTGTAATGACTAATAATCTGGTCGCACATGCAGACGGCGGGAGAGAATGGCGTCAAGGTCATTTGAGGGTAATTTGACAAATACCACGACAAGAGCCATTATGGGATTTTTTTTTTTTGCATTGCCACCCACTTTTGCAGAAGCACATAATTAACGAGCGTCAATGACGTCACCGTATTGCAATGTGATATCACCGCTCACAAGGACTCAAGTACATGTGCTTGCACATCACAATAACAATGTCAACTAATCATCCACAGCCGGCTTCAACTTATCACGTGGAGCATTCATTTTGACATAATAGGTTTAAACGTGACCCGAATTAAGATTCAGCAATTAGGAAGTGTCCATAAAAAGTTCCCCAAAAAACATCCTTATTTGTGTGAAATGACAAATTCAAGTGTGATAGTTGTGCAGCACAAATACAGGTTAGCAGTCAACACGTCACGCATGCAAAGCACAAGACAGCCGGCGCTATTTTACCTGGTAGCTTAGGATGCTGTCAGGTTCCTGGACGGGCATGCTGGTGGCCTCTGCTTTGACCTGGACGAGGTAAAGGTGACACTTGGGCTTAGACCGTCGCTTTGTTGCACGGGACGTTAAGAAGAAAACAATCGAGAGCTGGTCCCAGCAGCTGCTTTGGTTTCTGCAAACATGTCGCGCGTCAACATCTCTTCCGGATGAGGGAAATGATACTGCACATCCTCGAAGTGTGATGCTTTCCCGGCTGCGCTTTCCAGCACCCCCTCCCTGCGCTCTCGTGCTTGGTCCTGGTCCTGGCTGTGGGAACAGGATGCAGAGCGTTGGTGCGAGACCATCCAATCATAGCTCAGGATGGTTCAACCTTAACTAATCAGAGAAAAGGGTTCCACATTTCAGCCAATGAAAGGACGGACGAATTGGACTGCAGCTACACAGGCAAATCGAGACGTATAGAAATGTATCGATTCTTGTCGCAAAGTCGACTTCCTGTATATCACATCCACTTACGATACTTGTATTAAGTCTTTCATCCACGTTACAGTTATTTGGGTTACAATAAAAATATACATTATTATTATTATTACTATTATTATTATTACTATTATTATTATTATTATTCAATTTTTTCTGAACATTTTTCATCAGCTGCAGTCTAATTATATGCAAAACGAGTTGCATAAACACATATGCCATCATCAGAATACAAAATACTTGCGTGACAGGCAAGTTCAGATAGCATTTTATTTAACAATAAATGAATATTATATTTATGTATTTATTGTGGCTGCTGTTTGATTGTGGTAGATCATGTTGAGGGGTGTTTCCAATATATTTTGGCCGATAATATTTGTCAGTCTGATAAAAAAAAATTCTCTGGATTTAAGAGTAATCTAACGGAATGTATAAATATTAACTGAACATGAATTCCATATTTTTACCGTTTTATTCCAATAGTTTTTCATGATTATTTTTATAATGTGAAATATTGCCATTACAGCTAAGACTGCAAAATAAAGCCTGAAGTATACACAGACTCGGGGTGTTAGCGCCATCATGCGTAAAGATTTGGAATTACATAGAAGACATCACATTCAACTCAAGTGCGTGTTTGACGATGACGAGAAATATTGGTCATGAATACGTCCTGTGCGTTATTAAACGATTAGACGGGATTTTGTTGTCACAAATGATGAGTTGACATTGAATCAGAAGGCTGTCAACTTCGAACTGTGTCGCGCAGATCTCGCTGCCAGGAGATACCTGCAATCCGAAGACACATGGTTCGGCCCATTTAATTGCATAACAGGTTGTTTCGTTCCCCCCTTGACTTTCACTTTGAAGCTCCATTAATTTGACACGGTGTGTGGCGTATTTCTGATAGTTGCTGTTTGTGTATATGAGTGGCGGACGTGGATGCGTGGTACGGTTGCCATGGTGACCTAAAACAGTGGGAGCATGCGCGGTTGTTGTGGTTACTGTCTGAGGAAGGAGCCTCAGTGGATCAAGGATTTTGACGCGGCATGGACAGATTAGATTAGATTAGGATTAGGATTAGGATTAGATTAGATTAGATTAGATTGATTGATTGATTAATTGATCGATCTAATTCCAAATCAGATGTTAGCTCATAATGGTAATCATTATCTTCACATTTTGTTTCAGACATGGCACCAGTTGAAGTTAATGCACGTCGTAGCTATCCATCTACCAAGCTGGAAAAGATGAGAGCAGCAAAAGCCCTCGTAGAGAAAGCAGTCAAGGTCATTACAAAGACAAAATAATTGAATCCATAGACGACGTGCAAACTTTTCTGTTCATTAACCAGCCTTTTGTGCACTTTACTGCTGTTGGTTTTTAGGCGCAGAAAGTGTTTTCGGTGCAGGGGTGCTATCCTGTGATTCGTGCCGGTTTACGGGCCAGAGGGTGGGTGGAACGTTATTTGCCCAACGTAGGCTTGGATTCGCCTCGCTGCCAGAGCGATAAGGACAAGGATGAAGATGACGGCAGCATTGGAGCAAAAAATAATGGTGAAACGAAAGATCACTTATTTTGTGAAAAAAAAAAAGACTCAAGTGTCCAATGGCGGTTGATTTACTGATTTCACGGGTCAATACAAGCAAACCTGAACCAGCTATTTATCTATTTAATGCAGGGTTTTATTTAGTACATTTTACACAGAATTCGTCTTCTTCCTAATAAATTTTCAGCGAGAGGCGATGGCGGTGAGCACGATGACCTTGACAAAATGTATGAGTTTATGGTAAGAACACGATGACATAGAACACGGGTTGTTGTTTTTAATTTTGGTAAAGGCTCTAGTTCCTTTCATGCACGTGTGAAATGTTTTTCATTCTGTCTTTGTCTGTTTGCAGTCTCGCCTTGTTCGAAATGAAAGGATTTCTTTCTACTGGAGCTCCTGTTACGACGTCAGTCGTTATCGCTCCTTTGGACGGGATCAAATAACCAACCACTATGCCAACACTGGAACCTTCACCACCAAGGTCTCCCATTAATTGATTCAAACATACACGTTTGACTTATGACTTATTTTGTAGAATGCCAGTGACGGTATTTTGTTTTGCTTTTTGAGGTGGGCCTCTGTGTGAACCTGCGTAACCTAAAATGGTATGACACCGAAGACCCCGACTCCTTCTTTCCGAGATGTTACAGGCTTGGGGCTGAGGAAGAAAGAGATGTATTCATTGGTCTGCTTGACACTGCAGCCATTTTGTCCTGCACAACTAGACTTCACTTTTATCCCAACATGTATTCCCTTGTGCTCTCCCCAAAAAGACGACTTCAGAAGGACAGCGTGCAGCAGTCTGCTGAAGCACGTGGTGGAGATGAGCATGACGACAAAAGGGCAGACGCGAAACAAGGAGGGGGAGGAAAAAGCCGTCATCGGGCCAGGTGGGAGGCTGGGTGCGAAATTTGACACGGAGAAGGTGGTGAATATTTGTTATCCCCACTGTCAGTGCAGGAGTGATCGATACGGCCTTGCAGAGGTGTCAGGAGTATCTGAGTGTCGTGGCGCACAGCGACATTGATGTAATTGTGAAACCTCCGCCTTGCGTGGAGGAAAATCAATGGAATTGCTTTCTACAAAACTACTACTTGGTTGTGCAGTGAGTGCATTTTAAAATCAATTCATGGGCTAGGCACAGCTCTTGTCTTCAATCTTGTTAGTCATATCATGTTTGTATCAATCTGATTCCAATAATGATCATTTGTGTGTAGTGAAGGAGCATTGATCAGAAGTAGTGCTGCTTTTGTGGAACGCTGCCAAGCCATGTTGGTCCGAATGAAGGAAGTCTGTCCTCAGACGGACATTGATGGAGTCAATAACATCTGGATTATAAAACCAGGTGCAATGTCCAGAGGAAGAGGTGAGAAGCTTCTGCCCTCCTTCATATGAATAATTTTTAATGCATTATTTATTTATTTATTTTTATTTTTATTTATTTACTCAAGGTCTTGCATGGTCATCTAATCAAATTGAATGATCTTTACTTTTTTTATGGCACATCTAGGTATTGTCTGCATGAATCGCTTAGATCAGATTTTAGCTCTGGTAGAATCAGACAGAGCATTGGTGAAAGATAGCAAGTGGGTGGTTCAGAAGTACCTGGAACGTCCTCTCTTGGTCAATGGAACCAAGTTTGATCTGCGTCAGTGGTTTCTCGTCACTGACTGGAACCCCCTGACTGTGTGGTTCTATAAGGAGTGCTACCTGAGGTTCTCAACTCAGCCCTACTCGACAAAAAAACTTGATAGGTCAGCCAAGAAACTTCTTTGTGTGAATTTGGTCAATTTAAAAATTTTAAGGGGGGGTATATCGATACTATTGGAATTTCTCTTCCTTAAATTTTTTTATAAATGGCTTCAGAGCTGCTCTAAAATTTTGTAACGACCAAAGTAATAAGGACCAAAACTCACCATCACTGTCTCATCAGCTCAGTCCATTTGTGCAACAATGCCATCCAGAAGCACTTCCAGCCATCAAATAAACGCCATCCAAGCGTCCCCATGGACAACATGTGGTCCAGCTCTGACTTTGAGGATTTTCTGGAGAAGCAGGGCCGTGGGGAACAGTGGGACACAGTGGTGGTCCCGGGTATGCAGCAGGCTGTGGTCCACGTCTTACA
The DNA here is from genome assembly GCF_024217435.2 of Syngnathus scovelli. Lineage (NCBI taxonomy): Eukaryota > Metazoa > Chordata > Actinopteri > Syngnathiformes > Syngnathidae > Syngnathus > Syngnathus scovelli. The sequence goes on along the minus strand of NC_090857.1, from coordinate 7,815,305 downwards.
GACGGCGCAGGACCTGGTGGAGCACCGCAAAGCGACTTTTGAGTTATACGGTGCTGATTTCATGTTGGGGAATGATCTGAGGCCTTGGCTCCTTGAAGTCAACACCAATCCCACCATGGCCTGCACCAGCATCGTCACAGCTCGCCTATGCCCCGCCGTGCAGTTGGACACTCTGAAGGTGGTGCTGGACAGACGGAACAACCCCAACGCCTTTACAGGAGGCTTCCAGTTGATCTACAAACAGGTGAGTTATAGAGAAAGATATTTGTAGATATTTTGGTCACTGAGCACACCTTGTGCATTTCTTTGTGTTTTGAATTCTCACCCCGTCAGCCTGCAGTTCAACCCCCGAAGTTTTCTGGAGTGAGCCTTCGAGTGGAAGGAAACCACATCAAGAAACCTAAATCTACAAAGCGCAGATCAAGGCTTAGTTCTACTAGGTCTCGCTTGACCCAGTCATCCAAGGGTAGTGAAATTATGAGTAAAGAGCAAGTGAAGTCATGCGAGACGGAACAAGAGAAGAAGTCTTGTCCTGAGAAAAAGAAACCTTCTCCAAGAAAAGAACATCAGAAAAGAGAAGCGGTCCACAGTGCCGATTTGGTGTCAGGACAACATGCGGTGGGGGACCACCCTGAAGCCAAGAGGAGATCCCAATGTTCGAGTCGGAATCATGGCAGCAGAGGAACCCCACTTGCCCAACGCAGCACCCGCCCTTGCAGTGTTTCACCTGTATGTAAATCTCCAATTAAACCAAATCTGCGGCGGTCCTTCCTTCCTGGGAACTTTCCGAGCCTGGTCACCGGCTCCAAAATGTGCAGCTTCTTTCAGTGCAGATCAGCTCCCCGTCCTGTGGTGAAAAAGCGAATATGCTAATAAAATGTCAGTGAATTTGACTACAGTAGATGGAGTTGAAAAGAACCTGTTTCTAGGTCATAAAGGTCATCTTGAATTTTTTTTTATTAAAAAAACATTATTAATGAAAGAAGTATTAAACAAATGTTGTTTTGAGATCTTTGAAACCATTAAGGAAAATGTAACTGCATTACGTATTCGAGATTGGGAAACAAATTGTAAGATGTAAATATATCCACGAGAGGGCGCTACATTCTCAGAAAAACTTGAACCCAGGACACTCATCGTACACTGACAGTACACAAGACGGCAGAGTAACCTCACGAATAGTTACAAAGTTGTCATGCAAACTGAACTGGGTAGAAAATTTACCTAAAATAAAATGTAATAAAAACTCATACAGTAATTCCTGGGATGCCATCAAAATAAAATCTAAAACGAACTCAAAATAAATTAATTGCAAACACTGCTGGTTCTGAGTAAGCCTCTGTTGCCATGGCAGCAATCAAACATCAAATGATCATTATAATCAGTGCACAATTTAAATTCGAATGATGTTCCGTGCCAGAGCAAAAGAAAGTGACCTCTGTGGAAATCCCCAGATGTCAACTAGTGCACAGTGTTGCCTCACTAGTAGAGCGTACTCATTTAGCTAGTTTGCCAAGTTAGGACAATGAGCATAGTAGTACATGGATAGTTCAGTGCACTAGTAGGAGGGCTAGGGCACCTCTACTAGTGCCCTAGTCGTTTTACTAGTACCCTGATTGCCATTCCAGGGCGCTTCCCTCAAATGAAGGCCGTTGCTGCAGTTTCGATGCAATGTGTTCTCTTGCACTTCTATTAGTGGCCACGATTTATCAGAAAGCGATCCGGGCTGTGAAACACACGGTTACATAAGCGTCCCTCCGTAACACGAACGTGCTGGGCCTGCTGCACCAGAATTGCATCATTATCTTCCGCCGCTCTTACAACATTGAGTCGGAGTCATTTTCCACAGGAAAAAAAAAATACTTTATTAATACACTTATGTATATCAACATTTATAGACAAAATATGTACAAACAGCAATCGTCTTTCACGTAGGTCCCAAAATATAAAATCTCAAGTACCTCTCTCTATTAGAAAACTAGTCATCTGGTAAAACGTTTACATTCACTTCTTCTTCCCCTCACCGCCACGTTCTGGGATTCATATGCGTTACGGAGCATAAACATCTGAGACTTCTCAGCTTTTCACAAGTAAAAAGGCAACAGCAAGAACAAACGCCAGGTTTGACTTGAGCAGAAACAGATGTCGAGTATGCAGACAAGGTCCAGCACTGCGCTACAATATGTACACACTCTTTGAGTACGCCACACTTGCACTCCTTCCGACGACAAGAGTGCGCGAACATGTATCAAAAATAGAAATGTACAAGAAGTCTATCCACAATAATTACATGAAAATCCACAGCGAGTGTGAATGAATGACTTTTGCATTCAGCACGGTCATCACGGTAGTAAGCGGTAATGATGGCGGCGGTGGTGGTGACGGACGATAGGCGACAAACTTTGGGTGAAATCTTAACATTTGGTGCCACGGTTTTTGCGTACAAAAAGAAAAAAAAGAAAAAGGCATGTCTCTACCACAAAAGCTCCGAGTGAAATGCGCCAGTGTTGTCAGCGTACAGCAGCATCTGAAACGTCTTTCTTTACATTCAACCAAGTGTGTGCGTGCGTATGTGTGTATCGGGCGGGTCCATTTGCACTTGACATTCAACCAATTTCATCGTCCGCACGTGGACGATTTCGCCAGCCCTCTTTTCTTCTTGTTTGCGACATGAATTCCAGGATGAGAAACAAAGTAGCGAAATGACTTGATGGACGGCTCAGTCATGTTCTCCCTCCTAATGTATCAACTCAGCGGCCATGTTTTCTCAGTCTTTGGTTTCCAGGTTGAGGGGGGGGACCTGCTTTAGTGCCTGGAGGAGAGCCGGGGAGTCCATGGGGGTCTGAGACATGGCTGGAGCTGGAGAACCTCCCCTTGGAGACATGACCATCTGTGGTGGTCTCTCGCTGGGGACGGCCGTGGCGGAGCCGCCCATGCCGGGGTACAGCATGGGCATGGCGCCCGGGTACCAGCACTTCTCCAGCATAGGCAGGTAGGTGGCGGCAGAAGGGGGGATGAGGTAGAAGGGCATGCAGAGGGGATGCGGCGGGGCCGGATGGTTGGGGGACACGCTCATGTAGCTGCCGTAACCGCTGGAGGAGGACGAGGCTGACGATTCGCCGCCCGACAGCATCTCATCCTCGGACGACTCCGCCCGGGCTCGTTTGTGCCTCGGCTCGTCGTCTTCCCGCTTGACGTCGGGGCCCCGCCTCTCGGCAGCGCTCCGCTTCATCAACTTGCTCTCCTGGCTGTAGTAATCAGGATGCCTCTGCGGGGCGCCGCACTCGTTCTTCTCCAGCTCCCCTCCGTAGCCGCTGTCTGTATCAGTGTCACTGCCGCTCTGCTCGCCGCTGGGAGGAGCGTGCGCACGCTGGATGACCGGCACCCTCCCGTAGCCCTCGCTGGGCTTAGCCGGTAAACTGGCAGGTGCCTCCTTGTGGATTTGGTGTTGGCTGTATGTGGGCGTTTCCTCAGGTGGAGGGCTGAGGGGTGAGCGCGATCGCCTTGGACTTTGGAGCACGTCAGCGGCTAACTTGTGAAGGTGATTGATGACGTGCGAGGGCGCAAAGTCGCCGTCGCTCTCACGACCGGCCAGATATTGAAGAATCTCCTTGGCGCACATGTGGAAACCGGAGCGGAACATCTCCTCTGACTTTTCTTGGCTGACAATAGGTTGCTCTATAAACACAGCAAGAAGCCATGTTTGTTAGACATGCTGATGCACATTTCAAACAGTGAGTGAAGTTTGGTACCACTGGTACCACTACTCTGCCGTGCAGCAAAAAAAAAAAAAAAAAAACCTGGATTAAATGTTCAAACTGTACAATGTTACGTATTCCCTAAATATTACCCAAGCACCACAGAATCGATTCACCTGACTGGTAAGTGTCACCTAATTGTGTGTGCATCCTGTGATAGGAAAATGAGGTGGCACTCTAAAGAGTTTTAAAAGTGTGGTTGATTTGAATAATCATCGCCAAAAGATGGTTTTAATTTGTTGTTTTATAGACTGTTTTCCAAAAACGTTAAAAATGCCCATTTGAGAATAAAATAAATCACTGATGCTGGCTGTGTCAAACGTTGTGTAAGATGTGGGCCACAAAGGGCCCACAGGCCATAGGTTGGACACCTACGCCACTGCTGGAGCTTTTCACACGTTTTACTCACCAATGCAAACATTACTAAACATTTCTGCAAATTTACTAGCAACTTAAAATTAAGATTTGGCTTCATTACATTGTCAGTAATTTATTATTCTTTAAATTCGTTTATCGGTTGCTCTTAAAATACTGTTATGTGGATAATGATGAAGACAAATGCAGTTTACTTACCGATATGCATGCCACCCTGCAGGGCAAGGATCTTCTGCTGCTGCTGCTCCAAAAGCGTGCTGAGCGTCTTCACATGCTTGAGTGTGAGCTCCAAAACTACGGCCTTCTCCAAATGGCCCAAAGTCTGCAGAGACACCATCATACGCCAATATTGTCAACACATTCTTGCAAGGATGGGGGGAGCTAAATCTCCATGAAATCATGTGGCGTTGAAATAAAAGGCCTATTCTCCGTTGTGCCTAATCTATGCAGACACGCTGCACAGCCATGTAATGACAATGCCGGCCCACTAGATGGCGTATTAACAGAATGAATCCATTGGCTTGACAAGCTATGATGACTAACAAGCAGAGAAATTGAAACTTACCGTAAGTTTTAGATGCTCCGGTAACAAATCTTTCAGCTGAGCAATGCATTCGTTTATCCGATCACGTCTTTTCTTCTCAATGAGTCTATGAGGCAGTTTGTAGGTCTCCTAGGAGAAAACGTCACAAAGTAAGCGGCTTGTTCAGTCCCCCCCCTCGCACCACCCTAAGATTCATGAGCAGTTATGTCATAGTATGAATTAGGTCAAGCTTTTATTGCACGACAGTACACGACTGCTGCCAGACCGGTTTCTCCCACGCCCTTAAAAGTAACACTATATCATTCTTGTGGTACTATTGTTTTCTAATAATGATAATAATTAAACAAAATACCTTGCTGTCCTCTCCTCTTTTCATTCCTCGCCTGGGTTTATACGCGTACATAGGGAAATCCATGCTGCAGGAAAAAAAATATATATTTGTCAAAATTTGCATTCAAGTTACATGGCAGTTCATTTTTTTTTTTTTTTTTAGTAAACTCACCCGTGCATGTCTGCTAGATCAGCCTTGGCCAGAGGAGGTGGTTGCGCGCTTGGGATTCGCTCCATTTTCGTGACTTTTTTTTTCCACTTACAAATGCGCTGCAGCCAATTTGAAATGGAAACAAAAAAGTTACGCAGTAAGTTTTTCTCCCTCTCAAAAAAATCCTGTCAATTATGTCATTCAACGCCGATGATATTTTTGTCCCCCCTAAGCGTTGAGCTGTCTCGGCGGGTCTTGCACGCCGTGTGGGGAGCAAGAAGGAGTTGTGTCAGAGGGATCCACGAGAGAAATAAACTCTGTCCGCTTGTCCGCTCAGCCTGACCCAGCTCTGTCACATGAGGCTCACGTGTCAAACGGCGCTGTCTTCTCGGCGCAAACTCCGCCCAATCGCCCCGGACAAGGCGCCTGAGTGGGCGGAGAAGGATGACGTCGGGGGAGTAGGCGGAGCTAAGCCGATCCCGTGTACCACCATGCTGAAGTGTATGGAAACAAGGCAGGGTGAACCACGACGTATGAAACGTGCAAGGATCTGGCGAGCTCGCTTGTCCACCTTTTGTGATCGATTTGGATACAAATGCGTGCAAACTTTAGCCACATATACACATATAAGTTCTCACTTTTTTTTTTTTATAACAAAAGGTTGACGAAACTAATACTCTTTAAACTCCCAATTCCTCTTTCTCCATAAACGCATCATCATGAGGTCATTTTATCCTCATTCTCCAATGGAAGCTCTTTCAACTCCCGTGCAGACACGTGCACCCGTGCGTGGACCAATGCGTTTGTGTTGTTGTGAGGCGGTGCGTGCAGCCTGTCACGTTGGTCTCCTCATGGTGCACACAGAGCTTGCTGAACCGGCTGAGCACATTCAGCACACGGCGGCACCTGCCTTCAGGCATCAGGACATCATTCATCCGTGCCCAACACCCCCCTCTCTCAAATAAATAACAGGTGACCATCATGATCCTGCATGTGCACACACAAGAAAAGGTCGGTCATAAGAGTGAGACTAAATTGCTGTCACGTTTTAGCACAGCCACTATGCACTGCTGCAAGACCCTGAAAAATAAAATAAACGTGCACAATCGGTTGCACAAGCGTTGCATGAAATAATGATATAGAAATTAAATATAAAAGCAAACATGTATGCAATTACCAATAAAAGTATAGTTAACTTTTGGGAACTACCTAAATTTCTGCATAAATGTGTACTAAAATCTCGTCGGCTTGTCATCAACATTACAATAATGGGCAAACGCAGTCTACGTTAGCTGAATTAAATAAATAAATAAATAAATAAGGAAAAAAAAATATTTTTCATGGGTTTTTTTTGGACAACCATGCAAATATTCACAGTCCAGGGTTAAAAGACTACTCTATGTGAACCATTTCACTGATAACGACTCCCCTCTAAGAGTCAAGGGCCAATCTAAGTAATGAGATTGGAAGTGTTGGTTAAAGCTGTTCTGTCCTATATAAACAAGAGGCGTTGATTGACGTCAGCGATGCCACGCACAAAAGAGCTTTCGGAAGACTAACAGTTCAGAATGAGTGTCAGCTGAAGACTTACAGAATTTAAGCTTTACTAAAAACTCAAATGGCTTGAAGAAATGTTGCATCCAGTGCTGTGACCTTTACATGTAGGGTTCAGTCATGGCATGGTTACATTATTTTTTGTCTGGTATTAGTTTAAGAAAGAAATCATTTTCCACTGTGATGTCAAATTAAATTTGACACACCTACGCCTGCAAACTTTTATTTTTAATCTGTTTTTCCAATCAGCCACCACTGATTTTTCATGCTTTATTTAAATAAACTCCAAATAATGTACAATACAAAAACAGAACACTTATTATAAAAGTTTTTGGTTAAGCAGCACTGCAAAATTCCTCAGAGTACCCCCCCCCCAAAAATAAGATCATTCATTCTTTTGTGGATCTATCAAAAAGTGTCCAAACAAAAATATGTAATACACATCAGTGTTAAGAAAATTAATTAGAGGGGATGTGAAATAATTATGTGCACAATATAATAGATCAAAACAAACATTGCAATTTTTTTTTTTTGGTGGGGGGGGTGAAACTTGGTTCCTGTATTAAGCGTCATACACAGTAAAGAAGTCACATGACATGAATGTTCTAAGAGCACAAAGTCTTATTAAAGTGCTCTGGAGGGGAGTTGTTTAACACAAAACTTAGCATTTATAACCGTCTTTTGTAAAAAAAAAAAAAAAAATCTAAAAGATATCACCATAATAAATATAAAAGTAAATCCCAAACCCCCCAAAGAGAGTTTTCCCAATACAGGCATTGCGTTTTGTGACGTTCTCTTATTGCTGTGCGTGAAATTGAAGCCAACCTGTAACTCCACATGACCTGAGTTTGCTGGCATAAGGACACATGAAAGGAAATCTCCCTTAGCAACAATCGAACGAACTTTGGCATGTTTTCAGTGTGGTACGATGCCAAAGGCGGTTATGGTAGTGCAGCTAAAAATCAGTGTTTTCATCTCCTGAATAAACATGGTTGTCTTTCCATGTCTTGAGGCACTTGATGGACACTACTCACGGAGTCACGCTGACTCGGCGGACAATGAGTAATATACTCCGCTAATGCTCGCTTCACATTTGTAACTGTACTGATGTGCGAGAGTGCTTTGGTCAAGTCATACCATCCTTGCACTTGGTCAACCTGGTAATTGGCACAATTTGGTATTTGAACAAATGAGCAATGCAAAATGACCTCAAGCGGGTTGCTGGGGGTTGACGTTCATGTGAGGGGGGTGCCCAAGAAGACCGATTCTCTGCTTCTGCTTCCTTTGCTCTGTCATCTGCACGGAAAAATAATTTGAAATATGTCAACAGGCCTCTCCACGTTTTGTTTTTTTTTCTTTCTAAAGGTGCAAGCACTTTATCAGCTATGGCTGTTTTTAAATAGTTCTCTACGTAAAAGTGAGCTGAGGTCCACTGAGAGGTTGTTTGACTTCTTTTGGCACAGATATTGTTTAGTCTACACGTTTATAGTTGTACATTTCACAAGTGATTTCCCACAGTTATATTTAGAGCTTGCTGAGTTCATCTATGGCTGAAAAGTATTTTATCATAAGGCATTTGTGGTTTTGGAATTATTATTTGAGGCAAAGTATTAATTTTATTGTCATGGACAGCATGAATAGGAATTGTTTTATACCTGCTCCTTGAGCTCAGTCAGTTGTCCGGACAGGTTGGCCACCAGCCTCATGGTGGACTCCAACTTCTCCTGCAGACTCCTGATTTCATTCTGCTCGCCCTCTGCGTCGCTGCTCACCAGAGACATGGCACGCATCCTCGGAAACCAGTCAAGATTGTGCTCCTATTTGTGCAGGTGTCACACAAGAAAGCAACATTTATTTAAATCTATGCCAGCAAGAAGCATTGAGATAGCCTTGGCAGACAACACGAGATGTAGAAGTTGTTTACCTTGATCATTTCAGCCACGTAGCTCTCGGGGCCCGTGTACTCGGTGGAATCTTTGACTTTCACCAACACGATGAAAAAGAGGTAATGCCACATGTTATGCTCCTCCTTAATGTGCTCCTCAAACGTCACAGTCTTGTTGTCAAATTTGTCCCTCTCTAGCCCTGTGGATGGGAGCCATAAGGTTAGTGGATGGGAACAGCCTTTTCCTTTATCATCCCAAAACCATCTTAGGTCAATTTAATTGTGTTTTATGGGGAAAATCTATATTGTCAGTGTTTATTTAAAGAAAAAAAAAATCTCCATGAGTAACAGACTAAAAAACAAAACTGTTAATAAAAAAACAAACAAATAAAAAGGCTAATGGCTAAGAAGTAGAGTTGGCCATGAGCCATTTATTCACTCTGTATTCATCATCTTAGCAAAGTACTTTGGAGAATTCTACCTCTCTCTGTTGCAAAATGAGCAAGTTGCACTTGGATGAGTTTTGTGTGGAAAAGAGTTATGAGCAATCAAACACCTTTGGAGTGTCTAAAAGAGGAAATTTGTCAAATTATTTTCTGAATCGATTCCAGTGCTTTTCCTCCAAATAAAATAAAATAAAATAATACATACAAATAAATATAAATAAATAAATAAACATGCAGATGATCTTAATTTGAGAGAATATGGTGAAGGAAACCTCTCATTTTATTAATAAGATAAGAAAAAAGTTAACGCCTATGACCTTTGACCAAACTTGCGAGCTAACTGGTTTGATCCGAGCACCACGGCAATCCAAATCATGTGATTTTGGCTGACTCCCAAATGTACCTTTTGGTATGTTTGATTTTGGAGGAGGGGGAGATGTGGTTTGTAGTAAATCTGTCTACAAAAATGTAACTCCTTTCTCTTTTTTTTGGATCAGTTCTTGAGAAGGCTGACTCATGAAGGCTTCCTTCTAGCACCTCCATAATTCCGACTCACTCACACATTCACACGCGTACGCACTCACATTCCCACTCACTTGGTCGTTCTCACTTGATTTTCATATCATATGTTTCAACAAAATCCCCAATAACGTGGTCATGTCTTTTTCCCATCGCTTGAATATATTTGACACGTATAAAATATTTGAACGCTCCCAATAATATGCGTGCGTGTGTGTGCATGTTGGGTCAGGCAGCCGGGGTGAATGGTAAGCATATGGAATGAGAACGGTGTTATGTCACCAAGGCAGCCATCGGCTCTGACTCACTCATGTTAAATAAGGCCAGGCCACAGGGGCAGCTGCCGTCTCTACGGTTTCCAGAGGAACCGCGCGGGAACAGGAGACGAATGAAGCCCAGCACCGCACGCTCAAGTGCCTCTCAGTCATCCCGCTTGGTTTTATAAGACATCGATCTTGCTCACAATCCCTCATTAGGTATTTAGGTCTGTAGCCACTGATTGATCGGCCACAAGAAACCCCTTGAGTGCTTCATTTTCATACATGTCACTGAGTACAAATGGTATATTTGAGCAGAGTAGACAAAAGAAAATGTTATTTGGAATGCAGCTTGTGTCATTACATACAGCTGCTTTCTGGTTTAAATCACATTTGAATGTTGTCAAGCATGCTTCCTGTCACAGCCTCAATTTGAACTAGCAGTATCAAGTGGAGCCTTGAAACAATTCAGAATTTTAATCGGAAAAACAGGCTCACAAGTTGAACAATTTAAGAAAAAAATGGGTCAAGAAGGGCGAGACAGCTTATCTCTCTTGCCTTTAGTCTGTATTGCTAAAGGCTTCGTGAATATGTGTCGTCTTTATCAGTGATGAATAGCAAAAAAAGAATTTTCAAAAGGGCTACCTTGTCACAAAAAATCGCTACATATTTCACAGTGTTTTTAAATTGTGTTAATCATTAATAACAGTTGTCTTCTGAACAATTACCAGGACTAAAATATTACTTGGACTCGTAAGTTACTTGTGGACCTGGTGGGGACCACCAATGGAATTTGGACCCCATTTTGAGAAACGCTGTTTTAGACGGCAGCTGTTCACTGATTGATTACTCAGGTGACAAATGTCTAAGCCGCAATTGAGCTCCGCTTCCTCTTTGCGTGTTGGAAGCGCGTGCAGTGGAGAACTTGGTTTGCGTGCGCTCACCACAAATAAAGCAGGTGGTCTTCAAGACTTCTTCTTTCTTCTGTTTTTCACTCCTCAGGTCGGCAAAGGTGTCGATGATGACACCGAAAATTAGGTTTAGGACGATGATGATGACCATGAAGAAGAACAACAGGTCGTATATCACCCTGGCTGCAAAAAGTGGCTCCTATGAAAAGACAAAAAACAAATTTAGATGGAGCATCCACGAGATGTTTATGCGGCTTATTTGGACAATTACAACCACGATAACATTTTTTATCAAGACTGTATCTTATTAGTGTGTGACCCAAAGGTCAAACCTTTATGCAAGCATACTCGAGGGAATGAATTTAAAACCAGGTTGACCTTGGTTGTTATGGACGTTGAAACATAAGAGCCAAGATGTAACCAGCCAGATGCTACAGATGGCGGAAAGCCAGGTAATCTCTTAAAGCCACATGATGCCAACATGTTATTTAGCCAAAAGGTTCGGAAATAATATGTGTACAGGATCAAACACACACTGGCTGCCCACAAATTTGGGACAAAAAAATAATCTATTATAATCTAATCTACTATGATGGGTGAGTTATATGTAGTTGCAACTTGTGCAAGTGTGGGTCAACACTTGATGGCCTAGTTTGTATTTTATGAGTAGTACATGCATCTTCTTTAGAGTCGGAAATTCATGTGGTTGTATACTTGCAGCGGTAGAAAGTGAGAATATTTAAGAGCCTGAAAGTTATTGAAGCCATCTGAATTCAATTGTGCGTACCTCTTTGGATGGTTTGCGGAGAACGTCGCCTACACCCCCGCCGCTCCTCAAGCCGTGACTCAGAACAGTGACAATACACATCAGGAGGGAGTCACACGTCCGCTCCATGTCGCTGTCTTGTGAATCGTCACTGTCCTCATCTGAGGGAACACAAAGGAGCCACAGAACAATGTGAAGAAATTAATTTGACATGATATCAACAAATGTCGGCTCATTCATATGAATCATTCTAAAGTAATATTGAAATCTTGAGAGTTGTTTTCTTGGTTGACTTGATATTTTAGTTTTAAATTTATAGTATATTGGTTCATGATGGGGAGAAAGTCAAAAAAAATTTTTTTTTGGTTGAGTCAGCATTTTCAAGCAAATATATATATTTTAAAGCGTTTATCTTAACTGATAACATTGACAGGTCACAAGTTGAATTTCAACGCATGGTCAAATGGTGATAGCTCAGAAATGACGTGTTTCTTTTTGAGCAACTACTTTTATTTCATAATGCCGTTCAAAATTGTTTTTTTTTTTTTTAGCTACTTCTAAATGTGTATTATGATACGTGACCAAAAGCACTTTTTTGTTTCATTTGTATTTTATTCACACCTCCGACACATTGCTAAGTTCATTTTTGTTCCCAAGCAGCTCCAAATTCCAATCCTACGTACTGAAGCATGAATAAGTCAATGTCACATGAGAGTCACCGAGGTCAAATGTGAATGGTTCGGGTCAACCGCTATGTGATGTAGATGTAGTCACGAGAAGGATCAATGAACATGGTGCCATAAAACACACAGACCATGTCTGTTCCACTTTTACGACATCACACGGTTTTGCTTACTTGTGACCGTATTCCACCTGAAACACGACAGCCCACCCAATGGCCAGAAATCCAAATTTCAAATTCAAAAGGCTAACTTCTCAATCACATTACCTTCATGCAAACTCCCAGCAGTGCAGTTTTCATTCACTCCACCTTGACATATTCTGCTGGACAGAAACTCACTGGCTATGCTGGCTCCGTTTTCTGCACACAACAAATACGAGTTAGCAGAAGTCTTGGAAACAAACCGCTGCGGCAATTTGAGGAGACTATCTTCACTTAGTGTCGCATTGGGAAGTCGATCCACTTCCAGGATGAAGTCATCTTTGAAGAAAATATAGCCGACGATGGAGAACAAGTAGACGAGGATGAGTGCAAGCACGGCGGTCAAGACGATGGAGCGTCCGTTGCGCGTCACGCTCTTGATGACATTCAGCAACGTCTCTTCTCGGTACACCAGATCAAACAGCTACAAGGACAAAACAGAAGAAATGTAAATGAGAAAGAAGAAAAAAAAAAAGTTCTTCAGATGACCATTTGGAACAATTTTGTGTCGATCTGTCTGACATGAAGTTTTGGCAACAATATTGCGTCAGACATTGTAAAGCGCTGGCTTCTAAAAAATATAAAGTCAGCATGATAGCATTAAGCCATCCAATACAGAAACATCTGGCTTGGACTGTGATGTACTCAGATGGTAAAAGTCCAGAATTGGATTCTGCTGTTACGCAGATGGTTCAAATCATGCTTTTGCAATGTCTTCATTTTCCCAAACGTCAAAGCATCGGCATGGCTTTCTTTCTTTTGCTCACCAACAAACTGTAGAAGAAGACATGAACAAACACCCCCAGACTGCAGATGAGCAGGTAGGTGAAGTGGTAGAGGAACTCAAAGTCCATCACCATGGCTTTATAGCCCCGACTGAAGGTGCCGCGGTTTCCCAAGAAACTCATCAGGAAGATGATTTTATTGCACACCTGGAAGATGGATAGCTTCGGTTAGATTACAAAAGATTTGATCATAAGATGTATGCTAGTTTTATTTCATGTAGTCATGAGAGTTAATGAGAATTTTACAACAGCATCATGATGAACTCACATGGCTGTGAAAGTTTACGAGTGAAGAAAAACACTGCTAAGCATTCTTTAAAGCCCCTTTAAAGTGTGTGTGTGTGTGTGGGGGGGGGCTCTAAATTTGACGCACGACAGAGAACAAGCCCGTGAAATTGAAAAGTTAAGAAAATCGTCACGTATACAAAATGAGTCTTTAAAATTGTGCAAACTCAAGCCCTTGTCACCGCTCTCAAATGCTGTGTCCGCCGACTGCCTGAAACCGCGCCCACCTCGCGTCTTATGCAAATGCAATATTGCAGAATCAAACATGGAAGACTGTGCTTTTTAAATATAAATAAATACTAAACTATTTCACATAGCAAATAAAGCAACGCCTATTTATAAACACACAAACTAATTAGTAAGAGACAGACTCACATTGAAGGCCCCAAGCAGGAACAGCGTGGGCTCCAGACCAACTGAGAAGATGAGACGGAGGATGGTGACGATGACGAGAGCCCGGATGCCAAGCGGTTGGGGCATGATGATCACGATAATGAGTGTTGCCAAGACGCCCATCCACAGCAGAGCAGACAAGTGGGTGTCCAGCGTACCTGCATGGGATTCATGCCAACACACATCCCCACTGAAACTGCTGACTCCCTAAATGTGCAGAGTCATCACAACGTAAGGCTGACAAAGCAGCTTGAAACTAGTGCGACTGGACTCTTTAATATATTAAATGGGAAAACCCGGGGCCTTTATTAGCGGGACTGAACCAGACAAGATTCCCTTACATAACATGTAGAAGTAGTTTTTCGGGACAGTTTAGTATACATTTTTTCTTGAGCGTGTGGGCTGGACTTGAGTGAGAGAAAACCTGACACGTCGTCACATGAACCTCTCTCAAGGAGTTTATGTGGCGACGTGTCACTAAGATGGAAGAGAAAAAAACTGCATAGAGTTAAAAAAAAAACAAAAAAAACAAAGCCGCACCTCATTTGATACCTATGTGAATTACCTTGCCAAGCCTGCAGGGACTTCATTAATATTTGTATAGTCACGAGGGGAAAAAGGGGCATGCCTGATAAGAATAAACAATTCAAATGCAGAATGGTCAAAAACATTTCCCCCTTAACTTCCTTTCCTCTCTCGGCCGCCTTCCCCTCCTCTAGTTCTCGCTCTCTCTCCCAACCCATGTGGAGATCATATGACAGGTGCCACTTACATAACAGGCATCTCTAAAAATACTTTGGCTGAAAGATTTATCAGGAAAAAAAGAGGGAGCATCACAAAGCAGCAAAAATGCGATAGACCCAAAAAGAAGGACGTTTTACACGCGCCATTTCGAACTACAGTTGCTCACTTGTGCGTTTCTGGAAGGTTGTTTGGGTTCAAACGTTCAATCAAACTGTCAGTGAAGAATGTGGCAAGCACGAAATGCTTGCACGGGTGTTATGCAGTTCATGGATGGACTCTATGCATATACATGTATAGCGGCAGAACACAGTGACCTACATTTGTTGCTCTTACGACATTCGAAAGGAGGACACTGTGTGTGTATGTGTGAGGAGCAGCAGGAGAGCAAAGGTCGTAGTACCATAAAAGCTGCTCATTAAAAGCGTCCAAAGGTATATTGTCAATTCACGTGACGCTTGGTGCGGAGGAGAAACACAGTCAGACATGACTCATGCTAAGTAGTCTCTTGAACCGAGATCAAAACAAGCAAAAGAGAGAATCAGACATTCATCGGTTCCAAAGACGACGAGTCTTTTGTGAGTCAAAGCCGTCGGGGAAGTGATCTGAAAGTTTGCCTGAGTGCAAAAGGGTGAGTCTCAAACAAAGAGCGGGTTATTGGCAGGTCACGCTCTTTAATTCCTGGTCAGGTGATACAAGTCAGCAGAACTTTAGGGGGGAAGCAGATCAGTGGATTAATCGCTCAGAAGTCTTCATCTGTTTACTCTTTCTGTGTGTTACCTTTCCAGACACCAAATCTTTTTTTTTCTTTCTCAGAAAACCCTTCACGGTGAGTTAAAACATTGAATTGCCGTCATCGTTTGACATTCAGGCACTCCTCATAGCGAGAGCAGGTTGTGGCAGAAAAAGCACGCCGCTAAGCCGCTGTCCTTCCTGTTTTGCATTATTGAGGACACAACCTCAGTTTGACCCCGGATTGTGGCCAAAAGTGAATATTAAAAGCTTCTCTAAATCTCCATTACCACGTCAATTAACCGGGCATGGTCTACCTCGCCTTTTTTTTTTTCTTTTATTCAAAAGCGTCGAGGAATGCAAAATGACATCAGTTAACATTACGCAGGGTCAGCGGTTACACTTTGGTTGGACTGACCTCCGTGTATCCCCTCCAGCGGGTAGAAGAAGCAGACGAGCAGGTTCATGAGCACAGCCAGGTTGAAGGAAACGTTGCTCCAAACTGAAATGTTTCTGGAGCACCAGTACAACACCGGCTGGGCTGGAAAAGACACAATAGTTACGTTATAATGGATACTACTAAATGAAATCAATTGTCAATAAAGTTATTGTATTGTCTCCGTTTAATCCGTTTCTAGATATCTATCAGACCATGGCCTTTCACCCTCCACAATGAGTGATACATAACTCGGAAGGAATCGCACCTTGTCACCATCTCGTACATAAAAGCGCATTTGCTCTTACTACGCAAGTAATTTTAACTCGCATTGTGAGCGAGAGTGACAGACAAAACACGTCTTTGTACGTGGTATGCTGTTTTGAAGGGGGATTCGAAATGCGACTGCGTGGGAGAAGGCTTGTATTTGTTTGTGTTGATGCGCAAGCAATATCACAAGAGTGATTCACAACTGTTTTGCGGCGCAGAGAATTCGGAAAGTCCCCGTTTCAATTTTAGACGGTAGAAATGTGCAAAATGCGTATGGGGACGATAAGGCCTGTTCAGACTTGTGTGGACACATCTATCCATCCAGTCCATCGAATTGCGATTCCGCTCGTCATACATTTAGTGAACCCTTTCAGTAGAAATAATGAAGGGGGGTAAAGAATCGAAATAGTTGAATTGGACTAGGCTACTTTTGCAGAAACTTGAGCATGTATGTGCAAACCCCCATCGTGACTCACTCATAAATAATGGCAAAAAATTTAAAATATAAAATTTAAATAAAAATTAATTCAATAAAAAAAAAGGTTTTAAATTAATTTAGGGTTAGGGTGTAAAATAAACAAATAAATAAATAAATGCATAGAAAAAAAAAAGAAAATTTCATGTAATTTCACTGTGGCTAAGGCATATTATTGCGCTTTCTAAGTATAATATTTATTTTAATGAAACACTTTTTCAAGCCCATTTGTGGGAGAGTTGAGGCCTTCAGGCAGGTGGCTGAGAAATAAATTAGATTTGGTATACAGTGTTGATAAGTAAAACTTGATGATTCATATGTTTTAGTTTGTTGCTGGTAACTTTATACCTCTAAGCTTCTTCTGCCAATTCATCTCACTGAAGAGGTCCTCCGCTCGCAGGAAGAAGTCGTTGATTTTACTGCCCTGCTCGTCTCTCTCAGTGGTGTAGTATACCCGGAGCTTGGATTCGGAGGTCAAGAATTCACAGATGTTGGGCACTGGGAATACAATCTCTTCCATGGTGCGGTCGTGGCGCACAATCTAGACACCAGAGTTGACAATCACCATCCAGGAGTCAATCCGCTGGTTATGCGTTTTTTACTTCAATCTGAGCTGTGTGGTTGGCGTAAAACTCCAGAGCCTCGTCTCCATCGCCACTGCCTCCTCCAGGCTTCAACATTATGGACAGCTCCTTGTTGTGACGGGCCAGCTGGATGACGAACACACGAGCAGAAAATGTTAAGGTGAGGACATGTAATGTGACAATTACGGAGTTCTCCAATAGACCTGGTGAGCCAAGATATAAATGTTGTGTCCAACATTTCTGGGAGATGCTGCATCATGTTCTTCATCATCCTCCCCATTATCCTCCTCCTCCTTTGTGTCTTCAAACTCCACCTCTCCCTGCAGATAGGCTTTTTTGATCACCTCCACCTGGAAAGACATTATCAAACGAATGAATCTCACTTTTACGACAGAGTGGGGAGCAGTTGCCTTCAAGATGTTTGAGCGGAGGCCATTATGAAGGTTCCTCACAAGCTCTTTAGGTCTCATGTTGTACAGGATCCTCTCAGCATTTTCGCTGTCATGACGGCTCTCCATAATGGCAAGCAGCAACTTGGACGCGTTGTTCTAAAAGTAAGAGACGACTTTTAAAAAGTAATAAAGGCTTTGGCTTGAATCCACTTTCAATCCAAGTACAAACGTCTCCCTTTGCTCAACTTTCCCCGTAGTCGCTTTAGTACCTTGAGCTCCAGCACCAGATCCATCCGCTTCTTTCCGAGCGGGTTGATGTCATTAAGGATCAGAGCAATGATGATATCGATACCGTTGGACTCGTGAGTGGCGATGCAATTCTGAGGCACGTTTGAATAAGGATTACATATCAATGGAAATTTGATCCTTGAAGAGTTGTCACATCTGGTGTGATCTGCTGTTTTACCTGGTTTTCATGGCAGGGACCTTGGCAGTACTCTGTGAGGCTCTCTAGAGTTTGATTGATGAGGGCAACGTTCTTTTCATTGATGTACAGCCCTAATAAGCCCAGACCTCCTGTGGTGCTGCCGCAGATGCAGTCCAAGAACTGAAGGGTCTCACACACCAGGTTGTAGTTGTTCTTGTGGTTTTGACAGCGAAGAAAGTTCTGTGGAGATAAGAGTTGTAATCAGAAAAAAATTCTCATTATTATGAACAATATTATTAACAATATTTTAAAATATATTTTTTATTTTATAAAGAAAAGGTTATGTGCAAAGTTCTGTGGAGGTAAAAGTTGTAATCAGAAAAAAATTCTCATTATTATGAACAATATAATTAACAATATTTTAAAATATATTTTTTATTTTATAAAGAAAAGGTTATGTGCAAAGTTCTGTGGAGTTAAAAGTTGTAATCAGAAAAAAATTCTCATTATTATGAACAATATTATTAACAATATTTTAAAATATATTTTTTATTTGATAAAGAAAAGATTATGTGCCATTTTTTAAATTTTATACAGAAAAGGTGATGTGCCCTTTTTTATTTTTTTATTTTATAAAGAAAAGCTTATGTGCCAAGAGCGTCTTTTTCCTATCCAGTAATTGCAACTAATAAAACACAACAGAAAAGCCAGAGGCGAATGCCATATTATTGCCATCATCATAATCATCATCATCATTATCTCATTACGCTAATGTCAGGTTTTATCATTCCAGGCCATTCCAAAGAAAAGGTGTGAAGAGCCAAAGAACAAGCAGGTGAATTAAATACCAGTTCAAAGGCAGAAGTGAAGTCAAGAGCAATTGTGCCGCTTGGACGGACCAACCTGCAGGTCACGGTTGTGATTCTCACAAAGTAGCTGCAGGAAACGAAGGATGGGCTGCATGATAATGATGACGTAGCTCATCTCGCCGTCATCCTGATTCTTCTCTCCGGTGCTTGCTTGACCATCTGCTGAGGCGAAGTGGTCCTCTGGGTCGGCTTCCCGTCGATAAGAGTTAAAAGCTTTCTTGGTGGCGGACGAGGCCTCGAGTAGTTGCTCACGTACTTCTTCGGTCATCACCACCGATGATTCTCTTGCTGAACAAATATAATTATTCCAATTAAAAAAATAATCCCACTGTTGTTAAAATTGAAGCCATATTTTCTTTTTGCCCATTTGATTAAATCCAACACAAACCTTTTTTGCGGACCGGGGTGTCTTTGTCCTGGCTGTCATAGTCTCTCTTCCGATTTCCAAGGTCGCTGGTATTTACGGTCACTGTAGCTTTGATCTCCAGCTGCGCCAGCTTCATGCGGTCGTAGAAAACGCGAAAGAACTTTTCAGACTTTTTGTCCTCGGTCAGGCGGCAGAAAAATGAACGCTGGACACACAAAATGGAGGAAAGCATCACAAAGTTGCCACTTTGAGTGTAATACTTGAGTGAGTGTAAAACTTTTTCCACAGAAAAAGCAGATCTTTGCAAATTGAAATAATGCAATAAGACAGACATTTTTATTTTTTTTTTTACTTATGCCCTTATTTAGTTTTGGTCAATAACAAAGAATAATAGAATTTTTCAAGGCCCGAAGTGTGGATTAGGTAGACATGGTGGCACTCAGAAATGGGGTCATGTCGAATTAGAGCACTTCTACATTATGTACAATGTGTGCCGGCCTGCCTACTAGACTGTTGTTTTGATTATGTAAGAGTTCTTATCTATAGCACCCTTTGCAAAGGCCTCACCCAGCAGAGGCCAACTCACCGCACATGCATGGTGAAAAATGACACAGGCGGGAGAAGCCTGGCCTACTTACACAGATAAAGAGACGATGGAGAATAGGGTGAAAGAGTCCAGCGATGAAAATCAAGACGGAAGGAGTAGGAAAAAATTAAAAAGAGGCGGGGTTGGGAAATCAGGTGACTGAAAATGAGGAAGAGACAGACAATACTCTGTTAGACGGAATCTGGGCCAGTGACGATTATGTAACCACCCGTCTTTCCAGGTTGTATGCAAAACTGGGCTAGTAGAGGAAAAAAAAAAAAAAAATCAAGCATGTGTCAAGCATGAGGTCATCAAATAATCTTGTGAGATGACTTTACATACCCATTCTGTTAAAAAAAAAAGCACAACTGTGAGCAATTCAGTACTAAAGCAAATGAAAGTAACTGAAAGCAAACACACAGTTGTAATCAAATCTCTCCTGCAGCCGCCTAAAACGGTGAACTATGTGACTGTGCCCTAAAGCAGATTCCACAGACTCCTCATGCCCCACCCCACCCCAGGCCTCCACCACTAGGCAGGAGCTCTCCTGCACGTACGCACCGTCAACACTCAGGGACAAGCAGATAGCAGACGAAGGAGGGAGGGGGAGTGAGTTGCTGAGCAAAGCCGTCATCCAATAAACAACCTGATGACGGAGAGTCAAGCGAGCGACCGCACGCACCTAACGCCCAGCTTGCATCCTGCAGCACATTTGCGGCATTAGCGCTTCTCTGCTCATTATCATTAACCAGCTCAAGCGGGGTAGCTGGGCATCGATTGAACCAGAATGTGCAGAAGCCTTCACCGTTACATATGCCTACACCCTAGCCGCACCAATTAAAATTACGTAAGTCACGTACACACATTTTCCAGCACAAGCACACACAAGCAAGAGGGTGCATACTTCTTCCACACCCACTGACTTTTACAGACACCCACAAAAGTAGGTCAGCTATCTCCGGGAACAGGCACATGCCCATGTTTAAAAGACACACCCACATGTCACACAAGCACTCGGAAAGACTTTGCCAAAGTTATGTAATCATAGTTGCATTCGCGTGCTAATGTCACAGTCGAAATACACTATGTGCAGAAGGAGATGCGGTCTGGCATCTTGCTTGCACATCATGTCAGTTGGGGTAACCAATCGGGTTGCTGAAATAGCTTTTATTTGACAGATGGTGATTGGAGAGGTATACGTATACATCATTTTAGAATTCTTAATTCATCCAACCAATAGTTTTCATATGTAGAAGCAGACTCGATATTTTTCAGGGGGCACTTTGTGCAATCATCCAATATTGTTGATATCTAGCATCCGTGTACTTGTCTGAAAGGCGAATACCGATACCAGTCTTATTTCAAGGTATCGGTACTTTCGACGGTGGCCGATACCGATATTATCCGTCCTTTGGTGGTCATTTTAAATTCAGGAACTAGAAATTAAGAGACCAGGAAATTGCCATTAACTTCACGCAATTTTTAACAAAACTGCTATACTGAATATATACGTCTTTCTTTAAAATGATCTGTCATTGCTTTTATGGGAGGAGAAATTTCATGTGTGAAAATACTCGTGGTTTCGGCGCTTGTTATTTGACTAGCATGCATTACTCAAATGTTGTTCTACTAGTACGTACACTAATAAGTTTTGCTACTTGTGCAAAAATGTCATGAAAAACTGCAAAACATGGGAAAAAACATGAGTAAAAGTGGATGAGGAGTGAATCCGTCCAAGGACCTCAAGGTGAATGAATACTCCATTGGCTTTCTGTACAGCGCAGTGCGATACTAACTCCTTGCACAGGGGCCCATCTGTGTTTGTGACAAGGATACCCCAATGAGATGAAATGACGTGATGGATGAAGTAACAGCGGTCAAGGAGAGGATGGAGAAAGACTAAGAGCAGAAAAAGATGGTAAGCGAGAGAGAGGAGAGGGACAAGCATCCCAGACCCCGCCTTGTGCGGTGTTGGGAAAACACAGTCTGTCTGTATCCATGGAGACAAAGTCTGATTGGAATGAGACAGAGACGAGAGGTGCGAGGTGGAGGCGGTCCGCTGAAAAACAAGGTCATAGCGCTTCCCTTTCTCTCCTTCCGCTCTGCGACTTGGCATCAACAAAGGGATGTTATGTAACAGCTATTTATACTCGCACTCCCGTTCCCTCACCCCCTCCCTCATGTCGCGCATGCAGCGCCACATGCAAAACCAAAATGGAGCAGCTCTGCCTTCTCCTTTGGCTACGTCGGCCATCTTTGAGTATTTACAAAATGAGAGCACAACTGTTATTTTTCGGGGACTTTTCACGACACTGGCGAACACACACCTGCAGTGGGTGTTGTTGCCAGGAGGTCAGGAAGAGAAATGACAATTTGTCACAACACTTCACAATCCAGGAAATTTAATCAAAGCTGGAATGTGTCAAAACAAGTCTGAAAAGTTGTCAAGTGCACTAGCTTTTGTATGAAAACATTTGCTGAAGGAGTACTCGGGTCGGCCGTTTATTTCGGTGTGCTCTGAAGGTCATGAGTAAATAGTTAACTGTGTCGCGGGAGAACACCGTGCAAGAAGCGTGCTCAACTTGACGGGTCAACTGAAACCAAAGGTTAACTTGGGCTAACCAAAGCTGAAACTTTTCTTTCGGGGAAATAATGTGAGATTGTGAAAACAGGCGAGGCTTAGGTAGACTTGATTTGGTTGGGTGACGACACACTGTTTGCACTGAGTGGAGGTTTTACAATTAAATAGCTACCTCATGATAAATGTTGACTGGATGGAAGAAAGTAGGACTCTTGAATCCCTCTACTGTGTCCCCCTCCCCACCTCCACCTTCTCTCCCCACTGCCCCACTTCCGGAGGCCCAGCATGACCCACTTTAGACCGACCGGCAAGAGAAGTCAAGGGAGCGGGAGAGCAAGGCGGAATGTTTTGAAGGCTGAGACATTCCTCATTGTTCATTCACGGAGGCTTTATGTAACAAGGCCATCACGTGATGCAGCAGTGCCGCAGCCGTGGGAAGCCAAAGCATTATCTCCACCGCGGCGGCTTCTTTGCTTTAATCTGATTATGCGAGCCCCGTGATTGCACAACAACCCCATAGATGGGCGGACTGATCACAAGACACACTTCAACGGACAAACAGATACTTAATTGGGACAAACGAACGAAGAGACAACCAAGAAGCGTACTACTGAAATATAGAGGAAACCTAAATGTCATATATAATCAAATGTAATGAAGTGGCTTTGGAAAATTAAAAATCGCACAAGGTATGGCGGAGGGGGGTCTTCCCTAATGTAACATTCATGGATGCACACTAACCTATATACTCCAAGAACTATGCATTAGACTGCAGATCAACAAGCTGTGAAAATCTTGGTCACATGACTGGCTTGTGGACTAAAGTTGGACTGACCTGAATGGTGGTGTTGCCGCCCTCCAGCAAAGCAATAGCCAGCAGAATGCTTTCCTGGAAAACCCGGTCACTGGTGGTGTTCATGATGAGGTCAATCACCAGATCAGAGGCTCCCTCTTTGTCCAGGTGGCACTGGACCTCCGCTAGGCTCATTTCCCCACGACTCAGGCCCCCAGGGCCACCCAGCACTAGAAAACAGTTCAGGTCAATATGGGCAAAACAGGCATGTGACTGCAGTTCCTCAGAAGAAATCTATTAAATCTAGGAAATTTTTCGCAGAAGCCACTTTTACTAATTCACATATAATTGTGGTTAACCCACAGTTTATTACATTAAGACTTGCTATACAAATTGGTATAAGAGTAAATAGAATTGAAATACAGTATCATAGCAAGCCTAAGTGTTCATCAAAAATAAAACAGGTTCTATTTCAAAAGATATATTTAGTAATATTGTAAAACTGCAGGAGCACTTCTTGGCCAATGGTAATAAGAGTTGTTAACTTTTTTTAGGTGGAGGATTTTCCCTAATTACAAGACATATATTAACAAATAATTATTTCAGGGTTTTTTTTGTTTTGTTTTTTAATCCCCCCCCCAAAAATGCACGTGACGATAAAATTCCCACTGTGCAGTACACATGCGAGAGAACACTGGATATTTCCGTATCAGGTGGAAAGCAAGTTTACACAGGTTTTGTGCATAGTCGTGCAACAAAGCACATCACGCAAGTGATATTTCCAGAACCATTCACCTCGGATCACATGCCAGTGATTGTAAACACCGTTTTATTGTGACTGCCCAAAAACAAGACATCGGTGGGTTATTCTAAAATGAGTCATACGCGTCATGTCGAGATGGCCTGCGTTGGTATTTTGACTGCAGCCTGTAAAACAATGACCGTGTTATCAAAGTGTGGTTGTGATAAGTGTGCGGCGCTGGTCATGCTCAAAGGGCAGGCCTGCGCACAACTTTGAGAGCGATAAGAGCTCAGGGTCAGACAGATAGCGAGCGCCATCCTTGCCTAACATGCTAAGAGACATTTGTTTTACTACAACGACATCAGGCGTACATATTTTGGTTGAAGATAAGGAAACATTCTTGATGGACTAGATGGCTGGTCACACGACAGACGGCGGAATCAAAATGTTTTCATTCATTTGGGTGTTAACCACCTGACTGCTTTTTGCTGGGTCCTACGGGGCTGAGGGGGCCACTGCCGAATGACGTCAAGCTGTCCCTCCGCCCACCGCTGCGATGGAAGTTGCCATAGTAACGGTTCACCAGAATCTGCCTCAGTGCCTCGCCCTATCAGAGGAGGAGAAAAGGAAAAATGCAATGACATGATTGCAGCCATGTGGCAGGAGTGTGGCTGGTTAGGTAACAGGGGACAGTCATCATTCCTTTTGTGGACTGGACCTTCATCACAACAAAATATCGTCAACACAGGAACAGGAACATAATCAAAACTCGCGTCATTTACCACCCACTGGACTAAAAGGAATGATTGCTAACATCAGTGACCCAGTCGAATGACATTTAAGGATGCGCTTTTTCACTAAGATAGACCTGAGGCCACCTCTCTCTCTCTCTCGCTCTCTCACACTGTGACTCATCAACTGTTGAGCATTAAGCAGCACGATTTTGCTGTTGTCATAGCAACGGCAGCTCGTAGTTACCTGATGAGACCTCCCATGGGACGTGACGTAAATGAAAAATGACGTGTGCGCGATTATGTGACAGGTCTGTCAAATTGCGCGGTCCTCGATAGATTAATACGCAAGACCTGGTTCTCAAGTTAAATTGTGAATTTATTGCTTTTTCAACACAGGTTAGTCATGCTTTAAGATCCAATCAAGTGTCAATCAATCTTATCGTCTTGCGACTTTTTCCAGTCACTTTTCTCGCTGATATAACTGTTCCAGATTTTGTTAGTTTTTGTAATTTTCTCTGGAGTTTAATCAGTGACATACTACCAAATTGCTGCGCTGCAGATGAAACTGATACTAGCTGACTTGACTCAAGCTGGAGTGCAGCTGCTGACTCTCACAAACTCGTCTCATGATTTTGTTTTGTTGTCGAGTTTGCCTGACCTCTTCCTTTCTCGGAGAAGAAATTGGTTATGGATGATGGCGCCTTCACAAGAAGGCTTTATTTGAAGCTTATCCAAAAAGAAGCTGCCAATGCACAGAACGTCCTTGGCTAAATTTCTGCAAAATCAAAATTGTGTGGCGTTTTTGAGATTGATGATTTCTTCACATCTTGCTACATCTACGTGTACGTACCCTTTTCTGGTCCTCCAACAACTTCTCAGGCTGGTTCTGATCCAGCTGCTGGGTGCAGTGATGAAAGTTAGGCCAGACAGATGCAAGCACATGCATTTAATTAGAAGACACAGCACAAAAAAAATTAAGTCCATGCAAAAGGCCATGCAAAGGTCAACTGAGAGCGAGCCGTCATGCGTATGGTACTAAAAATTATATACGACACTGCTGAACTACAGGAATATGTGCGACTTTTAAATAAAATGTAAAAAAAATAACTTGTTTCACAAATCAGTCACTGTGGTCTCTATTTTCCCAACCAGGGAATCAAGTGGGCTGTGTTCACACCCACAACGGCGCAAACGCCTATGTCCTCCTGTACCATTCCAGGAAAATGCTAAAAGAACGAAAACACCACCCACAAAAATAACGTCGTAACTTTACTTTCCAGCTCACTGCCACAAGCCATTTAGACAAAATTATGACGTTCACTCAAAGAAACTCTTATTGCTTATTTTAAATCACGGAAGCACATTTCTGATTGACATCTACCTATGCATGGACCGCAAAAAAGGTGAAGTTAGTTGATACTATAACAAAAGTACAGCAAACAGGGACAACAAAAAATGCGGACGTCTGCAAAGCCAACACTGCAAGAATTAGAGAATAAGAACAAACACTGACTCAAGCAACTTCACCTTTAAAAGTCAAGGATGAGTAAATCCAATGATCATGACTCACAAAGTTCAGAGAATGGCTGGATGAATAGAGGTCCGGTGTTTTCTGCATTGTGCATTGTTTGCGAATGCAAACACGAGGGATTCGGATTATAAAATGCTTAGAAGTATGATTATTTACCGTGCAGTAGGTACAATAACATGACTCAGAGTTCTAAGTGGCAATGCTCAACATAAATAGTTTAGTTAAAAAGCAGGGGCAGGCAGGGGAGTTAGGCTAGGGGTTAGAGTTACATAATCAATCCAAAAGAAACCAGGTCACTAAACCAGTGACACAGAGCCGCTTAGAGCAGCCATCTGTCACCAAAACACAGAGTCGAAGGCAAAACAACAAACACTGACACTTCCACAACTCAACTTGTCAGTCCAAGTCAAAATCAGGAGCCAATTATGCCACTGTTGAGTTTTCTCGAGCTGTGCCGTAGCACAATAATTTTGAATTTTCGATTTGAGGGTATTCCGCTTCATCCCAGTCAAATCTCATTAAGTTGGGAGTTCATTCACAGGTCAACACACATCAGCACCAGGTATACTAAAGTATATAATAAAGACACCCCATAAAAACTAGAAAAAGCTTGCTGGGCTAAGGGCATTCACATAAATACAGAAAGTAAGATGTGAAAACACTATTTTAATTAATAAACACTATTGTTCTTGCTAATGTTTTGGTCTTCTATGCAACGTAATATTAAATGTTACGAGCAACTAGTGTAAAAACTACAACCAAGTCAATGGCTGCCACATCAAACCAAGGAGCAGCAAATGTAGTAAAGACGGATATATAGTTGATGGTCGTAAGTCAGACCACAAACACCACGGAGAAACCCTTTGACAGCTGCCACATCCGCCCTGACTGCATCACATTCTACCAAACTGGAAATTCCCCGAGAGAAACCCCCTTTGGGTAGAATCACAACACTCAGTTTGACAAAATGACGTACATGTGACAAGCATGTACAAAATAGGCCTTTGAAAGTAGCCAAACAAATACATCTTTGTGTGCTGGGGCTGAGACACAGAAGCACTTGGTGTTCACAGCTAGCCTGATTCCTATGGGCACTGCAGCTGACCTGCACTGCAAAAGCCAAAGTGGAAGAATCAACTTAATGCAGAAAAAATCTCGTAACATTTTGAAAACCAGATCCCATGATATGTTTAGGAGGGAGAAGGGAGGCATGAAGCATGACTTACTCTAAATGAGGGCTTGCGTAATAGGACCGTGACCACGCATGCGCACGCTCACGTGCACACGCACACACACACAGACAGTGTCGAGGGAAACTTGAGTTTACTTATATAAGTCCATGCCCGTGACATTTGGCAATGACGTAGGTGCACCAACACCGCCAATGTTGCTGTGGCAGCTTTGTAAACTCCCAAAATCTTTCATTACTTTATATTAAATAGTATTACATAAATGTGTTCAATTCTGCCCTCATTTTTTATGGCGAGTCAGGAAAGTTCAAGGAGTTGTACCACAAAGACATATTTTCCCTTTTGGAAGAAATTCCCCTGGTGAGTTTATCAAACTTTCCCTGCCATGTTTTTATGCGTTCCTGAAAGAATTCTTCCGGGATACTCGTCATGAAAACGTCCGTTCTTCTCGGCCAGGAATTAGACGGCCACGGTTTGTCTCGCCATGCGGCACCTCTACTTCTAACTTACTGCAGGGTCGCTTTTTAAACTCACTAGTTGAAAACTTGTTTGTGTTTGAAATGCCTTTTGTAAAACCAGTCCTTGAACCTTTCTGAAAATAATATGTAGACATTATTCTTCCACATGCACATAGTCTGTTTACTACACTACATGCAAGAAGTCAATTGTGTAGGAGCAGCAGGGAGAATTTAGGATACCCGAGTTAAATAAAGACTTGTGTCACAGGTTAATAGCAGGCTGAATGTGAAAGAAGAGATTCCAAATATGCAGACTGACACATGGAGGGACAAATACATTGCGGCACCACTGCCATTTTTATGTCCGTGACAAGAGATACAACACAGGACAGGTGTGTGTGTGTGGTAGTGTGTGTTGGGAGGGGGGGGAATAAACTCTCATGCCCAACTGCATACCCTGCACATCCTCATAAACCCATTTTTAGAGACAGGTGCCCCCCCCCAACACACACACATACAAACACATGCACACACAGACACACTAAATGGCTCCAGCTCACTTCTATCCTCCACAATTGTAGCTGAAGGTCAAACAGCAGCGGAAGGGCTGAGTTCCAGGAAAGAGAGAGAGAGGGGGAGGTGGGGGGGGAGATGCCGGGTTCTTATGTAACCTCAGGCCAGAATTGGAAGGGGCCCAGGAATCATGCAGTTTGCAGGCAGGGAAAGAAACTAGGACACAACCTCAATGACTGCTACTGTCGTCACACTTGCACACATCACATTAATACGTGCATATGGCACGGCACGCACACGTACACACACGTTCATAGTGTCCCCTATCGGCACTGAGAGGACGTGCAGGGGGAAACACCCAACTCATGGTTGAACACGGGCAAGGAAAAGAAACACCTGGATGACGGCCTATGGGAGCACTTTGGATTCTATTGCTTCTTCACCATCATCAATTGATGGCACCTCCATTTATAAATTGATCAATACAATTTTGCACGTCTGTTACTTCGCTTGATCATATTTTACAGCCATCTATTATTTGCCGGCAAGTATTGGGCTATGTGATTGTTTACCCAACAATAAAATGATTTAATTAAAACCCAACATAAAATGACTGTTTACAGTGGATACATACTTAGGTAATGTTTGTTAATCTGTCAAGTAAACCACACACAAGTAAATTACTAAACACACACACGCACGCAAGCGCACGTACACACACTTCCTATTTTGTACTATTGCGACATTGGCGCTCATCCCTGAAATCAGTCTAACTCGAGCACTCAGCCACGGAAGCAGCTAAAGTCAGTACGGTTACAAAAGAAGCTACAAGAACCGAGGACACAAACGGATAAAGTAAAAAAGAAATAACCTTAGGCATATCCATCTCATCATCAAAGGCCCTGAGCTGAAAGAGAGCAGAAGGTTTGCGGGGTTAGATAACAGGCCGGGAAGCGCAGGCAGAGGTCAACAACACAGCGTGACAATGTTAGTTAAGTGAGTGATTTGGACAAGGTCCTCCAATCTAGTCGCTCGTAAAAGAGGCTTTGTGAATGCATGCGACCTGCTGTTTAAATTTGTCACATTTGGCTGAAAAGATATCAGAGAGGGTCTCGATATGTGACAAAAATCCAAGGGCAGAAAACCCTTCAAAATAGGGGAAATAATTGGATTGTTAGACCCGTTAATACACAACGATTTGGAATATACTTTGTGGAAACATCAGCACTCAAAAGCAAATATATATTTTTCATGGTTTCATTCAGATTTGAGTAATGGAATAATTCTTGTCTCGGGGGCCTAAACCGATCCATTTTTGTGCATCATTACATAACACCATAGAAATGTTTTAGGCCACTGCTAACTTTGTTGATTTTATTGCCTTTTTTTTTTTTGGTCAGAGCTATTAAATTTTAGTGAGCATTTGAATAACTTTCAGAACATTTACTTTTTAGCTAATATGACAAACAGTAAATGGCTCCCCTTGGCATGCATGAATATTTAAAACAGGAAATTGAATTTGTGTATATATAGAGAGATAATATAACACAATATCTGTAGCAAAAATTCAAATGTATTCCAAACTACACCGTGACATTTCGAAAAAATATATATGAAAGACCACTCATGTTCGCTTGAGAAAAAAAAAAGACAATAATTCTCGAGTGCCCGAGTAGAGAATGGCGTATCTGGTGAGTGTGGTGTATATGACCTACCTTCTCTCCATAACCACGGTCTTTGGTCATCATCTCTCGAAGCGTCTGCAGAACTTTAATGCACAGCCTCTCCTCATTTTCCTCCAGCAGCTGCTTGGTGTGCTTGATCAGCCTACACAAATACATCAATTAATATCTTTGATTTCTCCCTCAATCCAAAGTAATGGCTATTAATGTCTTACTTGCAGATGAAACCTCCACTTTCACACTTTTTGCGCGACTCAGTGTTTTCTGGAAAAAGCAGCTCAGGCCGATGCAACACATCCACGAGGACGGACAACTCGGCTTGGACCAACGGACGGAGACGGTCCTCCAGCGCTGACACGATGTCCTGCGTTCCGCACAAACGTTGTTAGCACTCGTTCGAATCGGGTCAAACCGATAAACCCGCCGTACCTGCAGCCGCTCGATGATATTTCTGTAGTCCCGTGACGCTGTCACTACAGAGTCTTTCCGGGCGGCGTTACGAGCCGACAGTCTCCAGCTCATTGCCGTTTTCTGCACAATGTTGTTGGACTTCACAAACAAGTTGTTCACTTGGTTGTCAAGGTCCACGGGGATGGCGATGGCTCTACCTTTGGCTGGTGGGGACGCACAAATGTGAATGGGTAACTGCTTTTCATGGCAGGCAATTGGATTTTTTACTAGGTATTCAGCTTACCAACATCTGACAGGACTTTGATACAATTTTCCACGCAGCCTTTCTGGACAGGGAACAACCAGTTGCAGTGGTAGACCCTGAAAACTGCCTGCAGCAGCTGCACAAAGACTGGCTGTCTGGTCTGAGAAGAAGAAAAACAACAGAAGCAAGTCATTTCTTCACATGATGATCAATATTGTTTTTCTATAGCACTTGTCCCCATTAGGGTTGCTAATCTTAGTTGACTTTGGGCGAAAGTACACACATTTTGTATTCCATAATAATATTTTCAGGGGGGGGGGGGGGGGTAATTTAGTGGCGCTATGGTAGTGTTCCACATGGCCCTGAATTCCTGAGAAAGCACCCACCTAAAAACCCAAATCATGGCCATGCACAGACAGACGCTCATAGAAACACGGACGTTTGTCAAATCAACGCCTCTTAACAACATTTACATCACCGACAGTACGTGCGCTCCACCCTTATTGACAAACAAATACCTGGAATATTTTCCCCAATAGAGAAGCCTGTGGCAGAGAATACAAGCAGGAAAGAAATGAAATATTACAAATTGTGACATGCAGATGCTAGTATATGGCAGTACGTTCTAAATACAGTCATTGGTAAATTCCGCATAATTATCTAATAGGTGCCTGTAGGTGAAGGCTGCTCATCTGTGCTTGCGAGTCAAAGTCAAAAAACACATTGGCTGGACTTCTTGAATCTCTCCAATCTGCCTGACATCGCTATTACCTAAGGTAACTTCAACGGACTGCACAGTTCTAATCTAAACATCAGAGCGGGGGGCTATTCAGTTACAATTACGTGAGGGGGAGCTAATGGGCAAGTACTTGCAGCCATACTTACATTCTGTCTGATGGCTGTCTGGAGTACAGCATAGACATTAATAGACTGGAGGTTGTGCAACCGTTATTAAGCGAGAGAAAAACATCAATCTAATCTAGCAGTGTGTCTCATGTTAGCCGTGCTTCTTGGAAGTCATTCATCCCTCTTAATGATAGCTATCTGAGACTGGGAGAAATAGGAGAGCAATGTCTGACATGCCGGGGAGGAAGATCCGTGGGTTAGCGCAGGACAGCAGGGACTTCACCATTCAGTTTTAACAGTCAGCCATATCATGACGTGAAATAAAATAATCTAACAAGATTTACTGCTCAAGACATTTCATATGATTATTTCATTTAGGAAACATTCATATCAATATGCAGCGTTTTATTTCTATAGTAAAATTTGGACAATAAAATCAAAATAAAAAGAGATTATTTTTTTCAAGTACATGGAAACATTCACGTTGTTTGCGTGGTTCTAATTTCATACCTGCAAGGTGGTGCTCTGGTCAGAAAAAGGCGAGCTAAAAAACGTGGTGACAATACTCATGACCGTCTCAGTCACGTAAGACTCCAGAACGGTGTCGGCGTGCTTGCGATCGCTTGTATTGTTGCAAACCTGCAAAAAAAAAAAACATATTTAATTGATGCGCCATTGCTTTCCCGATCTATTCAATCACGTTACCTACTCTGCAAATGTCAACCAGGAAGTTCTCAAAGAGTTTCCACATGTGGTTGGAAGTGTAAATTTCCTTCATTTCAACCTCGGTGTCCACATAGCAATGGTTGAGGAAGTTGATATAGGCAATTTTGACCTGAAGTGAAATGAAACATTGCAGTTTAAGAATTGGCGGGAGAAGGACTTGTTATATTTGCATTCCACTCACCTCTGGGATGCAGTCCTCATTGGTCACCACTCGCACGATGTCATCCAGCGGGAGCAGCGAGTTACATTTGATCTCCGTGTAGACGTTCTTGCCCTCCGTGCAGACGGCTAAAAGTTCCACCAGGTGAATATGGTACATCAGTGGACTGTTCTCATCCATGCGATCCCGCTCCGACCGCATCATCTGCACCAGTGTTTGAAAGGAGGCGCGATCATTGTAGAAGACCAAAACGTCTTCGCCCGCATTCACCAGCTGTGAAACACAACAACAGACTTGAGGACAAAACATCGACTCAGATGCTAACAGTTGCAAACGGCGCATCACCTCGGCCATAACGATGTCCTGACACTTTTTGATGAATTTATTCTCTGCTTTGACGATTGTCTGCAGAAATTTTAAGTACTGGACGTTGCGTCCATGTGTTTCGATGCAGTGGACAAAGTGTTGGACCACGCGCTCATTGATTTCACTGCACAGCTGGAAGTTGTTCATGAAAATATGCTGCATGGTGATGGCTTCCAAAATCTGAAGAAAAAAAAACCAACATTGCTGCTTGCATGATTTTTAAACCATGACTTGCCTTTAGTACATTAATAGCCCACCCCGGGGTTGAGGAAGAGATTAATGTGCTTGTGAAGCAGAGCTTGGTTCTGCTGGTTCCCGGCACAGAAGTTTTGTAGGAACTGATGCGCTAACCGCATGATACCCTGCATGCGTAAATCTTCACCCTGGAATGAAAAAAAAAAAAAAAAAGTTGGACTTTTTTATTTAGTCTAGCAAAAGATTACTCAGTAGAAATTCACCTTCTCATACGGGATCTGTAGCAGCTCAAGGACGACGGCATGAGCCCCCATGTTCCTTAGTAACCTCTGTTGCTGCTTCCTGCTCTTCCTACCTGAGTGACCCTCCTGGACACAAAGCCTACAGAGGCGCAGGAGGATCTAACGAAGAACAGAAAATATTAAGACGTGATCACCATTTAAAAGAATTTTGCTGGATTACCTCTTTTACCACCCTGTAATTGTAACTGCTGGTGCTCTCTGGTTTGTTTGGCTTTTCGGCTCCTCCAGACTCTCCCTATGAAAGATAAGACACAAAAGAGCAAGGTCATCACATGTGAATTTTATCCATGCTTCTTCTTATTACCTTTTTATGTTGAGACTCAGTGGCCATCCCTTCTCCTGTATCCAAGACCTCATCTGGACCCTGCCTTTTGTAGACCCATAGCTCAGACTTCTCCACAATGGAACGCAGTTGGTCCAGGTCAAACTTAATTTGTTTGTAGTTCTCCACATCTTGACTGGTGACTAGCAACTGGACCTGGTGACACGTTCAAAGAGGAGGACTGTAAAGACCATACAACCTGAGATACACAGACACTTTTGTATGATGTACGACAATACCTGCTTGAATGCCTGAAGGACCTCCTGCCTTTGACTGAAATGCCGAAAAAGCAATTGGAGGGCCCGAGAAACCAGAGGGGGATAGTCGTGCATGGTCAAGTGAAGAAGGACTCTCAGGAAAGTCCGTCCGCCGTGATCGTCCAGATCCAAAGGAGTGTTCTCTTCACTGGCCGCACAAAATTATACAAAATTACACAAAATTACCGCTTTGATTTGTGATTGCGATCCTCAAATTGTGATTACCTTCCACCAAATATCCCTTCGGCCTGCTCTTCTATGTGCTCGAAATCCAGTGCTCCTAAAATGGCACAACTAAGTGACGTCATTTATTTCTATATGTGTTGGAGACAAACATTCATCTCATCTCACCTGGCATATTGTTTGGACCTTCAACTGTTCCAGTTATGGATAACTCACTTTGGGAGTTGCTCTCATCAAACTCCCTTTTAAAGATGGACAGCAGACAGGAGATCCTGTAGTCCAGGCGGACGTTTAATATGAACTGTGTAGAAGAGCAAATCATAAAATTAGCTGTTTTTATTTTTGGAGGTCATCGCCATTGCTTGTCATGTACCTGTAAGATCTCAATGATCTTCAGCTTGGTGTCCATGACCAAAATGTCTTGTTTCTCCGGTTCAGTCTGAGTCTTGACAGCGCTTCCGTTGGCGGTACTATTTGATGTTGTGGGTAGAAAGCCGCCGCCTCGGAGGACCACTTGTGACATCAGCTCCCCAACGCCATGAATGGACCTTATCACATTACTGCCTGGAAGAACATACAAATAAATTCAAAAAGATAAAAACAAAATAGAAATCTGTTGTTAGTTAATTTGCCCTCGTAAGGATACTCACCCATTCCGGGTTTCATACCTTTGCTCTCATCTCCCTTTTCCAGCTTGTTGAAAGAGAAAATTGTGCTCACATGGACACAATCTAGAATAGCTAGAAGGATCTTGGTGAGTCTTAGTAAATCACTGAAGTTATAAAAGCCAAAATAAATCAGATTCCTGGACAGATTTACCACCTTAAGAAAAAACAAACAGGAAGTGATTATTTTATTTTTATAATCAGAATGCGAGCTATGATGCGGTCAAACTCACCTCAAAGGTGAGCTTATTCTTTTCTTTATCTGCAAAAGGAAAACTCTGGCAAACCACATCTCTGAGGTAGTTCTCGACAAACTCCATCGTCTGTGAGAATCGCTCCTTAATTTCATCTTTGGATGTGCCGTCGTTGTCGTAACTCCATAGAAAACACATCAAAACGATGAATACACACAAAGACATGACGACGTGCACAGTTTTGCCCGTCAACTCACTCGTCGATCGCAATTTCCGATGGGATCTCTGACCACAGTCGTGCGTATTTGACGGGTGTGACCTGTTCCTGGGGATCGCGATCTACGTGCATGTGCAGCATCATACGGCAAAACGAGGCTCGCAGATCATAAGGCAAGTCTTCGTCTGACATGCAGCGTAAGATTAAATCGACATCCAGCTGGCCGGAGATCTTGTTAATCGCCAGGTACTGCCTGTCCAAACACATCCTGGCAAACAGATTCAGCTGGTACCTGCCAAAGGAGAACAATGACAATAAAACTGAGCTCTTTTTATTTTTTTTAATCAGAAGGCCAGAAGTACCTATAGTAACTGATGACCTCCTGGTCCTCCTTTTGACCCTCCTTGGCATCCTGGGCCAACTCCCTGATGCTTTTGCTACGGATCTCTTTATTACTGTCCTTCCAGAATAACCACACTTCCTCCTCATCTTCCTCCGACTCCTCAGAGTTGTCCCCGAGCGCTTCCCCTTCAATTTCAAATCTTGACAGCACTAGTCTGCAGCAGGAAGGTTTCGAGAAAAAAAGAAAAAAAGATACATTTCCTAGAAAATGTTCAAGCCGGGCTATTTTGGACTCCCTTTTCGAGGAAAGAGCACTTACTTAGTTTCAATTAGTATGTCTCCGTTAGTGGGATCCAGCACAGCATTGCAAATCAGCTCTTGCGTCACAGGAATGGATTTATTCATGGACACGCATAAGTCCGACAAGTAGTCCAAGAACCTAGACAGAAGAACAAGACATTCAACAATCAACAACATAAATCATTCATTTATTAGAATCAAGTCAATGGTTCGTCACGCAAAGCAGCTTTACCAACCTGGGCTCACGGTTCTTGCGGACCAGGCTGACAAAGGTGTCAATCTCTGCAGCAGTAATGTGTTTCTCCAGTAACTTGCGGTTGTTATGGAGGAGAGCTGTGATAGTGTCTTCTGCCAGAACATCATAGCCGATTTGTTTCTGCATGAAGCGAAATTGTTTGGCAATATACTCCTGTGGATGCAAACAGGCAGACAATGACATCAAGATTTGCAAGATTTGATTAGTGCCGCTACACATGTGAGTTATTTCACTTGCAAATCAAGAACCGCTAGACCTCTACCTGGTTCTTGCGGTAGTCCTGTTGGGAGTGACGCAAAACCCGGTAACACAGTCGGCAGATGTGCCGGAAGGGGGCGTGGCGCTGGTCGGCGAGTTCCTCCAATCGAAGCATTGGACCATCGCCGCTGTCAGTAAATGGGGCTTGAAGCAGCTTGAAGATCTAAATCCAATAAAGGGTTCAAACATGTCTACAAAAGTCTGACAAGAATTTCTATGACGTGCTGAACTAATATTGTTACCTGTTTGAGAATATTCTGTTCTCTCATGAGTTTCTGCCTTTCTCGGTTTGGTTTGTTGACTGTGATCTCGAGAACATCTTGTCCATTGTTGGGAATGTCAACAACAAAGAACACTAGATCTTCTAGAAGTTTTGTAACTGCTCTGGTTTTTCCGAGAAAGAGAGGGGGAAAAAAAAAAAAAAAATCAACCTAATTTCAACGAACAAATAGCTGCTTTGACTCGGTACCTCCTTTCATTTTGTGTGATGGTGCCTTTCTCGAGCTTTCCAGCGATAGACGCCAACACTTTACTGGCATCGTTGGCAAAGTCGAGGTCTCGCACTTCAGCTGGGGAAACGGGCACAATCGCAAAGGCCTCTTTGTCCTCTTTCAGTGTGGACGTGCCAATCTGTGATTTGCAAAGGAATGTCAGAGACAAATATGGACTCACCAAACTCACATCAGTTGCTCGCTAACGTTTTATCGCACACTTACGCGAAGCATGACGGGTTTTTCCTCCTCTTTGTCGATGGGTTGGTTGGTGCTGTGTACCCATGTGTTGGTGCACAAGTGTCTGAGGCGCACGTATGAATTCCTGAAATCACATTTCCAGATTTTTAACATATGGTTTTGCTATTATTGTATCGCCAAAAGCGCTCATACAGTGAGTCTTAGGGCAAGTGAAATAGAAGCTGAATATAAACAAAGGTGCATGTTGCGCAACAAGATGGAGAAACAAGGTCAGGCCATCAGGTTGCACACGAAGCCAATTTACTCATGTACCTGGGTACGAGCGAGTCCCCTCCTCTTAACGTGGTGGGGTCCAACTCAAATATCGAAGAAATGTCATTTCCATCGGGGACGGAGACAAGTGTGTACATGACTTTATCGGGTACATTTCTCAAACGGGTCCGCAAGGCCTCTTGCTCCGAATCATGCTGGAAGCAGAAAACATGCAGTGTCAACATTCAAAACAAATGCAATCTGCTAATCCTGCATTTAATGGAAAACAAAGGTAAGCAGCTTTGTTAGAGAAAGAAGGGTTTACTGCCGTCTTACATACAGCGAGGGGATTTCTAGGAATGAGTGTGGGCGGGGCAGCAGGAAATGTAGATTGCAAAAGCATTATTGCTCTGACAACAAAATAAATGCTTGACTAAATAAAAATGAATTTTCCTAGTTAAAAGTCAAATGATTACTTTAATAATGTGTTTATGAGGCTAATAAACTTAATTACAATAAATCGCCTGCATTAAATTGGAAACTTGTATAATCTGATAATCAGATAGACATCTTAATGACTTTCTTGAATGTCTTTCTTCACTCAGTACAATTTCAAGGTGCGCCTAATGTTGTGGATAAATAAATGTAAACATTTAAATAAGCCAATAAATGCTATCAAGTTTGATATCTGATTTGTTTTTATTTCATTCCATTTTTGTTTTTAATCTATTGATGGATGCAGTGAAAGCCAAATCGAGAGCCTCCAGTTGAACACTGAAGTAGCATCATCAGTGGATGACTGCCATCTGCTGGTCATGAATAACCACAACTGTGTATACTATGCAGTACTGAAACAGCCAAAAAGTCTACCCTTATTTAATTTTGTATTTGTTTGAAATATCAAGATAGTTTTACTCGTTGTGGGAGCGAAACTACTTCATGTGCTTACTGAGGCTCGTGACTCCAGGCCCTCCTCTTCATATTCTGGATTCACCTATAAATACACAAAACACATTTTATTCAGGTTTGACTTCTCAAAATCCAATCGGACAAATTATTTTACTGTTTTGCAGTGGACTAACCTCTGCAGCAAGGTAATGTCCGGTGGCCAAGTGTTTAAACCTGAACAGACTGTTCCAGTAGCCGGCCCCGCCTCGGCAGGGATCGTGTTGTACGACCTGACGTGCGCACAGTTCAACTGTTACAGGCGGTTTGGAACAATTGCCCAGGAATGACTTTTTCTCCTCACCTCTATTTCCCAAAGGGCTTTGCTACTGGTTGCTGAGGTAGCCGACTGCCGCCCGGTGGTGCGAAGGAACACGTATTGTTTTTTCCTGTGATCATCGCAAGTGAGGAATTTTTCTTGCTCAGCGTGAAACAAGCGTACCACATCGCCCTGGGAAGAAGCACAAAGATTTTTTTACATTTTTTATTTACCAGCTACATTTTAAGATTAAAGGGACAACATGTACTGTGTGTCATCGTTTTTAATTAAATACAAATTGTGAGCCTAACTTGAATTCTGTCAACAAAGACTGATATTATAGATTACATGGTTAAAATTAAAAATATTTGGGTGATGGTGTAAAATAATAAAACTGACTTAGGACAATTTATTTTCTATTATCTGTGAGGGGGGAAAAAATGGCACAAATTATTGAGAAAGGATTAAATCCATAGTGTGCTGGCCCATATTTGGAGCTTTGAATGTGATTCAAATAATATGACAATGATAATAACGATCGTAAATTAAACGGAAAAAAAGACAAACTTTGACAAACCCCTTTTAAGACGATCTCCTGATTGTCGCTCCATTTCATGAACAAGACTATCTTCCAGCTTGTGTTGCAGTTGACAGAATTCACCTTAAAAAAAAAGTCGAATGTCACTGAAGGAATCATCTAAAACGTATTCACAGTTGAAGTACTATTGTAGTGTTTTGAATTGATTCGCCACTCCACAACCAAACATGGCCACGGAGAAATCAAATCATCAGCACCACCGGACCTCGTTGCATCCCGGGTTATCCACGAGTTGGTGTGTGCTGGCGTGGAGTGGCTGGCCTGCATTCACCGGGTTCAAGACCACTTTATCGCCGATCACCACCTGCCATCACACAAAAAGCCACCAACATGAAATAAAACCAAAAAAAAAGTCGTAGTTGTTGCCAACAGCTAGTATGCTAACTATAACAGCGATTATGATTGTTTATGACGGTAATGTGGATTTGATGGACTTTTTTTAAAGCAGCAATGAGTCCCTCGTGAAACTCAAGTTGATAATCAGTCCTCATGCAATAGCTAAAATGAGTTTGTGAGGAGCTTACGCCAGCTACTTATTGACTAGGTGCAAGCCGACAACAAGGTGCTCGTGCCAACAAGGGATTGGTGACCCAGGTAAAATCCGACTGGGCTGGCAGAGCTCAATGGATAGTCAATGCAATCTAATTTGCCATCTAAATTGACAAAGCAGATCTTTTTATTTTGATGTTTGCCGGTTGCTCCTTATCTCGCTGAGGAAACAGGAAACAGGAGACTCCAACATATCGTATGTTTTATGCGAGGGTTGCGCCGACTGAAGAGTCAAACGTGTGTCATCAAAAAACTTCCACAAAATAAGAGTCTGGAATCCCTTTAGCCATTGTTCACTTATTCATCATCTGACTCAAAAGGTTGGTGCTTTTATTGCAGGCTCTTAAAGGCTTTCTGAAAGCTTTTACTACACCATATTATGGGATAGATTGTCATCGCTAGCACAAAATATGATCATTTGTGACTCACACTGTCTCCGATGGAGCGCAGCTTGTAGAAGGGCTGGATGTAGAACCAGGAGCCTTCATTTCCTGCAGGGTCCAGCATCACCCTCATGGCGTTCTTCTCCAAGAGCGCAGGCAAGCGTTTGTTCACCGTCAGGTATTTGTTGCTCTTTAGGTGGAGGAGCTAAGAGGGGAAAAAGTTGTGGATGTGGTTAAGCTGGTACAATTTCATAAATTCATTCCAGATCTTATTTCAGAATTCTTATATCAGAAATAATGGGAATGCAAAAATAACCAAATTTTCCTACAATACAAGAATTCTAACTCGAGTGAGTGGGGCTATTTTCATATCTTATGACAAACCTGAATAACATTCCCGTACTGAATTACTGTTCCAAGCAGCTTTTTGTTTTCCGAGTCATTTTGTTTCTTCTCCAGATCAGCTGCATGCTATAAAAATAAAGTGAGGGAGGGGGTGAGCATAGGTGGTAAAGCACTCAGGTATCCACTGCATTAAACACAAGTTTGTCAATTTGAACACGGTGACTATAAAGCACTAAAAAAATTGGAAAAGACACAAACTATCCAAGGTAACAAAGTAGAGATGTCAATGTTTTTTTTAATTTTTTTTATGAGAATGTAGTCAGATAACCAACTGCTTTAAAAGGTATTGTGATAGCTTGAAGGATAAGGAGGAAAATGTAGAGGACAAAAAGTTGGAAGTAAAAGTCTTAATAATGGGCTATAAAAAGAATGTTTAATATACTGCCTCAGCAAAAGTACTTTGAGTGTGCAGAACATGTCAAATTCCTTCAAACCACGACAAGCTTCTTCTAAATCAGAAGAATAAAAATGTGCGGACATTTCTCAATCTCACATCTTCGTGTTGAGTGTTTGAGCTGTGTCCAGTGCCCTCGACCTGAGCGAATACGGCGAGGCCGAGGTGTTGTCACACTTACGTGGAGCTTGTTGAGGAGCACCGTGTCTGTGTTCCCTCCAGGCTTGGCCGCTTTCCAGAATTGCTTTTGGGCTGAGTAGCGGTTCATGGGACACAGTCTGAAGAGACAGTCTTCCAGACAGGTTTTTTGTTTTTTGTTTTTTTTTTAAATAAAGACAGAGGAAAACAAACAAACAGCAGTATGAGGCAGAACATTTTCCAAATGTTAAATATTTGTTTAAAAGAGAAGGTCTATTTCTAACATCAAAACATTCAACGTATTTTGATCAAGCTATCACTCGAGTTCCACTACAGACGCATTCATAAATGAAAATGGAAGCTCTTCAGCCGGGTTTGAAGACTACCAGGTAACTGTAAGCGTGTCAGTCTGTGTGCATGCAGTCATTTTGAAGATAAGAACCATTTGGTCTCGATCTCCGTAGGGCGTGCAAGCATTTTCTGACAACCCAAGGGAGTGCAAAGCTACAGCGGTGAGGTCAGTTTTGAAAGAACGGTAATGCGAGGCTCTTATCAGTGAATGCTTCACTTCATTTTCATAGATAGCGTTAAAGCAGTCGTCTCGTTTGCATGAGAACACGGTTGAGCTTAACGCAGTTCCTCTTTGAGCCTAGAGAAGTTCCTCTTCTTCGGCTGAGCTACGAGTGACTTCGCATCTCCTCGGCCCGATCTTCTATTTTGAGGGTGTGAGAAGAGGGAAGGAGCAGGAAAAGAAAAAAGCTGCACCATCCTTTCCCTGTTCTCTCACTCTCTCTACCAGCTTTGGTTGCAGCAACATGTCCAAATAAGGCCAAGCGAGAGAAGAGAAGTGGGATGAAAAAGAGGGTGGGGATTCCCTATCTTTAACGTCCTTATTCTTTCATCCGTTCTTTGCCTTTAGAAATTCCACAAATTTCATCAGGTCAATGCTCTCTCCATCTCTGCAAAATGTTCTTCAACCACATCAGATGTGGTTTACTTAAGCAGAACTCAAAATACTGTTTAAAAAAAAAAAAAAAAAACACAGGAAAGGAAGTGGCCGAAAAATGAGGAAGACAGGAAGACAGTGAAAGAATGTGAAGCAGTGAGAGAAAGAGAGCGAGAGTAAGACAGGCTGCAGGAACAGAGAATCTAAAACTTGCATCTGATAAATGTGCATTGTTCGTATTTCCACGAGTAAATGTACACTTAAATTATAGATTTTTTTCCATATGATCACTTTCAAACACTTTCTGTAAACATTTCAGTTTAGTTGTCATAGAATGCAAGTTTGGGAAATGCATCAGCCCGCAATTGTTTTTAATTAAAGGCAACTGTGAGAGCACATGTTGCTTTAGTTGTACTGAAACCCAGCTCAGAATTCCTTCTGGGGTCACTAGGCAGGAGAACTGCTGGGAGTAATCCGGAGCCTTGTATCTCCTGGAATCATTAACATTCTTGGCATGTAAAACAATCTTATATTAGCTAATTATTTTTTTAAACACTCTAGTTACAGTATGGCACCTCACTGTGTTATACTTTATACATATTTATTATCTTTGCAGTATTTAAACGGATGACAAAATCAAATTTGGTCCAACAAACTGATCAGAATATCAAATTTGACCTCAGTGAATGACTGCATTTACATATGATCACTTTAAGTTTTTTATAATGGTCACTATAGTGTGCATGTGTCGAAATTAGTTTGTTGCATTCTATTAGTTCACCACTTGATGGCAATAAAAATTGAAAAACTTCTACAGACTGTCCCTTTAAGGAAAGTTGGTAGCTATACAGATTAGGAAATGTGGCTTTTGTCCAGTGTTGAATAATTTTAAAGTTATCAAAAATGTCACGTGATACGAATGCTTCCTATTATCGCTGTAAAGTGTGAGCAAAATCTTCATGGAGTGAACGCAACATCTGGCAGGGACCTAAAAACACACATTGCATAAGATTCTGTTCTGATTCTATTCTGTGTTAAGTCAACAAAAGCCTCAATGATCTGGGTTGTACAAACTCGCTCCAAAGTTAAGAGATGGAGGAAGCATCTCATCATTTGTGCAGAGCATCTCAGGCAACAAATGCCATGTCCCACAATAGCAGCTTTGGATATTTCCGGTAAGGTGTCGCCAACTCCATTGGCAGTAAAACTATGCACTTACCGGTATGTTGGACTTATTTGGAAAGGAATGCACCAAAGTTAGTTCTATTTTGGGTAATTAACCAGCAGACAGCGGTCTTGGAGAGAGACATTGATTTGTGTTGGGAAGGACTTGAGGTCATTGTACAATACAGCTCTGTATTGCAGTCAGAGACATACTAACAAGAAGACCCTGACGTGAAACAAAACCAGGTAAACCCAAGATCTTGATCAGAACCAGTGATTGATTATTGGTTTTACATTGCCTTCCGCTGACGACCAATCAAATTTCTTTTCCGTGTGTCAGTGTGAGATATAGTCTGCATGAGTGAAAGTTTGATTACATTAAGAGTGCTTGTGTTTACATTTGGGGGAAATGTTGAGCATACCTCAGCAGTGACAGTACTCGACCCAGATGATACTTAGCAAGACCTGGAGGCTATCGACTGTTATAGCACAAACGTCACACTGTTAATATTGATGATAGCATCAGTTCGATCATTTCTGGATTTTGGATCCACAATTTAGTTTGGACGAATCCTCCGCACCGACATGGGCCGGGGAAGAGACAACATGTTCTTCTGGTTGTCATCCAGAGTCACGTCACACTGACATAAAGGCCTCTTCTCATCAGAAGCAGCTGACAAAGCACTTCAACCTCACTCAGAGTGTTACACAAGCACAGCTCAAATATACTACAACTAATTCATTTCTTAACTCAACCACAGGTTGTTCCTTGTGTGTTAGTATGATCCATCTGGAAAAAATAAAGATGGGGAAAATTTAGCATATTGCTTCTGGTGGAAAGACATTTGGCGCACAGTCTAGCTCCTGACGAGTCAATAAGGTGACGGAGGAGGGAGCATGGAGGATTAAAGGACAAAAAGTGATTAGCCAAATCCTTCTATACAAGTGAGACATCATGTTTGCTGCCAAAGATCCTCTTCAAACAGAGTTGCTGGTTATTTACAATGCCGAGTCCAATTGAAGCCATATTATATTCACAATGTGAATATAATAAATGAAATAAAACCACACACAGTAAATAATAGTTTGATCTTTCCCGGTCATCTATTCATGTAAACTGGAGCGAGTGTAAATAAATCGGAGAGCACACCAAAGTTTCTAAACACAATTAAAATGTCTGCCCTACTTTTAGATTGTAAAATATCCTCGTAAAAATCACTGTGACATCAATAAGTCTTAAAATGATTTGTGCCTCTGTGATTGTGAAACATGCTCAACAATA
Organism: Syngnathus scovelli; assembly: GCF_024217435.2. Classification (NCBI taxonomy): domain Eukaryota; kingdom Metazoa; phylum Chordata; class Actinopteri; order Syngnathiformes; family Syngnathidae; genus Syngnathus; species Syngnathus scovelli. Next base: position 7,771,109 of record NC_090857.1, on the reverse strand, counting down.
CGCGGATGAGATTGAGCCTCGGCTCAGAATCGACTGCAATCTCCATTTCCACAGCAACGAGGAGAATTCCATTTGTAGATGGTTATCAAGCGGGCTAATTGGGAATGGCTCTGCTGCTTTGGACTGTTCTCAAAATATGCTCTGGTATAAACATTAGCCGTCTGAATCTACCAAACATGACCTTCCTTAAGGGACACATTTTAATCAGCTGTTTGCTGAGTTGATTGACAGAGTGTAAAGATTGCGCAAGATCAGAATCTTTCTGTGCAATGTAGGGCCCCCACAGAGACTCCAGCCTTAGAACCGAGGGTCATGAGTCTACTTCCTGTACGAGAACTATTTATAGCAATTACACCCAGAAACATCTCAAGGCTTTTTTTTTGTATGAAAACTTTTCCTCGGGTGCTCAGTTTCTGAGGTGAGATGGATGCAGCTCGAACATTGTCAATGGCATGCCTATTTGAAGTCCGGCGGGCCGAGGTACGTATTGTGGCCGTCACCAAAGAAACGCAGCACAACACATGGAGTGGTGTCTATCACTGAGCTCTTAGTATAAACACACAGCAGTTAGTGGGGATGATGTCAGACTCAGGAGGATACTCTCTGTGCCTCTTACCTCTGAACTTCTTCGGGGGGTTGTTGAGGTCCCCTGCATCGGGCTGGACCACACAGCGGTCATCCACCAAGCTGCAGAATGAAGCATTTTACGACACTGTTAAGTATTGTACATAGTAATTTTCTAATCAATAATGTATGGTGATATTAAATACAAGTGGTTCAAGGATGGACCCTTGTGGAACCCCACATGTGATCTTTGTTTGCTCTGACTCGTGCGTAGTAGTACCAATTGATTCAAAATAGTTGGAACATTGCAAGTAAAATTTGAACCAATTTAACACTTATTTAAACTAATTGAACATCTAATCAGTAGTTGGATTGAAAGACTAGTACTGGCAAAACTGGCATTAAAAAAAAAGTACAGTATTTCGAATAGTGAGAGTTTGATGCTAGAAAGGATTCATCCTAACTACATTATTTCCTAAAGTAGCAACTTCTTGATTCGTATTTAAAAAACAAACAAAAATGTTCCCACTGTATGAATGTTGAAACTCATTGTGAAGAATGTAGCCAATCATGTGAAGAATGCAGATGAGCTGGTGGGTACGCATGGAGAAAATAGCAGCAGGTCAAAACTGGTATGACAATTTTGCAAATTTATGCGCTTTTATGTGCGTGGGCCGTTGTGGAACTCAGCAAATGCCGCAAAACCTCTCTAATGACTTGGTCTTTATACAGGAGGTCATTTCACTTTTTGATTGAATCTGCAACAACATGACTGATACTGATTCCACAATAGACAATATTATCTTCTATAGTCCGACAAACCTAAAGTTATCATTGTTATCACAAGGGGCAGTTGGAGCGAGCAAGATACGATGATCAATATTTTGTTGTGACAAGGTGACATGTCTGGTCCAGACATGTTGAAGGAAAAGTGTCTAAATTTTAATAGCAACCTGTCAGACCAGGCATGAATGTCGACTTGAGCTAATTGCATGCTTTTAGCTGACGTTAGCTAACCTTCCCACAGCACAAAACCAAGCAAGCACACAATGCTCGCCTTATTTACATACTAGGGTTGCTGAAATATTGTGAATCCCTTTCCATTAGTTTTTGGATTAAGATTAACTTCAGATGAAGCAGGCAAATGTTTTAACATCAGAAACCTGATGGTCCATCGCTTGTGGATGCACATGACAGCTGTCTGTAGCTCAACTCTCAGGCTCTCCAGCTGTTTCTGTGCCCTTTCTGTCAAAATGCAAGTGTCCCGATTCCCCTGGCTCACACGCTCCCTGGTGTGCTCAACTTGCTTCATTTCAGCTCTCTCACCATCATCTGGTTCTGACTCAAAAGCTGCCTCATTGTTATTGATAATTTGAGGTAAAAATCCTGTATCCTTGTCTTGGTCAGACATGTTCCAAATTCTGATCACATCCCTAGCAAGTGTATTGTGGACCAGTTGAGTGTGCTTACCCCAAGGTGCTGATGAAACCACTGGTGGACCCCTCTGCATACAGGGAGCAGATATCCCCGATGTGCAGGAAGCTGGACATTTTATCCGACATGTTGGATGCACACTATGGAGCACCTACAGGAAATCAATTTCAAGAAACATTTCAATATGACTGTGTTTATCCAGTATAGCTGTGGTCAAAAATAGAAAAAAAAACCTTCTATCCAGGATTCTGCCAATGCTAGTTTGCCTATTCTGACAATTAGATCATTTAGGGTCAAATTTAGATGTGAGGCTGCTGCAACTCCATGCATTTGCATAAATTTGCAGGAAAATTCCATTTCATGATACAGCAATAGATTGCTACTGTTTGCAGTCTGAATAGTTAATAATTAGGACTGCAAACAGGAAGCTGTGCACCTGCAACAGGTCCACTTTGCTCCATCTGACAAACCTCTTACTGAAGAAACCCAAAACATACTGGTTTTCACTGCACATGAACCAAAACATTCAAACTAGTACAAACAGCCAGCTCATTATGCCAGCATTGTCATTATTTGTGACTAAATAAAAAAAACTGCGTGAGCAAACAGAGACATAACTGTCATTTAAAAATCAAGAAACATGGTTTGAACTAACGATAAGCACTGGTTAACATGAGCTGTGGGAAACGGTGTTAGCCATTTATGGAGCGCCCAATCTTCTCTGCAGGGAAGAGGATGAAGATAAGGAAAAGAAGTTGAAGATCCCAACTTTTACCTCGGCGGCGGGGAACGCTCGGATGTTCGGCTCTCCGAGAGCCAGCTACGGCAACATGATGGCGGCTCCGGTCTCTCCTCGTCCAGCCGAGCGATAGTGAGAGCCTGCGGCGTGAGACAAGCCAGGATTTGTAACTGTGAGGAGGCCAGTAAGGAGAGGAAGGGACAGGCGGTGCTCTGCTGTGCGGTGCTGTGCGGTGCTCTTGAGTTTGAGCTGGGCGCACTGCCATTTTACACCGCGTGGAGGCACTGTTGCTTTCTGAAATTATTTTTGTTTCACTATTCATCGGACCAACTTATGCCATTAAACTACCCAGGGACTGCATTCAAATTGAATCAATACAACATTGTTATAATCACCATTAAGGAAATAAGTAAATGAACAAAAATTAAATTCATTAAAACTGGCAGTACCACTGTCAGCCGCTGGAGGCACAATAGAGAAGTAGTCCGTACCAGCTGACTGACCACGTGACTTTACGGAAGTGTCAACAACATGAGCGACGTGTAAGCAACGATGCTTCACTTTTTAGCCTTTTTAATGATCATCTTGTGCTGTTTGGGCAATGCACTTGTATGCAGGGCTCACACCGAGCCCGTCTCCGAGCCGGGCTTAGCAAGTTGCGGCTGTGAGAGCTTGAAGAGAGACGCTGTTGTGGGAGAAAGCACAGCGTCGGAGGTGGCAAGTGTCAAATATTCCAGAGACGCCAATGAGATGCTGTCTGACACTAAGGGAGGCGAGAAGATTATTAGTCAGGTAAACCTGTCTTTCTGTTTATTTATTTACATCGCTCATGCGTCAAAGTGATAAACTTATATTTTAGTTATTAAAATTTGTTTTATGTGTTTTCTCCCAAAGACTGGACTGATTTGTTGTATTCTTATATTCTTGAAAGTTCACGTTGCACTAAAATTGTGTGTATAGATGGTGCGGATTCCTGGTGGAGAATTTCTCATGGGAACAGACAACCCAGGAATCCCTGCTGATGGTGAGGGCCCTCAGAGACAGGTCCACGTAGACTCCTTCTACATGGACATCCAGGAAGTCACCAACCAACAGTTCCAGAGCTTTGCCAATGCCACAGGCTATGTGACAGAGGTACAATACAGCTATGCGTGTTTATGTCCTCTTTTATGATATGGGTCCTTCACTCATTTTATTCTTTCAGGCAGAGAAATTTGGGGACTCGTTTGTTTTTGAAGAAATTCTAAGTGAGGCAGTCAAAAGCCAAATCACGCAAGCGGTAAGTTTTTTTGTCACCGTTTTGCTTGTTTGCAAGCCTGAAAACAAACTCGTAATATTGTACACCGACCACTCGCGTATGTAATGGCTCACAGATGGGTGCACTCTCATAGTGGTTGTCATGGAAACCGGCAGCTGTCAGCGCCGGGGGGAAAGGTTCACAGGCCTTGTTTTTCCCCACTGCTTACTGTGGGCACCATTGCCGCAATTTATTTATTTATTTATTTATTTATTTGCTAAGTAGCTGCTGGTGCACAGTCACAACATGTTTTATCAGAAAGCAATACACAGGAGGACAAAAATTAGGAGAGACGTGTTCATTGTGTAGTCAAGCTTGTAAAATTCTTTTCTGATTATGTAACAAGATTCTTTGTGACAACTTACCTGTCCTTGGACACTGTGACTTACTAAGGAGAATTAAAACAGAAGAATGTTAATATTGCTACTTTCTTGCTAATGTAAGCGCCCTGACATTATTTTTAGTTGTTAGACAGTCTTCAAGAGGCGAAAACCAATCAACACTGATTTTGTATGCTTTTTAAATAAAACATTGTAATGTTTTGATTTAAACCCACTGCTAAATTATTGTAAACATGGACTTAACTTTTAAGATAAATGATATGTCAAGGATTAGACTGCATCTTATTTTATTTTTTATTATTAATTTGTAGGTGGCTGCTGCCCCCTGGTGGCTTCCAGTCAAAGACGCAAACTGGAGACAACCTGAGGGCCCTGACTCCAATATCCAAGACAGGCAAGGAAATGCTCTTTATTCATGTTTTTTTTTTTACCATAGTTTATTTCACAATGGTGACTCAAAACTAATTAAAGCTAATCCCTTTTAGGATGGATCATCCTGTTCTTCACGTATCCTGGGGTGATGCAGTTAACTACTGCGCCTGGGCCAACAAGAGGCTTCCAACGGAGGCAGAGTGGGAGCACGCCTGCAGAGGCAATTTAAAAGACAGGTAGGCTGTTCACTCATCCTCAGGGCTCTAATGTCCCAAGCAGCTTCAAATGCCTGCTCGCTGCTTTTTCACACCTACTCTCGTACTATAACACATTTGGACAGAAACCTTGCTTCGTACACCATTATGAAAATGAAACTCGTTGGCTCTCTGAGGAATATACAAATTATTTAGCAGTACAGAGATTTGAAATGTGTTTTTATTCATTCTGCAAGACATAGCCCTTTGTGGGCAGAAAGACTTTTCAACCATTCTGCATAAAAAATGAATAATGTTATAAAAATAAATTTTTTTCCCAGACTTTATCCATGGGGAAATCGACTTAACCCAAAAGGGCAACACTATGCCAACATCTGGCAAGGAGAATTCCCTCACCATAATTCTGCAGAAGATGGATATGTCAAAACTTCACCGGTAAGTGCAAGTCAAGAAAGTAAATGTTACATTTAATGCTCTTAACAACAGCTTTTGTATTAGAGGTTTGAAGGGGGGGAGGGGAAATAATTGACTTATGGACTTTAAAATCTGATTTAAAAAAAAAGGCATTTTTTGAGCTTCTTCCATACACTCCAATATTCCTTTAATTCCAGCTCAGCTACTATAGGGGGAGCTCTCAACCTTTGAATTAAGATGAAATGTTGCTTTTTTTATGGCTGGTGATTATGATTCTGTCACCTTAGAGTCTATTCTGGTGGTTAGATGTAAATGTAATGTCTGCAGGTGATGTCTTTTCCCGCCAATGCTTTTGGTCTGTTTGACATGGTGGGCAATGCGTGGGAATGGACGTCCGACTGGTGGACTGTGCGTCACTCCACCGAACATCAGCACAATCCAGTAACTTCGCGGCACCACACTATAAAGTCATCGCCAAACTCCTAAAATATCACACGTCGTTAATAGGAATAACTTTTTGGGTTTAGACAGGTCCTCCGTCAGGCACTGACAGAGTAAAGAAGGGAGGGTCATACATGTGTCACAAGGTAAAGTGATGACTTTATCTTTTAATCTATGAGATTTATTTATGAGTCACTGTCTTGAATTTCGACTCTCTCTCTCTTTCTCAGTCTTACTGTTACCGTTACCGCTGTGCAGCGCGAAGCCAGAACACGCCGGACAGCTCTTCCTCCAATCTTGGTTTTCGTTGCGTCTCTCAGGCACCGCACTGAAATTCACTCTGGTTCATATTAATTATTTCTTTTAAAAATCAAACTCTAATATTTTATAATGTTCCATGTTGTTATACTGCATTCAAAGAACTCATGATTTTATGGATTTTTTTCTCTCTGGTTTTTATGAAAAATAAATTTAAAAACAATTTTTTAAATCACAGTTGCCTGTACAGTTCCAAACAGCACAAGCGTAACATCTCTACTGTATTTATAAGAGAGTAATTCTCTCATGTCATTGAGGAAGTCGTTTAATCATATGCATCAAAACAGTAAATACTCTAAGATTTATCAAACCAAACATAAGCTAGAGACTGGGACTATAAAAAAAAAAATCTTCTGACAATCTGTGATGAATAGTTCCCATAATCTTTAACCGACACCATATTTGTGAAGTTAAAAATCTTTAAAAAAAAAATTTTTTTATTGTGCTCAGTCTGATTGCCTAAACTAAAATCGAAGTATTAGGGGAAACAAGGACCAAATATGCAAAAGAATCAGAAAAGTATTTATTTTGGCATTGTCAATATAACATAATGATCACATGTGAAAAATAAACTAGCCAATCAGCATAAATCCTAGCAAAATAAAGTACATCCCCACGGAATTCATGAGTACGATGGTAAAACCTTATATTGTCCATTATCAGAAAAACAAGTTTAAAAAAGAAGCATCCTAACCAGCAGTTGTATTTCTAGCATTTAACATCACAAATACCCGCAAACTAAAATACTATTTGCATTTAAATCCAAAAGTCGAAAGGTATAGTTGATACAACATTACTGCACAGTCGCTAACATTCAGTAGACAATGTAACACGTCTAAAACCCGCTGTCAGCTTTAATTTGTTGAAGTTTAAACAAACTCCATTTACCTAGTGGTGCACACACTTGACCTGTTTTACAAAACAGAAAAAAAAACAACTCATTACTAATGCTGCCACAAGACCCCTGGCCACTGCTGCAGTATTATTAACCCGAGGAAAAGCACCACAAATACAACATAGCAACTAAAGTAACATTGAAGCTAAGTACAGCTGCTTCCTCAAAGACAAAACAAGAAATAGAAAGAATTAGCGCGATACGCTATACTACGAAAAAAAACCTTCCTGTTTACTCTGCCACATATCAGCAAAGCCCACAAAGCAACTTTTGCGTCAAAATATCAGGAGTCTGTTTGTGCTACATCCTCACCACATGTAGTAGCTACGTGTGGTATCGACAGGGGAGGGTTTTCCCTCTGTGCTGCCATCTTTGTCCTTCTCTCCGTCAGACTCCCACAGGTTGATGAGCGGCGGGTAAAGCTCATTGAGCGGGATGGACGAGGTTTTAAGCATGTATTTCTTCAAGGAATGGTGATAGTTCTTTCTCTTCCATCTACGGGCCGTGTAGATGCCCACTGTAGCCAAACTGAGGAAGGCTAGGGCGGTTGCCATGACGGCTAGCACGGCGGCGCTCGGGTGCTGGTCTGACAGGTTCAGGGCGAAAGTGGTGCCGCGGGTTGTGACGTTGACGCAAGACTTGTGCGTCTGCAGGTGGACGTTGGAGACCGTGAGGCAGATCTCGTACTCGGTAGCAGGCTGGAGATGAGTGAGGTTGTATTCGTGAACATCTACGGGTACACGGGCCGTGTACGTGATGTGCGGGTTGTCGATCTTCATGGTGGCTGAGGCCCATTTGATGTTGGAGGACATGACATTGGAGTTGACTTTCCAGGAGACAAGGATGGAGTGGGACTCTGTCTGTTTCACGTAAATTCTCATCACCTGAGCGCTGTCAAGTAAGGTTCCGTTCACTCGAATGGAGGCGACCCGTGTGTCAGCTCCTTCGATGTTCTGGGCCACGCAGGTGTAATGTCCCGAGTCTTCCACTTGGACATGGGACAACCACAAAGTCCCCTCGCTGCTCAGGTGGTAGCGCTCTGACACTGTGTCCATAGTGATTTTGGTTCCAAGCGGGGTTACCCAGTAGATCTCAGGCTCCGGCTCAGCCATGGCCCGACAGTCCAGGCTGACGCTCATTCCGAGATTTAGGTTGAGGTGGCCGGGGAAGGTGTCATGGCATATCAGTGGGATACACTGCTCGGAGGACTCCAGCAGTCTTAGCTCCCGAACGCGCTGGCCCCTGAGTTCCGGCGGGGAGGTGCAAAGCATGGCCAAGGGTTCCATGAAGCGCACAGAGGTCTTGTTAGAACTCATCCATTGGATGACACAGTCACATCGCAAGGGATTGCTGTGCAGACTGATCTCCCGAAGGTTGGGCAAGGCCTCCACCGAATGCTGGTAGAGAGCAGTGAGCGCGTTATTGTTGAGCATCAAGCTCTCCAGGGAAGGCATGTCCCTGAAGGCCAGGCGGTGGACGTAAGACAACTTGGGGTTGTTTGTGGCCTCTAACTTGGTCAGTTCCGGAAGGTTGTCTAGAGCGTAGCGATCGATAGACACTAACTCCATCATGTTGTTGATTCCTAACTCTTTGAGATGAAGCATGTTTCGGAAGTCTCCTTCCTGGATTTTGTGGACTGGATTTTTGTTTAAATCCAAAAATTTCAAATTGGGGACTTTCTCCAGTGCCAGTTGAGGGATTCGGACCAGTTTGTTATCATAGAAAGATATGCTCTCCAGATTGTCCAATCCTACAAATGCATTTGGAGGAACATCAAAGAGATCCATACCAGCCAGGACCAAACTCCTCAAACTTCCCAGAGGCTTGAAGTTCATGTCCAAAAGGCCAATGACTGGATTTTCTCCAATCATGAGGATCTCAAGGTTAGGAGTTTCTACAAACCAGCGGCTGTCAATGACATGAAGCTTATTGGAGTTTAGGTGCAGACGCAACAGATTGTGCAGACCGGCGAAGGCCCGAGAGGAGATGGAGTTAATGAGGTTATGGTTGATGTAGAGCTCCTGTAAACTGGAGAGATTTCCCAGACAGTTGTCCTGCAGCTGGCTGATCTGGTTCTCCTCCAGATGCAAAGTAGTGAGATGGTTCATTCTTTTCAGGCCTACGGCTTCCACGGAGCTGAAGTTGTTCTGGGACAGGTCCAACTCTGTCAGGTTCTGCAAGGCTTCCAGCTCGCCCCCAGTGTGAGAGATGGCATTACTTTGGAGCAATAACACTTGAGTGTCTGTTGAAAGGTTGATGGGGATGCCGGTCAGCCTCAGGTCGTTGCAGTCCACAGTTGTCGCCTCCTTGTAGGTGGACTGGGGGGTAAACCAAGGTCGGATCTCACATACGCACAAGTGAGGGCAGTCCGTGGCGTGTGCAGGCGACCGAGAGATGAGAAGTGAGGCCGCGCACAGCCAGAGTAGAGGAGGCCAAGGCCCAAGCGTCATCTTGTCTGCTCTCTTCTCAAACAATAGTTAGATGAGAGCCAGTTGAAGTAAAATCTTGAAGGGAATGTTCAGCATTAGCAATCCTCATGAATGCCTTCTTCTAATCCAGAATAAAATCTCTTCGGATAGAATCCTCAAGAACATCTGCTCTGGACCTCAGATGTTTTCCTTTTGATGCCTCAAGACGGATACCTGAAGAAGACAAATATGGAACAGTGAAAACCCGTAACAGAACTAAGACTAACACTAAGAAAAATTGATCCCTTTAGTTACAGGCCACAGTTTGAACCGCTTGTCCATGGCAAGCAACTAATTAGCAAAACGTAGTGGATTAGATCATGTTTGGTATCTGAATTGACATCCCTTCTGTTTCTAAGAGCTGTGCCAACCAATTCATCCACAAGTTCAGTCAGCTTGTTGTCTTTTATACACAATATCGCCATTAATAAATAACACCGTTGTTATTTAACATGACGCTACCTCAGATGATGAGGTTTTCGAATAATTTTTACAGCCAAACCTAGAGAGATTACCATGTTTTTTTTTTCCAGTGTGAAGTGGATTATCCGCCAGTGATCCACTCAAGTGTGTGTGTGTTTGTGTGTGATCGGCACAGTCAGCAGCTCTGACAGTAAAGCCATTACACAACGGGTTTAATAAACACAAAATGTGTGCTCGTCACCGCTAATCACTTTCTACGCATGATGCAGGCTCATGTCAGAAAGTCACAAAAAATGTGAAGCGTAAGCATTTTTGGGGGATATCAGCGCTGTGCTTTGGTCACGCCGTCTTAATCCGTAGTTGGCAGAAGCAAGACGTGCAAGGAGAAAGCAAACTTATGCAAATTTGATCTAGTATAAGGGCTATAATACTCATTTTGTTTTTTATTTACTCTAAGTGCTACTCTCGAACTGGCACTACTATGAACGCTGAGGTGATCCGAACAATTTATGAACAAACTTTACTCTCATCGACACATCCAGCAGTAGAAATAGCTTTAGCCCCTGAGGGAAATCTTCGCCTCTTAAGCCAATAAAAGCTCCGTGATGTCCACTGCTTATTGTTCAATGTGAAGGTGTACAATAAGTTATGTGTTTGTGCTGCTCAGGTATGAAATTCTAAGAGAGAGCCAGAATAATTGTTGTTGTTATGCTGAGGCCATGAATCTCCGACACCTGGAGTCGGGTTTCTGGCAGCTTGGCAGCGCGGTGGGTGTCCGCATCCTTTTGCTCTCTCTCTCTCTCTTTTTCTCTGTGCTGCGTTGACCTTGTTGATCCAAGGAAGCACTGCTGGGCACATTTGGTCCATTTCACTGATGGCCTCGCTTTCTAATCACTGCAGCACATTTGCACCTAATGGGACTTGTGGCCATTACGCCACAGGAAGTAAAAATTGATGGAAATATGGAGTCGGTTTACCCTTTGCTGTCATAACGGCCTCCGCTCTTTTCGGAAGATGTTTTACCTGACGTTGCTGTGTTTCTGTGGAAATGTGAGCAGGTCATAGCAAACTAGTTTTGATCTTACGGCTTTGTTTGGTGGGGTTTGAGTTCTTCTATATAAAAAAAAGAAATTTCAAAACGACTTTGTTCACCATTGGAACAAAAATGGTTCCTTCCCCAAACATTACAGCAAATTTGTAAGCAGAACAGGAGCAAAATGTTCACACTTGTCTCATGACCTGACGAGAATATCAATGGGGTGGAGGGAGATGTGAGACCCCAAAGGATGATTTCTCCTGGTGTGAAGCCTGATATAGTAAAAGACTGCGAGAATGGCTTTGGTGGAATAACACCTTTGTGAACTCCTGTTCTGAGGGAAAAGAGAGATTAGGTCTGAGATTAATTCCCTCCGCTGCCTACACAGCAGCAACTGTATCCCGAGAAGCCTTTATTAAATCTGCAGGCTGAAGAAGCCGACAGATACGGCAATGTAAAGCTTAGTTGCCATCATTACATTTTTTAACTACACTGCAATATCTTGACAGAATATTTTTTTTTGGCCTCACACATTGTGATGTGTACACAAACCAACAGGAAGAGGCAGCAAAATCCCTCAACAGCTTGACATGATCTAACTGACTGTTTGAATTGAAAGCTCCAGCAGGAGGGATTTATTCTCTTTGCTTAGCCAACCCTGATGAGGTTTTAATCCAAGTACCCATTCAAATAATAACACGCACACATAAATGTTTCACTGATATTAACCACATCACAAGACAGCCTCATGTGATTGTGGGGTTCTAATAAGACAGCTCTGATTACTAGCAATCATAGGTTATTTTAAATTTTCCAAAACAGGCTTCACCGATGACCACTCACAGCTTGTTGTCATTTATTCTTATTTGTAACTTGATTTATGTGAAAATGATGTCCCCTTTTCATGTTATTGCTTCTCCTACCCCAATTCTGAGCAGCCTTTTTACTGGGCATCCAATCTAAACAGCCTTTTCTGGATCAGCAGCCGCACTAGCAAGCCGTCACCATGGCAACGCCTATGCCACCATCGTGTGTTTTGTAACCAAATGAGAATACTGCCATTAATGCTTCAAAGTGGGCCAAAATGGATTTGCCAAAGAGTGTTTTCACGAGTTAATGTAACACAAACACACATGATTGACATAATCAATAAAGACACAACATGGCAGTTTTCCGTGCCGATCATGGATGAACTGAGCGGCGCCGCCTGATGTTTTCACTATTCGGTCTCCGCTCTGGCCGCCCTGAGAGACATCCTATTGGTGCTCTATTAGTATGCAAGAGTTTCACTTCACATCACACAGAGCTTTGGTGCAGCTGCTGATGGCAGAGCTGCAGAGCCGACCGAGCAGGAGATATAGATGCATGTCTTCTTCTGAGTCCGAAAAGGAGGCGGTGGCGGATACTGCTCGAGCGGGAAGGTCATAGGGGAGGACAGATGGACCAATATGAAAATACCGCACCATGAAATGAAAGGAGACCCTGCAACTATTGCATGTGTTTGAAATTCCTTTAAAATTTGGAACTGCTTCCTCATTATTATTATTATTTTTTTGCCGGGATCAAATATGACATAGTGAAAAGGGAAAAAGAAGACAATTTTAATGTCGTCTGTCTTCTTTGTTAACTTTGGCAACAAAGTTAAGCCCAACAAATACACACCAACACACAAACTATTCCTTTGTTTCCCCAGATGTTACTAACTGAGCGCATGGATATTGAGACAACTGGGTGAACCCCCCCAACACATGGGGTCTCCTTTTGTTGTCTAGACAAAGTCAACTCCACCAAGTTGGTGAAAGTCTAGAGGATTAAAAAAAAAAAAAAATCTTGTTTCGATCAAAAAATAACCATTAAGTTTGCAATCCACTCTCTGTCCTCATTGTTTTTTTGCAGCAGGTGTAAAGCAGCTCATGAAACAATGGACCACTTGACAAAGGTGATCCCCTAAAAAATACACCCCCCTAAATGTCCGCACTCGATATTCATCCCACTTGTGCCAAAATCTGGAGCTAAGCCACATTCTGTTCTCATGGGCATCCAAATGATTGTGATGATCAGCATGATTGTTGCTGGTCAAATGTTTTTAGCAGCACTCTGACACTGCAGTTTGTGTATTGTTGCTGTAATCACAGAGTCAAGTGCAATTAAATTGTCAAGAATGTAGATAAGGCAAATCAGGCACCTTGGTGGATAACCTAATTCATGTGAGTGGCTCTAAACGATGACATAAAATAACACTGCAGGTGCACATCCTTTGTTTTGCTCCCCTTGAATGCAAAGCTTCATAACAATCATATCTTCTACATAATGTCCTTGAATATGTTTTATAGACTTTTCACTCAGTGCGCAGCAGACGACTGCATACATTTATAAGAAATGAATTTCTTCATCTTCATGCTAATTTATGAGCATTTTTTTCCCAAATAGACCGATAATTGTGTTGGTGCCGATATAAAATAAATGATTTTTATTTGCAGCGTCCATGCATCGCGCACGAGGACCACCTAGATCGCCTTGTGAAATTTTTACATGTATTAAAAAAAATACAGACATTAAAATATCTAACTTTATTCATCGATTAGCTTTAACATTTCTGAGCATAAATACGCGCATTGGTCTCACCTACGTAACGCTGAGACGAACGATGTTACTCCGTGTGACCCAAACCGCATCCGCAGCTCCTCCACACTGACGATGACGACGGTGCGCGATTCGATGCACAGATTTCAGCAAGTTTTAAGAACACAAATCAGCTCGATAGATCCTCCGTAAAGCGAGATTGCAGTAACGAGCATCTGCACGCTGCAGGTCAGCCGCACTGAGACGCGTCTGACACCGACACCGGTACCAGTGCAGCCTCACCATCTGCTCTCTTCCCGACACCATGGGAACGAAAAGTCCCTCCCTATACCCGTCCGAGCATGAGAATTTATTTAGGGAGGGTTAGCGGAGCCACTGGCAAGACGAGCCAATAGAGTAGCTTACATGGAGTTACATACAGTAAATGTCCTTGTTGGAATGATCATTTTATTGATCTGTTTTCATGTCAGTGTTTTGCTAAAGGCTCTTTGTGGAGAGGAGTATCACTCATTTAATTACGTCACAATATTTTTAAAACAACTTGTTATTTTTGAGTTGGAAATGATTGAAGTTTGATTTATGGTTCATAGAAATCATTTGCATTTTGGTTAAAAATTGCCGCTTTATTTTTAGGTTTTGTGGATAGTGAAGTTCACACATTGGAAATACGTTGCAGAAGTGTTTTATAGCCCGGGGGGCGACATATGCACAATTTTTAGCTAGTCTTGCTAAGTCAGGTTGGAAAAGTTACTAACTATAGCAAAAATATTGCAAAGTTGGCAACAACGCAGACACAAGTCATAGCGCTGCTCACTATACCTTGCTTGGACCACTGTCTACAGATGTGTATATAAATAAAAATGCAACTTTCAAAATAAAAGTCCCCATATTTACATTTTATTTAGACTTCATTGTCTGTTTGAGAGACTGTTGGTGGGCCAAATGTGGCCCCCGAGCTGTATTTTTTGTGCCCTAATCCATAGCTAAACTGAATTGATGCAATGTCGCCATCGACTGTTCATCTTTACAGTTATGTAGCAGTTTGAATTTTGTAGCCGACCTAGGGCAAGAACCTCTGCCACAACTCAGTGGCAGTAAACAGTTGTATTCCAATTGACGAACATCAACATTCACAGCAGTGAATATGTCTGTTTACCTTTTTGTATTTTTTTAAAATCGGATCCTCTTAGCTTATTCAGGTCGACACACAGTTTCTGGGTGTGACTCCTGCCTCTCTTCCGGCAATTTTTGTTGTTTTAAGGTGACAGTTACCGATTGTAAGTGTTGTGGGCAGTGTAGTTTTGTGATGTTCGGTGTCAATGGACGAGCAGTCAGGCCTACATAATGTGACAGCAAACTGATTTTTGGCCCGATAAGACATTCAGACAGCAGAGAGAGAGAAATGTCTTTTTCTCTTGAAGCTGTCACTTGTTTGGCTTCTTCCTCCTCTGCTTCCTCATCTCTAAGGGGAGCAGAGAAATGACAGCGTTTTATCATTTACTGCCTGAGCTGCAGCTTTGGGAGCAACCCGACTGCGTTTTTCATGCCAGAGAAGAAAGATGGGGAATAAGTGGCATGTGCAAATTTTCTTGGACTTGTTTTCTACAATTGCATAAGGCCGCAATGTTGTTTGCATTTGTTTTTCAAACTACCATGGAATCCCAGGCAGACAAGGTGAACTTCAAGACACAGTCTGCATGGATGAGTGGTTAAGCACTAAGATGCAGATGCAGCGATAAAGTTAATACGCTGACCTTTAAAGCACTGCTGTCATCAAAATAAGGGCAATATCGTTCTCTTAACTGCAATGCTTCTTATCAGTCGAGACCCGATTAAAATCATCAATCAGCATCTTTTCCTTCCCCGTAGTCCTTGTCAATGATCTTTTTGAATTTATTTTAGTTAAGCACTGCTTTATATTGAAAAAGCAACTTCTCGCATGCTGGCGCCAAAGCCTACTTATGTCAAAATATAATTCACATATACTGTACCTTATATTTTACCACTTTATTTCTCCCTCAAACTCATTTGGTCGGCAGTATGCGCAGAAACACCTACAAAATAATATTGCAGACCAACAGTGCACAAAAATACGTACTAAAGGGAACCCAACAGTCCTATCGTGTTCTGCCAATGCGTAACGGCGGCCCAGTCGGAGCAACTCCTATCTTTCTGCAACAGGAGTGCAGCTCAAAGTTGAGTAGCAGCCGGTCAAATCCTAATTTCCCACTATTAACCTGCTATGCAACGGGTGCGGTTGCCACGGCAACGACTCTCCCTTCCAGGAAAGGCTCTGCAGCGTATCTTGCCTCTTTATTAGATCTCTGATCACACAGCTCCTGCCATATGGCCATCTGGGAAAAGGAGTTAGATGGAAATGCGTGTCCCCTGGTTTACCTCTCACACGGCCTCTCATCATTTTGCAGCTTGGCACTCGCTTGACGCAAAGACAATTGGTGTCGTTTTCCTCATGAGCTGAGTCGGGAGGGGATGAATATCGCCGGAACATGAATCACAAACACTCCTTTCATATAGTGAAAAAGAACACACTGTTTAACTTTACATATAAAACCAACAAGCTCTCTTTCTTTGTCGATCTGATTAAGCTCCATCTTAATTGCCGTGGATCAAAACAGCTTCAGGCTGTTCTCGGATGCAACTACAGCAGATGCTTGCCCCTTGGAAAATGTAACACCATGTTGATAAAGTCGCTGGGATAGTGTTCCTGTTACCTCCCCGTACCCTCGAGCGGGCATTAAAACCACGCACTTGACAAATGTTGCAGATGTTGCTGCTGAAAGAGTCTCACCTTACCGGCTAATGAAATCCAAGCCGACAACACAACAGCTGCAACACAACACAACACAACAGCTGCAACACAACACAACGCCCCAGTTGAGTTGAATCAGCATCTTCGCACATACTATTGAAGCTTATAAGCTTTGCCGACTTTGATTTTATTGCATGAGCTTGCAACATAGTTTGAAGCTGGTGTCTTTATTGTTCTCCTGTTAGCTTTTAGCCGTCTTTACGGGATTGATTTATTACATTCATGTACCCCATGTGTCGTTTTCAGCTAATCATAAGTCATACATTGCATCTTGTGCTGCAGTGGAACTTAATCACTTTTTTTATTGAAAAATATTCTGTTGGTCCGCAGCTGTGTGTAAACTGTTTGTCATTAAAATAAACAAAATGGAGGCAAATGTCCACACCGGTTTTTGCGGGGCCTGAAAATGAGTTGGAGTGTCGACCGCCTCATGGGAGTTTGTTGTAATAGTCCCGACTCCTGCTACGCATGTCACTTTATATTAGTCGACCGTGCGCATTAGTGTGCTATCCCACAACCAATCAGAGTCACTTAACAACATCACCAGACCCCTTTTTAATTAAAAAAAAAAAAAGCAATTTCTCCCATCCTCTTGGGAGTTGACTTTCATTTTTACACTGACTTTATTAAATATAGTCCCTAATATTGCCCGTCTACAAAATAAAGACCCAATTCGAATAAAAGGTAAGACTTCATTCCAAGTCGGCCTTTCTAAAGTCAACTCACAGGCTCTTGGTCCATCCATATTAAAGTGTGCATTAATATTTAATTGACAGGTTAAAACAGGAGTCAGCATTTTCTGAGATCTCTGAGGATTTGTTCGATCAGAGCAGGCATTTTTATAAACAAGGGGCGACCAATTAGTCGACAGTGATACTATTTTCCTCAGTTAATTGTGCCTTTGCCCTTTGTGATCATAATTGTATGGTTAATTATTCAATTTTTTTTTTTTTTTTAAAGTAGACACTAAACAACCTTCTTTTTGATGTTAACAACTTTAGTGTATTTGCTTACATGGTTCGGGATATCCAAAAGCTACTGATATTTTGTTTTTTGCTGCTGAGATGCATTAATATGCAGGTGCTAATATATTATTAATATTCTATTCGACCCACCTGAGTTGGCAGGGAAGAGTTTAAGACCATGCAGTGGAGGACCTGGGCCTTAACAGACATTTAATACATGGATGATTAGTGGGGCAAATTTTGCTTCTCAGCTCTTTTTTGTGCTCAAAAGTGCAAAATCTCCCCCATCCTCCCTCCATCGGTGTTCACCCCTCCCTTTTGTACTGCCACGAACAAAGACAACTACTCTTTGTTGCCTCTGCTTGAGAATCACACTATCCATATCTTGCTTCTAGACGTTGGAGCAGCCAAATCATAATCCAAAAGCTAATAATACTTTGTTTGGAGCATTAGCACGTTTTTCAGACATTTTTAATGGCGACTGAGTGTGTCAAGAGCTGGAGAGGCAGCTGGATTCATGAAAGCTCTTTGGCCAACATCTCTTGTTGAAAACACTTCTTTGTCCTTGACAGCACTTCCAAAAAGTGCTGCTCTTTTGCTGCTGGATTAGATGCTATTTACTCTTTTTTTTTTTTTGCCAGGGTGTGAAATAAAAAGCTTGTGTTGGGAAGGACAGGTTGTGTTTTCCCTTTTGGGAAGCAGGTGAATAAAAGACATGCTGGAGTGTCAAGAACAAGTGAGGGAGAGGATTTGCATTAGGAGGAGAGTGATGGAATTTTCCTAGCCCAACCCGATTTTGTCCTTATATGGCAGGACTGATGTGCTGCAGGCTGCTGGAGTGTTTAGTAGTCTGCTCTCTGAGGGGTATTATTTGGGCGTGAGTGGGGGAGACGTGGGCTGGGTAACCTCCTTTGGTTTGTATTAAATATTCCTCAGCCTCTCTCAAAACACTGCTAGTCTTTGTGTTCTTTGTTGCAAATGTACTGTGTTTAAAAAATAGATGAAAATTGATTATAAACTTAGACGGCAGGCAAATAAATTCAGTGACTTGTGAATTTAAAAGAGGGAGCTTGCGTTGTTTTTTTTTTTTTTAATCTAGATGTCTTAATGGGCAGCTGTTTTCATGCACGTGCTGCTTCAGGACATATTTGCAGCTGCAAGACAAATTTTATTTTTAGGGCGCTTCACTTCGTTAAGCAAATAAAAGTGCGCTTCAAAGTGACTCTGTGAGGCTGTGTTATTGCTCTTAGGAGCCTAATTAGTAAAAGTCATTTTAAGGAAATCAACAATACAAGAGTCAGACCATGCTATAAACAAAAAATATTTTCCAAAGGCTTAAAATTTAATAATAATGATAAGTGGTAATTTAGTGTTCTTATTTCTTACATGATAAGATGATTAAGTTTTAACATGCTGGAAGTGATTACTGAGTATTCTTAAGCTCACTTATGTGGCTGCTGTTGTATGCCCTTGGCATGATGAAAATCATGTCAATCTTGAATTATCATCCACGTGACTTTTTTGATATTCCTCCAAAACCCAATGTTTACTCTCCCTTGCCACATTGTAAACATTTGTGATATTACTGAAGATTTCAACCTTGAAGATGATCTCCACTGTCCATCAATCTATTGATTCGCTCCAGTTCTAGTTTAGGAAAGACAAGTTGGTCGGTCTGGTTCTCGCTTCCTCCGTTATTGTTTAACGGCTATTTTCTGGCTGAACTCTATTAATCTTAACAGCGATTACAGAATGCTTACATTAAGTAAAGATGTGCTCTCATCATCAATCTTCTGCTTCCTCCTTCTGGCGCCACTGCTAACAAAGCCCAAAACGGCCTCTTTAAAAACACTGATCCGGCTATATAGCTGCATCAGAGTCATAAAGAGAGAGTGGCTGAGGCATCAGTGACCAACCTCTGACTCTGACAGCCATGTTTGTTTCCTGTCCTCCCAGCGCTGTGGTTCCTGTCAGTCGTCACATCCTGACAAACACAGAGTTTAAAAATTAATCGGCTTCTCAGACAAGTGGTGACATCCTCTCTGGGAGAGGTTTAGCAGATTCTGACGGCAGGTGTAAACCGGCTGTCTGACAGACACATTGTGTTGTTGTGATCAAACCTCGGCCATTTTGTTGCACTCTACGCAGTTTGTTTTGCTTTGTGAATTGTTTTGGGAATTAAATTAAGTTTCCTGGCAGAGAGACACAAGTCAGAAAGTCAAATATTCTCCTGCTCACTTCACGTTTAAGTATTACTGCAGTGGCCGTAAATTGAACCCGAGTGTATGCCTACCACTAAACTTCCAGCAATCCAAACATCACTGAGTAGAAAAACATGTCAGTGTAGAAAGCCTGCATACTGAAAAATTGATGTATTCTCTTTTTACTAATTAAAAGTTGACAGTCAGTGAAAGAATCGTTTCTGCATGGTTGATAATCGTGAGTGGAGTTTGTCATCGTCCTGCTAGCCCAATTTGGGATGATTCTTGAGTTGGTGTTGGTAAAGTGAAAAGGTCAATGAAAATCTTAGTGTCGCATCTGAGAGACATTGAGTTCACACCAAGGTCATAAACGTTTTTGATTAAACACCTCGGGCCATCGTCTGGGATATGTCTCTGGTTAAAATCGAAAAAAATCACGTCACCGGTATTTAACATCACAACAGCGTGTGGCGATTCTCCGGTATGATGGAAATGAGCCTGTGAGTTCAAGCATGCCTGTTGTTACCCAGTGGCTATGACTCCATTTGGTATTCAAATGGGTCAAACTGTAGTGATTTATTCATGCTCTGAGTCTTAAGTGCCACTCAGCTTGACAGGCAAGCTCTAAGCTTAGCCTCAACTGAACATAAATGTGATTTGCTTTAAATATAATCCATATGGCAAATACTCGAGGTGTCCTGTGCAGTGATGTTTTACTTCCTTTCAGATTAAAATACTAAAATTAACATAGTATTTTAGACATCAAAATGATTCTGGAAACAAAAAGTCTGTCATCTTGCAAGCTGCTCATTTTGCTTCCATCTGTTCCGACTCAGCTACATCAATGCGTAAAGAAAAGGTGTATTGTTCGCTGAATTTGAGCATGCGATAGAAAAGCACGAGATCAAAACAAATACACACTCCCTTGTGGGAGTTGAATATGATGGTAGAGAAGATTGCCGAATGTCAATGAGAGGTCGACATTGCTTTGATTTGTCGTGAAAGTCTGCGAAAAGTAACTTGCTGTTTTTTTTCTATTGCTGTTAGCTTTAACCATTGCTGTTATATTCTATCGGTATAAGAAATTCTGCCTGCAGTTTTACGCCACTAAAGAACATAAAATAAAACAATTACATATTCTCATCAAAGGGAGAATTTTTGTACAGCCGTTAAATGAAATTATAATAGATGGGACCGTTATAGCGCAGCCTTCTATTTAATTATGTCAATAAAAAAATTATTTGATTAAATCATCATATTAAAATATATGATACATTCCATTCCATTTTAAAATCTTTTATTTACATATTACACTCGTTCCTAATGAAAAATATTCCCCGCAAAGCAATGACCCAGAATTGTTTTGTTGACAACACGACGACAGCTTGGCTCTGTGTCGGCAGCGAAGGCACATGGCCAAGTTATGTAATCTCTACAATTACAATCCAGAAACTCAATATTGTCCTGTAGCTGCAGTCATTACATGCACGTGGTGATTGGGTTAGGTTAGCAAATAATAAATATGTCCTGAATATAACAGATGAGAACAAATATGATGAAATGATGAATAAGTTAACTTTGCTATATCTGTTTGCACCTGTCAATGGTGACTTAAAATGGGGGTTGACACTTCGTTTCAGGCCTGGGAAATCCACAGTAATTACACTAATACGGCACCCACTCGGCCGCCTCATTTGTTTGGGCTCCAAAAGAGTGGAGCAGATGGTCCCCCGGGCCCGGGCCGCCTTCCATATTCATGAGATGAAGTTTGACCCTGTCAGCGCTGAAGGGCTGACCTCTAACATGGACTCTTTAGGGCATCAATAGAGTATGAAGGAGTGCAGTGGGAGAAGCATGGCAGCCGGCGACCCTGCCCCCGCTTGCATTGCACAGCTGAGCGACTGAAGGCATTTGGAGACGTGTGAACGCCAGAACAGACCCGATCCGAGTGAGGCTTTTCACAAGTTCCCAGGCTTCGGCGGGGCGTTGTCTCTGGATACAAACATCTGCCCCTATCAGTGTGTGGGACTTTGTGTGCCGAGACAAGAAGCATGGAATTGGCCTAATGATGTCACAACACTTCAACGGTGGCCATGAACTTTGACCTCTGAGCATTTTGTTTGAACTTGCTATCTGTTTAGTCCAGTTGTCTCCATTTAAAAATGTTCCTTGCAGACACAGCATGCGAGCGACCAACGCTGCAGAGTCAATATCCCATTGATGTCTTTTCAGGGGGGGGTGGGCGGTGTGATCAATGCAGCCATTACACGGAATGGGAAGCCCGGGGTACATGGTGAGGAACACGAGGTAAATAGGTGTTAAACGATCCCACAGGTGTAGGAACAGGAAACGCCGCATTAGGCCCGTAATGGAGCATTGAGAGATGGCAGCTTTTTGCTGTTAGACGGCCACACTGGAAATGATGTAACTGTTGCTTCAAGAGGTTCCAATTATCAAAGGTCTGCTTGAATAGATGACCCTTGACCTCACGCAATAACCAGCCTCAGTTCGCTGGCCATTTAACCGCCACGCCTCACTGAACTCGACTTTAATTGGTTTAATGTCATGGAAGCCGTTAGTGGAAATGCATGCAGTTGTTTTGCTTATTATTTATATTACCCTCGCAAACATTGGGATGTTGATACATTCACTGGATTCATTTACAATGTGGCCACGACGTGTCGTCATTAAGCACCGAGGCGGCGGACGCCGTGCAAGGTTAGTTCAGCAGCAAACAGATGAAAAGCATCCAAACAGCTCGGTTTTTATTTTTTGAAAAGTATATATTCCGTTGCCTGTCAATCAAGGCGGGACTCGGTGGTGGTGATTGATTGCTCGAGCTCGGTGCCCCCACATGGTTGATGAAGCGCACTCGTCATTATTCATCCCTCTCATCTATATTCATCGATTCATTCATATTCATCAGCGGTTACAGAGCACAGATTAGGGTGCTTGTACATTTCTGCACATCATCGGAGATGGCGACGAGTAGAACTGGCATCCTCCATGCAATAAACTTGCACAATTTTGATAGGACAATACATCAATTTGGAGGATTTTTTTTGTACGCAAACTCATAGACCATGCTGTCAGTGATGTGAAACAATGCCCCCTCCCTTCCCTGCTCCTCCAAAAAATGGTGCATATATATATATATATATATATATATATATATATATATATATATATATATATATATATATATATATATATATATATATATATATATATATAGTAATAAACAAATTGCTAAATATTACTTGACATTGACAATAAAAATGGGGTCATTTTTTAAAATGTTTTTAAATTATATTTATTGTAGAGCTGCATGGCATCATAAAAAGAAGTGTAGTATTTATTTGCAAAGCTCAAGCAAAGTAATAAAGGCATCACTGAAAGATTATCTCTATGACAGCATCAATCAAAGTGGGAATTATCATCGCTATTGTTTGAGGATTTTAAAAGCACCAACATTGTGAAATAATTGGATTTCTTTTGTTTGCATTCTCTTTTCTTTTCCAACAATTTCTCTTTCAGCACACTGGTAGCTATTTAAGAACTATTGTCAAATAGTACATTCATTACGGACTGAACAATAAACACTGGGAAGATTGTTAGAGGCAAAGAAAAATGCTAGCGCTTGTTCAGCTTGTTTTGTATTATTGCATCATTACATTATTATTTTTTCCAACAGCAGCTGATAAACAACACAATCAGTAAGATGGCAGCTCTAACACCTTATCATCAAACCTTAATGGGAGTTAGCATATTTTATAGCTGACTGGGATTAATGAGACTTTCATTATCTCAAATTGAATTGTAGTCGCATATAACCAGGAGGCATTTTCAAAGCCATGCATAACTATCCACTTGCTAAATCGTTAGCTTGTGAACACGAGCATAAAGTAGAGGTGACATTCGTCATGAGAACCAGCAGTGGGCTTGGACATATTTTTCTGCAGCAGATGTTCAATCTCTGCTTGGGATAACATTCAGTCATGTTGGTTTAACTTTGTATAGCTACTGGCAATAATGACCACACCCACATCGGCGCAGCCCTCCCTCTGACAGATCCACCAGCTGTGTTCATCTGTGAAATTACCAAAATTGGGTCCGAGATTTGCCATGCATGGTCATCGGACAATCACGTGGAGAAAATAAATGATCACTTGCCCTCTGGGATGATCCATACTGACCATTACATCATATGTCCCGCTACTGTGGTCAACAGTGTGATGGAAATATTGATGAATAATTGATTAGGCTTTTACCGGCCGCGTTTGTATTTGTGTGTGAAAATATGCTGTGGAAATGCAATTTAGTTATTCATACTGTACGGCTTGACCAACATTTATTTCAAAAGTGGTTTCTTTGATATTCAAATGAGGCTTTTTGTCTGCGTTGTCAGTACATGGTCGGCTTTTGTGGAGATGTTGCAACATTGCTTCGCGTTGACAGTGGCAGCAAAGTCATCAGCTCAGCATGTCAACCTGCTTCTGACATTATTCCCGCAAAGCTAATTAACTGTATCATAACATCATCTCCAACATATGAAAGGCAGCAGCGTTAGTGGGGAAGTATAAATATTTATGGCTTCCATTCACTCGTGAACTGACAAATAGTGTGAATTTGCAAGTCTAATGCTTTGCAGTGCTGTAGAAAAAAAAAGAGGGAAAACTGAATTAAAAATATTGGTTGGGAGTTTGGATCAGGGTTTGCAAAGCTCTGTTTGGGATGTGCCTTATGAAAGTGTAATAGCTGCAGGTGGTAGCAAATCTGCATTACATTATGTCCTCCTCCTCGCTCTCTCATCATATCTTGCTCCCCCCCAAACTTTTAATGAGTCATAATCTGCGCATGGCAGTGATTAGATTTAATGAAGTGCCAACAACCTTGAGTTGACACAAGTCAGCTGCTCCGCACACACTCATCCATGACGGAGCTTCGAATCCAAGTGAATATAAGATTAAAACACTCCTGCTTGCGTTTTCCTTTTTTTATTTTCATTTCAAACCCCGGCAAGACTGAATCGGGACGATGCAAAAAAAAGTGCCAGCCTTTCATATTGCACTTTGCGTAGTCCACATTTGTTCTTTCAATTCCCATGAGCCCAAGCTCCTCCCGGATAACAAAGCCACTTGTGAAGACAGAACAGGAACGGCTAAGGGTGAATCCAGGTAGCAGGGACACGCTAAGAAGACAAAGCAAGTATCCCATACAGAGCAAATTAGCTGTCTATAGGCTCATCAAAATAGATTGGCCTGCTAGCATTAAATTTTCATGGAACTGCAGAAAGGCTACAAGACATGCAGATGAATTATCCAGAGTTGCGCTATTGCATATTCATGTTGAATACTGTTGATAAATCTTCCATTGTGCATTCACACACTGACATCAATGAAATAGCAACCGGCTTTATGTTCGCACAAGCCATTTTTACCTGCACAAGTGGGCCTTTGTCAGAGCATGAGGGATGAACGGAGGCTGAGTGCTGCCTCTTTGTCTATAATGAGCTCTTTCAGCATATCGGCGCTAAGTGAATGTTTCAGCAAACTCAAACGCATGCGGCGTTGCCATCATGAGCTCTCCTCGTCCTTGTTCAGGGGTCACGCTTGCTGCCATCACGCACGAGAACAAAAGCAAGTCACTTGGACTCAACGACACTGCCCTCAACTGGTTGAAATCTGCCTCGTGGGACTAAGTGATTATCTTGTGAGAATTACACGGTCCCCAGACACACAGTGTCGCCTCTATTGTCTGTCGCAAAAATCCAATCTTTCATTTTCTACTCTCAAAAATTGTATTTTTACTTAAATCTAACGCATAATTAGTCATCAGTAACTTCATATGCGTAAAATGACTGTAATTCAATGATATAGAATTGGATGAAATTAGGCCAACTTTACATTTTATTGAGTCACCATGAAATAACATTAGGCAAACACATTTCTGACATCATCACAACGAACGAATAACACTCGTTTCTCACATCGCGACAGAAAATGACCAGTTTTGTAATAATGTAAATTTTCTGTGGGCTGGATTAAAAAACACAGATGGCCGTATGTGGCCCGGGAGCCACACTTTGCCTACAACTCATCTAAAGAGTAAAGTCAGAGACTTTTTTTGCAACTTCCACAATATGTACCACCACAAGCCTAATTACTGTACTCCAGGGCAACTGTTGGCACTTTTATTAGCTTCAAAAAGTGTTCTCGAGTAGTAAAAGTCAACGTTACAAAAGTAGTGCTTATGGGTATGACCTTGATAAGTTATTGTTGAAACATATTCAGCACACCTAGCACATTTAGTTTTACCAATTATGTGGAAAGAGTCCTACAAAATTCAGATTCACAAAAATTCCACAGATTTAACATTGAATGCAACTTAATGAAAACTGTACAAACCTTCAGGGGGGAATTATAGTTTAGTGACCAATAAATTGAAAGATGTGAGTTGAGTTGCTCCTTCTACATGAAACAGCAATAAAGGAATGATAGTTTGCTGAGTCAGGGGCAAGTGTCGTTTAATGTGTCATTGCCTACGGGGAGGACATGCTAGATTACTGTGGAGGATTTTCCCTTCCCAAGTTATTAAATACTACATTGTAGTACAATGGACATTTGAAAAATAATCAGTGAAAAATAATTATAACATTTTGTTTGTCTTTTAAATGTCACTTGATTTTTTTAACCCCAATTTTAATCATTTATTGTGAGTTTGTTGTGTTATGCCAAATTCTATCGCTGAGCTCAACAGCGCCTCTGCTGGTTGTGGCCACGTACTGCACTCAATTTTGCCTTAACGGCATCAACGCACAATTTATCAACAATCTCCTCTGCGCTCCTGTAATGTTAACAATACATTTGTTGATTACTTAGCCTTAGATCCCTAAGTGGAACCACTTTGAGATATATCAGCATTGCAAACATCTTGTATAAAAGGTGTGGTGGGAAAAAAACACACTCTGGGAGTCAGATAATTCTTTATCTCCAGCTTCACTGTCATATGAGCAGAGTTTCCTCTCTGCCCTCTCTTCTCATGATAGGAACCATCTATCTTGCTCACACTCGCTCCCACAAATGGACCACTACTCTACCTAATTCACCCAATGGAGAAATTACAGACCCAGAATGGATAAGATGGAGCAGGCAGCGGTTCTGAGGCATGGACTTGCAAACTTAAATGTCTTATGAGCAAAAGCGTGTCTTACTTTGAGCTTTCAAAGGAAACTGGTGGATTTGCAACAAAATTTAAGATGTATCATTCACACATAAGTGGATAGAAAAGTGAGAGGGGAAGAAGAGTTCATTGCTGCAATGTTCTCAACTTTTCCAGACTTTCCCAGTTTTCTTTAGAACGTGGTGATTGGGGCTTGACACCTCCAGATCTGAAGAAGTAACACATCAAAGTTTTAGGAGCTTCAATTCGTCACAGTTTATTTTGAGTCATCACAACTTCAAACATGAACGTAGTGTATAAAACGGATAGCTAATCATTATTCTATGTGGTTCTGAATTTGTCTCAAACGTCTATCGCTGTTTTCACTAAATGCAACTTAGTGACATGTTATGTTGTAACATACAGAAAGTGAATATGTGGGGGGGGGGGGGGGGTCACATGGCTCTGAAGGCCTGGAGATGTTGGTCATACTGCTCAGCGATTTCCCGGGCTGTGCGTAGCTGTTTTTCGCACCACTTCACCAGAGCCTGTTGCAACATCTTCACACGGGCATCCTCAAAGTGTTCAATCTGTAAAACAACATCACTCAATTATCATTAACGTAACTTCTGATATGTAACAGGTCAAATTTAGGTGACTTACCTCTTGTTTTGCCACTTTACAAACGTGATTAAACTCGGTCTCCACTGTTTTCTTCACCTCCTCCAACTGATGAACATTAAGAATGAGTCGTAAATACGCAGCTGCACATTTAGCATAAACAGCCTATATGTCCGTTTAAAAATACATTTTAAAGAATTTCACCCTTTAGTACAAATGCTCTACTGACACCTGCTGGCCAAAAGCTGTCATTGTCCTACATTAATGCACTCACAGCAGCCTTCTTGACCGGTTTGGCCTTCTCAGCATTCTTTAGGGCAGTTTCCAACTCCACTAGCTTACAGGTCCTTCTGAAAAGCATCTCCTAGAATCAACAAAGCGGTGCAAGTTATTAAGATAAAATAAAAAATTGGTAATTTTAAAAACTTGACATACTTTTTCTGCTTCCTGATAGCGTGACTGCAAATCCAGGCCAAGTCCGAGAGTGCTCACATCATTTTCAGCAACACTTGCCATGCTATTCTGCATGTTTTAAAAAAAAAAAAAAATCAAAACGTTAAAATAATTAATAATAATGCATTATGATGATTGTTTTTTTTTAATCTGGAAAAGTACAATTTACCTTCATTGACTCAAAGACGTCTGATAATTTTACACAAATCCTATAAAATGAAAAGCACCAAATGAGTCCAATTTTTTTTTTTTTTTTAAACCAAATTTATGAATACAAAGTTCCATGACAGTCATGAGACTTGTGCAGACGTACTTAGTAAAAGCTGCTTTGTCAGGATCATCATCCGATTCCACACACAGATGCAGGGCAGTTGCAAAATGCCCACAGGCCACTGCTATTTCTGTACAAACACACGAGGGTATCAAGTGTGAAAACTACTTTCAGGATGAATTACACAATAGTCATATTGTCAATAGAATAGCCTTAACCCTTAAGTTATTGTCAATTTAATGAAATAAATTACAGCTGTCTTTTACTTTATGTGTGGTGTGATCTTACTTTGCTCAGTTTGCACCAGATCCAGGAATTTCTGCCAGGAAAAAAAACAAATGAAAAATGGATATATAATGTGTGTAGATGTTGAGTGTCAGGCAAGCGAGGAGTGCTACTCACATCCACGGTGTTTTTGATGCAGCTGGTTAGAGAAAGATTGACGTCCCGTTTAGTTTGAAAGAATTCGTCAACATCCTGCGA
This sequence comes from Syngnathus scovelli, assembly GCF_024217435.2. NCBI lineage: Eukaryota > Metazoa > Chordata > Actinopteri > Syngnathiformes > Syngnathidae > Syngnathus > Syngnathus scovelli. The sequence goes on along the minus strand of NC_090857.1, from coordinate 7,742,584 downwards.
AGGCGATCACATTTAGAGAATCGCACAGTATGAGATGCTGTCATTTCCAAAAAGAGTCCAAATTAAGAACCTTGTGGCCTTCTTTTCTCATTTCTTCCACGGCTTGACTCAAGCGATTGAAAATGTTTCTCCTGGCTTTTTGTCGACCAGGCGGCTGTACATATAGAAACAGAATTAAATGGATTTTGTTTTCAAATCTTGGAACACCAACATCGGCCCAAATTATTTGTATTTATGCTGCTTGCATTGTTCAAGAGGTCAAAGATGTGTTTGTTTGTTTGTTAACGTCTACAGATGAAGAACTCACTTCAGGGCTGGTGAGGAAGATCTCCAAAGCTTTGTTTTTTCTGAGTAGGTTGTGTGCTGCCACCTGGTGGAGGAAATTCTCCAGTGCTGCACAATATGGCTTAAACTCTTCCAAACCAAGGAAACCTGGAAGAAAAGTCCCTTGTTTCAAAGAATTGTACTTAAAACCAGACTCATGAGGACCAGCAATGATAGGACGATTTGAGTGTTTTTTTTTTTTTTTTTTTTGCTCACCAAGCTGTCTGGTGGCCTTTGGTGTTGTGTTCATCTGAGCCTTTGCAGGAAGAGGAGGAAACTTGGTAGGGAAAATAGGAAAACGCTTTTACAATGACTCATTGTTTCCAAAGATAATGTTGGTTTAAACATTTCATGGAGATGACAAATGCATAAGAGTCTGGAAATCACAAAAAGGGTAACACTCACTATGACTCCCTGTATCCCAGGCACATCCTCCTGGTTGAACAGGTTCTGCTGTAGCCATTCAAAGTCCTCATAGGTCCGGTCCACGTGGTACTCTCCGGTCCCGGACAGCTATCGCCAACAGGAGAGACCAGAGAGTTGTGTTTTATGACACCCAGTCATCTGGTTTGATATACATTTGTTATTGTAGTTGTAGCTTGTGGTTAGCAGCGCATGACCACATTGAAATGTGCTGAGCTAGCACAACTTCATTTGGTTGTTGGTTACTTATTCATCAACACTACTGAAGTTTTTGTTTCTGAGTGTCTTTGGAAGAAGTTGCTGCACAATCTATAGTTTCTTTTGCACGAATTGATGTCATTTTTCTTACTTTTTGAGAGACGATGAGAAAGGTAAGTGCGTCTCCATCTTGTAGAACCTCTGCAACTTTAATGCTATGTCCATAAACGCTCAAAGGCGCCTCTTCTTTCACGTCTTCCTGTAAAATAAAAAATGTGTTAAGCTGTGGGTCAAGATCTCCAGAGTAAATGGATATATTTTAGAATTGCATTTGACATTACAAAAAAGCTCATTTCAGCTCCATGGACGCCTGCAAGTGTGCAAATGACAGTCACATGACTCTCACTGTTGTCATAAAGAATATTTTCAGGAACTTACCATCATCGCCAGCCAATATGTTCAGTCTGCTTTGTTTCTGTGCTACAAAGAATGTGAATAAGTCCTTTTTTTGTTCAGAGCAAAATGTGCATTCAAGCTCTGAAGGTCTTCTGTCAGCTGGCTGCAATGAGCCCGAGCTGCAACTGCTGAGAAGGCACAGGATATCCTATGGGTCAAAGTGCACGTTGCCTTGATGAGAAATGGAGGACAACTGTGCTAAATCTAAAGTGCTGGCCGTTGGGGAAAAGGAGTAAATGGTGTGTTAGTCAGTAACTCGGACCTATTTTGACACACCCACATGGAGAAGGGAGCATGACAGTCCAATCAGTGACCAATAAAAAAAAGGGTTGAATTTACAAGATAGCCAATAAAAAAGCAATACAGATAGCTACTGAGATAATTAAAAAGAAAACTCATCTCAAAGTATCATAATTTTTCTCCCAAACAGGTCTGTCAAAACTAATAACCATATCCTCATTCTCTCCATCATGAGAGATGTTCCAGCAGAAGGACATTTAAAACATTTTTTTCCTCTTTTGAAATACCTTTCACTGTTATTCGACTCAATCTCTAGAGAATAGGAAAAAAATAATTTGTGTCACAGAAAGTATTTTAATGTCTATAAGCATTTTAACATTTTTATGGCGCATCATTTTTTTTCATACCAGGGTTGTCTATTTCTCTTAAATAGTAGGGCTGTTGATTTATTCTCTTTATCCAAACACTTATTTTCCCATGTTAGCCCAACTATCAACCATGAGTGCAAATTATTTAGCATTTGTTCAACCATCTCGGAATGTCTCTTCTGCAGCGGCACCCATATTTTTCTTTTTTATCAGGGTGGTGCCCAACGATAAGTTTGCAGTCTTTTTTTTTTTTTTTTTATCTGGCCCTCACTTGCTCTTGGCTGCACGTCCAATATTTTGTAGTATTTTTTTTTTTTTTTTTTTTTTTTTTTTTTTTGTATGTGCGGTGGCTGCAAACAGCAGGAGCACGTACGTTTGTGCAAGCATGTTTACATGACGTTTTCTTATGCTTTTCAAACGAACAACTACGTGACTTCGACTGTGCAATGCCTCGGCGTTATTCGAAACCTCAGAGGTTTTTTGGGGCACACATAACCCAGGAAAAACTTATTTGAGAACAGTTTGTCATCCGTGCCGCTAGGGGGTAGCAATGTACGGCGATTGCGGACGCCGAAGAAGAGCTTTCTTTTCGGTGGTGAAAGAACCCGTAAGGGAAACGGAAAACAAAACAGCACGTAGGCCTCAAATGAATTCAAACACCTACGTGGTCATCTCAAAGTAAAATCATCGTTACTGGTTCGGCGTGTACCACAGTTGCGTGCTTCGCCGTGGTACTTTGATATTCTGCTCGTATCTATTAGGTAAGGTGGCATTTGTAGTACTTAGCGAGTTAGCGGCTAGCCGTAGCCAGCTAAGGTTAGCGAGCACGATCTTAAGAACGGACGTCGAATGTTCGACGAGATGAATTCAAAAAATATATGCTTGCTAGATTATATTTCACTATGAATTTAACTAGTTCGAACGTTTGATAACCCTAATTGATATCCATGAACCTTGCGTCACGTTTTTTTGGTTAGTTTAAGACGTCATACTTGTTTCGTCGTAATCTTGTTTGTCCGCTCCGCGGCCGGTTATAATAGTAGTAAAAAAGCACATGTTATTGTTCTAGCTCCATCTAAAGTGCCTCGTAGAGACTTTTAAATACTGCTCGAAGCAGTGTTTTCAACTAATGATCCAATTCGTGTTATGCCATCTCAAGATTGACATTTTACTTTGACGTCTGCGAGTCAGAAGCTGAATTGCACATTGTTCATAGAGTAAATGTTTGGCTACAGCTCACGGCAGGTACAGTTCCAGCTTCTTACCTTATGTATATGAAAAGTACCAGAATATATTGGGGCACATCTAACATTTGTGTAGGGCTAGATATTGAATTTTATTGTCAATTTCAGTTCTCAGTTCCTCATTGTCTGTTTTGCAGGTCTTCAATCCGTGACTGAATTCCCTGCAGATATAGTTGCCACAAAGTGCACACTAATGAGTGCTGTATTCTCCTCGAGCTGGGCCCAGCGCCATGCCTGATCGAGACAGCTCCTACCTGTCAGGTGGCGGTGGGAGTGGTAGCAATCTAAGTGAAGAGGGAGGATCGGGCTCTGCTTGCGCTACAGATTGCAGAGTAGGTTCAGAAGGGGGTGTTGGAAGCATGGACGGGGGAGGCTCACTCGGCAATGGCATTAGTTTTGGCCTTGGGGGAGGTGCAATGTTAAACTCTGGATTAATGCTAGATGGGGTGTGCAGGGATTTTATTCGTAATGTTTGTAAGAGAGGGAAGCGTTGTCGCTTTAAGCATCCCGATTTTAATGAGGTGCCAGACTTAGGGGTGCAAAAGAATGAATTCATTTTTTGCCACGATTACCAGAATAAAGAATGCTTGCGCATCAACTGTCGCTTTGTACACGGCACGAAAGAAGATGAGGAATATTACAAGAAAAATGGAGAGTTGCCACTTGCGCTGAGAGCAAAAGTTGCAGCACGACTTGGCCTCTCACCCACAGATCTGCCGCATAGTAGAGGGGAGGTCCCAATCTGCAGAGACTTTTTGAAAGGGGAATGCCAGAGGGGCAGTAAGTGTAAATTTCGTCATGTCCAAAAAGACTATGAATATGATCTCACTGGGCTTGGCGTGAGTGGTTTGCTTGGGGCCGCTGCGAGTGTAATGGTATCTGCAGGAAGTGGCATCGGTGCAGCCGGAGCGAGCGGAGGAGCCAGTGTGGGGATTCCAGGGCTTGTGGGAGGTGTGGCTGGAAATAATATTCTAGGGGTGGCCTGCCCAGGCATGAGTGCTTGCAGAGATGCAAGTGTCGCAGGAGTAGGCGTCAGCGCAGGAGTGGCGGGCGTCAGTGCGACAGTAGCGGGCGTCAGTGCGGGAGTAGCGGGCGTCAGTGCAGGTGTAGGTACCGTCAGTGCGGGAGTAGGGCCCGTCAGTGCGGCAGCAGTGAGTGTCAGTGCACCAGTGGTGAGCGTCAGTGCGCCAGCAGGCCCGTCAGGACAGAGGCGTTTCGACAGGACCCCGATGTCGGTCTACGAGCCCGTAGTTGAGAGCAGCGTCTTTGACTCGGCTAGCCTGGACAGCCCGCTTGAACAGACCGCACTCCAGATCAAGAGGCGGCGCTTGGAAAGCTTGCGACTGGCAGACAGCAGCGTCGGTGGCCACTATGACCTCGGGGTCCAGGCTACCTTGCCCACACGCCCGGTGGAGTACAGGTTGTTGGAGGAGGAAAACAACCTGCTGAGGAAGAGAGTGGAAGAGTTGAAGAAACAGGTCAGAACGAGAACACTTTTGAGATCACCGTCGAAAAATTGTTTTTAAGTATGACATCAAGTAGTTCCTACCAAATTGAATTGGAACTGCAACAAAGAAAATGCAGGCTAAAATTCAGTACAAAACAGATCAGAACAAATTGGTAAGAAATGTATTATTTTAATTAAGTCGGTCCCCTGAAAGTTTACAATAAATACACAAAGTCTACCACTACATTGCAATGTAGAATTGAATTTGATGACTTGTTGAGCGTTAACAAGAACTACAACCTGGCTTCTGTTCCTTCCCCCAGGTTGCCAACCTCATTTCTACCAATGAAGTTCTCTTGGAGCAGAACGCCCAATTCCGCGGTCAGGCAACAGTGATGACAGCCGCCCAGACTGAGCAGACCCTGGTACCTCCGGTGGGTGCAGTCAGCTCGTACAACCACGGCATCGCCCAGACTCACACCACGCTGAGCAGCACCGGGCTGCAGCCTCGACCCGTCACCCAGCAAGATCTGGTGGCGTCCACCGGCGCTCCCGCGGCGCCCCCTAACAACGCGGCGCCACCCCCTCATCTGAACCCCGAAATTACGCCGCTGTCGGCCGCTCTGGCGCAGACCATCGCCCAGGGGATGGCGCCTCCAGTTTCTATGGCACCGGTGGCGGTGTCCGTGGCTCCGGTGGCCGTGTCTATGTCCATGACGCAGCCTCTGCCGGGCATCACCATGAGCCACGCCACGACGCCCATGGTGTCGTATCCCATTGCCAGTCAGAGCATGAGGATCACCACTCTGCCTCATATTACCTGATAAGTGGTAATGACGCGACCCTCAAGCCAAAACAGATCGTCAAACTGACTGTTTTACGGCTACATTGACAAAAAAATTATGTAACAATACATGGATACAAGTTTCAAATTGTTCTATTACGAGAATAAAGTTCAACTAATACGAGAAGAACTAAATTGGCTCATCTCTTGATTGTTCAGTCTGATCTGACAGAAAATGTTTAAAAGCTACTAATGATTGATGAATATGTACAGTGGTCAACTACGCTGGCTGCTGGTTTCAGACTTGCAGAGTCATTTTGAGAGTCCCCAGTTAAAGCTACATGGATTTGATTTGTTTTTCTTTTTATTTAGTAAAACATCTTTATTCTTCTTGTGGTAATGACTTTATTCTCGTATTATAAAAACGTTTTTCTTATAATTCTGCTATTTACATTTCCCTTTATTGTCTACTGATTGCATTTAATCCGATTGCGGATCAAGTTAAACCTATGTTTCCCTCTAGAGATCAGTAAAGAAACCTTTGGCCCTTGACTTTTAGCTAATGACGCAACGGCCTTTTTTTTTCCCCCTTGATTATTGTAAACACAAAAAAAATGTTAAAATGCTAAAAACTGATCATCGCATTTTTGTTTACACTTGCACTAGACTAGTTGTGGATTAGTTGATCAACACCTAAACTCTGCACGACAATTCAAAAGCAAGTGGTGTGGTTTGTCTGAAGTCATGCGCACACAAAATAAACACTATGTGATAACCAGGAGCAAAGCTTTCTTCAACATCTCTTTGACATAAAAGGGTGGAGTCACGTTGTCTAAACTTGCTTTAATGCTTTCGACTTTCACAGCAGCACGACATCCGTGTCTCGACAATTCTGAATTGAGTGATGCCAATTTGCTCTTTACATGATCGTCGCTCGGTCGTAAGCAGTCAAGGACGCATTTTGTTCCAGTGGGCGTGTTTTCTGCGCGATAACGGGACGGAGGAAGAAAGAGGAGCAGAACTCAACGGCGAACGACTTGTGCAAACCTAACCGCAAAACCACGTCAACCAGGCGGATTTTGCAATCACCTTAAATATGCGGTTCGGACCTTGAAGTAATTACAGCTACAATCTGTATTTCGGTACTTTACTTTTTCTTGAACGGTTGCTTGACGCGTTGAAATGTCGGCCGATTAAGTCAGTATAAAGGCATTTTTACGGGTATTTTTTTTAAATTCTGTACCATATTTATTAAGGGATTCATCTGCGAGCTCAAAGACTTAAAAGGACAATGCAGAGCGAGAAATCGGAGCCGAAAGTCGACGAGGGTTCGGGCCCGGACAATCCCGAGATGAGCGCGTCGAGTGACGGCACCGAAGTGCAGCCTCTTCCCCGGGCCAAGGGGATTAACGCCGTGGCGGTGTTATGGACTTTTGGGAAGTGCCTGGGAGCTTTGCTTCCCGTCTACCTGGCCGGCTATTACCGGGTCAGCACCAGCCTGCTGGTGTGCGGTATGATGGTGTATACGGGATGGAAGCATGCTCGGGAGGCCAAAGAAGAGAGGCTGAAATCGGCCATGCAGCTGTTCGGCGACGAGGAGGAGCCAGGCAGCTTGAAAATGTCCAAAATAAAGCGAGACCTACCTGCGTGGGTAAGACATGGCCCATTAACATCAGCTTTATTGACATGCACGAAATGCAGTTGCAGACCAAAGAAAAACATTCAATACAAATACTCAAGCAACATTTGACTTATTGCATAGACTGTTAATACTTGTTTTCATCTCTCTAAACAAGTGAGTCGTTTCAATATTTTAGATGGAAGCTACATTTGAAATGCAATCCTATTCCAAAATCAATGTATCTGCCAGTGCATCCCGACAGCAAAAGCCCAAAATGGAAATGTGATTTGACACAAGTTCTTCTGTGAGGCCACACCCAGTTTTGCTCTCGGCCCTGGAGAATTCTTGCTGTCTGAGTGCTTTTCCACTTTGGTCTTGGCAAACAGAAAGAATGCATCAAGCATACTAACAAATGTATGGACATGTGCAGAGACTTCATGAAATGCCTAAAGAGAAAACTGTCCTTTAAAAGTACTCTGTGATGCAAAGCACAAAATGTCTATGAAATGTCTGTTTAAAAGCACAACATTGCCATTGAACTCTTTAGAATGGATAATTATAATATTCAGATATTTTAATTTGCTTGAAAGCTTATTACAAATCAATTCCCCCCATTTATTGTAGTTTATTTATTACTGTTTAGTGACAACATTGACAAGGCGTATTATGGAAAAGAGTCAAACAGGCTCTCGTTCAACATTGCAAAACGTACCTAAACACATTTTAACTATAAATTTCCTTTTTTTTTCCTTCTCCACCACAGGTCAACTTTCCAGATGTTGAGAAAGTAGAATGGCTGAACAAGGTAAACCAAAAATCTCTTTGTATGGCCTTTTATTGAAGCGCACACTGGATCAAATACAGCCGCTATGCTGACAGACTGATGCTTCTGCATCGACATGTGACCGCTCGCTGCAGCCATGTTGAAGGCAGCGAGGGCAACACCCATTCCGTTGTCGCAGCCGCACGATCTGTACCGCAAACGCAGGAGCAGTACAGATTTCGTGCCAGTCAACCCGCTCAACATTTCCACTTTACTGTGGCCTAGCTCACAGGAAGAGGAAGAAGCAGCCCCCCCTGGCCACATGAAGAAACAGCTGGTTTTGTTCTCCCTTTTCTCGTTTATACTTTATAAAGTCACAGATAAAAAACAACTCTAAAAGGATCACAAGACATTCAAAGCACAGAGTGGAGTTATGAATCTGCTACATGAATCTGCTACTGGGACATTCAGGCCTCCATGTGAGCAGGAATCTGATGACTCACTCTCCACTTATGCCAGTTGTTGCCAACCTTTTATAAAATTAAGCACACTGCGCCTACTTCTCATTCTTCCCCCCGTGGGACTAGAATGTGTTTTCATGGCAACGGTCTCTGAAATGAAATAACAGTGGAGAAATGAGCAGTAGCCTTGTTGGTTATAAGTCAGCTGCTTATTTAACCCAAAGGCCACACACAATTTTGAGTCTAAATGTGTCGTTGTAGGTGCTTCAGCAGGTATGGCCCTTTGTGGGTCAGTACTTGGAGAAGCTCCTGGTGGAGACCATCGCTCCGTCTATCCGAGCCTCGAGCAGCCACCTCCAGACGCTCAGTTTCACCAAAGTGGACATGGGCGACAAGGTGACGTCATTTTAGCTTTAATGCTATGATGTTGAACGTGTTATAACGTGTTCTGTTTCCTCGCAGGCCATGAAGGTGGTCGGGATCAAGGCGCACACAGAGAATGACAAAAGACAAGTCCTGCTTGATTTGTATATCAGGTAGAATACAAACTTTTTGCTATATCACATTTTACAATGCTAAAATGTGGGTCACATGTTCCTCTTAGCTTTGTTGGCAATGTGGAGATCAACGTGGAAGTAAAGAGATACTTCTGCAAAGCTGGAGTCAAAGGAATGCAAGTGAGTCGCCATCTTAAGTGTCACATGAAGGAAGGAATCTCCGTGCAAATGTCACATTTCTGTCCTTTGTGTGTGGGCGTAGTTGAATGGGATGATGCGAGTCATTCTGGAGCCTCTGATCGGAGATGTGCCCATTGTGGGCGCCGTCACCATGTTCTTCATCCGCAGACCCGTAGGTTGATCTATCTACATTGACCTTTATTGACCCCTCCCCCAAACCTCTCCTGCGTGTCTCCTATTGTTTGACAATTATTGATGATATTTATGTCATTCCAGAAACTCGATATCAACTGGACCGGGTTGACCAATTTGTTGGATATCCCTGGATTGAAGTGAGTCATGCTCGGATAACCTCATATTTTTTACGCCATTTTTTAAAAATGAGAAATACCGTGATTGAACCAAGCAAAACAGATGATTCATGATTTGTTTATACTGGAAATAAGTTGTCATAACAAGCTACTCAACACAAGTCAAACCTCGATGTTGATAAGGTTACCGCTCTGTAAGTATGTGCTGGTTATCAGAAGCAAAAACATCACGGTTGCTGTGCTTGCTTACGAAATTCAAAACATATTTTCAGGAAAAGGCAACTAATAAAGGATTATTTTATTTTATTTTATTAGATGAGCATCTTAAAAAAAGATTTAAAAACAATTTAAATTCATGCAAATTTTGTTATGTGGTAATTAAGGTGAACATCAATATTTATATTGGCATAATGTGACTTTGCCATGTCTCCTCCATCTTGGTCTTCAGTGTCATGTCCGACAGCATGATCATGGATGCCATCGCCTCCTTCTTGGTGCTGCCCAACCGTCTGGTCGTCCCCCTGGTTCCAAACCTACATTTGGCACATCTTCGCTCCCCTTTGCCCAGGGTAATGATGCCATACGCAGCAACTCGTGACCTCACGTGTGTCATATTAAATTCTGTCATTATGATCCCAAGGGTGTGGTGCGCATCCACCTTGTGGAGGCCCAGAATCTAGCAGCAAAGGACCACTACGTGAAAGGCGTCATGGCGGGCTTGTCAGACCCCTACGCTATATTGCGGGTGGGGCCTCAGATGTTCACCTCCCACCACATTGACAACACAGATTCACCCAAGTGGGGGGAGATGTATGAGGTAAGGAACAATGAATCCTTATGTGCGACATTCACTCGTCGGACTGACTTTGAATGTTCCGTTTTCATTCATTCACTGTGAGTCCACAGCCATTTTCCAACCATTCTGTCTGTCTACATTTTTTTGTACGTGTGTCTGCTGCACCAGGTGATAGTCCATGAAGTGCCTGGTCAGGAACTGGAGGTGGAGGTTTATGACAAAGATCCAGACCAGGATGATTTCCTGGGAAGGTAAATCTGCGTCATTCTCTCTCATCATTTGTGTGTTTACATTTCAATCACTCAGTGTTGAAGTAATCATTGTTTGTTTTTCCCCCAAGGTGTGTTTACTGATTTGATGTCCTTTTTTCTCTCCCATGTAGGACCAAATTGGATTTGGGCATTGTGAAGAAGTCCATAGCTGTTGATAATGTAAGAAAAATACTGTTTTTGGAAAATTTGGGAATGAAAGAAAATAAAAATGCTGGAAAATTGAACTCAGACAATTTGGAACTATTTAGTTGGACAAGTTTGACTTGACATTATGAATGTTGAAAATTCTCTTCACCATTGCAAACTCCAAAAACAATACTATAACATCTGATCTTTATAAGCAGATTTTTGCTTTTTATTTGTTAGATTGTGTTAAGTGGTCTGATTATTCTCCTCAGTGGTTCCCTTTGAAGGATACACCCTCAGGTCGGGTCCATCTTAAACTGGAGTGGTTGGCCTTGATGCCAAACACTGATCGACTTGAGCAGGTGTGCTTCCATTATTTCCTGACTAAACGTCTCTCTTCTTCACTGTACCAAAATATTCACGGTAATTCTCTCCCTTTCCAGATCCTGAAAAGGAACGAGAGTGTGACCAGTAAAACGGCCGACCCGCCCTCATCCGCCATTTTGGTGGTTTACCTTGACAAGGCTGAATCACTGCCAGTGAGTCAACGAGCTGGCCGTTGCTTCCTGTGTGGTTGTCATCTGGCATTCTGCACAGTTGTTCCCGTGGCCTCTAACCCTGTTAACACACACGCACACACACGGCTATTTTTAGCCCCTCCCACTCCGTGACAAAATGTGTGGAACTCATTGCGGTCTTGCTGTAGATCTTTTCCTCCTTAAATCTGACTCATACGCTTGCTTGCTGCATGCAAGTTGCTGGTGAATTTCCACACTTTTTTTTCACGTGGCTTTCTGCTACAAGTCACATGCTCTATTATTTATTCACAAAATATATTTTTTCCTTCAATACTCTAGATGAAAAAGGGGAACAAAGAGCCCAATCCCATGGTGCAGTTATCTGTGCAGGACATCACCAGGGAGAGCAAGGTTGATCCAAATTACAATGTTACAAATTATATAGCGTTTATTGGTCATGTAAACACTTATTCTGTTTCTTAAAGACATGTTCCACAACTGTTAATCCAGAGTGGGAAGAAGCCTTTACGTTTTTCATCCAAGATCCACGCAAACAGGATATTGACATTCAGGTAACTTTTCAATCGCTGCTTTATTATTTATAATATTTGGTGGGACTGCAAAATAAATACAAGAGATTTTAGAAAGATAATCACGTCTTTTAACTGCGTGACCAGGTGAAGGATGTTGACCGGGTGCAGACATTGGGTAGTCTGTCCATCCCGCTGTCTCGCGTGCTGTCCACTTCTGGCCTTTCTCTGGACCAGTGGTTCCAGTTGGACAACTCCGGATCCGCCAGTCGCATTTATATCAACGCAGTACTCAGGGTAAATCACTCGTGGAATTACACAAATTATGAATTTGGTTGCCAGGTTCAAGAGTTGGCCCCCATTCTGTTTTTGGTCCACTTGTAGATGCTGTGGTTAGATGAAGAGCGTATCACAGCCGATGTGTCGTCTAACCTGGAATCCAAAGGCAAACAGTTACCGCAGGAGACATCTCCACACTCCAGCTTTGCCTCTGAGGTAAGAAAACCTGGTCCAATTCCTCGCCCTCCTCCTACTAATTGTAAATCACTCGTATTTGCAGGGGCTGCTCAGAATCCACCTGCTGGCTGGGCAGAACCTGGTTCCCAAAGACAACATGATGGGGGGCATGGTGAAAGGCAAGAGTGACCCCTATGTGAAGATCAATATAGGCGGGGAAACATTCATAAGCGAATCCATCAATGCGAATCTCAACCCCACCTGGAATGAGATGTATGAGGTAAATAAATGCCCGTAATCACTCGAAGGTGATTTACGTGATCATATCTCGGATACAATTTTAAATTCATTCCCCTTCAGGTGATTTTGACACAGTTGCCTGGTCAGGAGCTACAGCTGGAGGTGTTTGATAAAGATATGGACATGAAGGATGATTTCATGGGCAGGTAGTTTGATATTCAATATATTGATGCTCGTTAAATGAGTAAATTGCCCTTTTAATAAATGTCATTTTACTCCCAAAATAGGCTCAAGATCAATCTAAAGGACATCATTGAGTCACAATACACTGATCAGGTACAAGTATATATTTTTTTCTTCACTTGCCCTTGTAGGCACCACTCCCACATCCTTCTAGTATTCAAATAATTCCATGTGTGTGTGTTATCAGTGGTACACTCTCAATGATGTCAAGTCCGGTCGAGTTCACCTGACCCTGGAATGGGTTCCAACAGTCCCAGAAGCAGACCAAGTGGATCAGGTTTGAACAAAAACAGTGCCAACGTGGAAAAAAATCAAATAAAATAATGATGATTTTCTTGATCTATTGTGCACTTTCAGGTTCTTCAGTTCTATTCCAGACAGTCCTACCAGAACAAGGCAGTTCCATCTGCAGGTCTTCTATTTGTCTTCATCCAACAAGCAGATGGTTTACCAGTAAGTCTGCTGGTGGAATGGAGCCCATAATACTAAATACGCGTTATATATTTTTTATCATTACCTGTAATTTAAACATCAACAGGTGAAGAAGAGTGGAAAAGAACCAAAAGTGGGAGCAGAGCTCATTCTTAGAAAAATGTCCCGCAAAACTACAGTGAGACTCCTCCTCCTTTTTTTTTTTTTTTTTTTAAATTAAAAAAAAGCTGTAGAGAGTGCAATAACAAGTTGAATGACATCCCTGAGTGAACCTTCTCATCTCTGCTGCAGGTGTGCGATCGCTCGACATCACCCGAGTGGGATGAGGCGTTCTGCTTCTTGGTCCGTGATCCCAAAGAGGATATTCTTGTTGTTAAGGTAGTAACAGTAAATCACAATTCAAGATCTGCTCCTCCCTCACTGTAACTTAAAGGCTAACACTTGTATTTCCCTAGCTCTCCCACAGCTGGACATTGCCCATGGGCTCTTTAGTGGTTCCAATTAAAGAGCTTCTCACTGAGCCGGAGCTGGTCCTGGATCAGTGGTTCCATCTGGACGGAGCCTCCCCTGAGAGTCAGCTTCTCCTTCGGGCTGAACTTAAGGTAGGAAAGCTTTGATTCAGATAAATCCTTCAAGTTTGAATCCTTTTAAAACTTCTTTTTTTTATTCGGACACAGATGCTGATACCAAGCAAGTGTCCCCGCCGTCCCAGTGATCAAGCTAAGGTCACTTTGAAAGACTCAATCCGTTTTCCCGATCAGCAGAAACAAGAGGGTGATATCATCCAAAAGTGAGCACACCATATATCCAACACGTCTCATCTCCGATCTAGTTTTTCTTCGTCTCTGATGCCTAGTAATGCATTTTTAGGTGCAGTTCAGTGGATCCTCCTATAGAAACTATTGTCCCGCAAGTGATGATGCATGAAGAAGGTGAAGGTGATGTAAAGATGCCTCAAGCTGATGTGGAAGAAGATATGAAAGAAGAAGCACCACCAGCTGTGGTGAAACCTCCCCATACTTCGCCAGATCTTAACTTTGCCACTGAGGTATATTGAAGATATTTCAAAACATGAAGAAAAGTATTAAGACAAAGAATTCCGGAATAACTTTTACTAAAATGCTGACAATGTTAACATTCAATTGATACAAAGGTTTCCAGCCCATGATTTTTTAATCCACCCTTCTTGTCTCTGTAGGGGCTAATGAGAATCATCCTCATGGAGGCTCAAGATCTGGTTGCCAAGGACAACCTGATGGGGGGTTTGAAGAAGGGCAAGAGTGACCCCTATGCAAAGATTACCGTTGGAGACGCCACATTTAAAAGCAACGTTGTCAAGGAGAACCTCAACCCCATCTGGAATGAGATGTATCAGGTGCTTAGCATGATTTCAGATCAGATAGATTGTGGAGAATACAAAATCCTTCCTTTATATGGGACAGTCATTTTATCTTCTCTGGATTCCAACAGGTGGTGATGAAGCCTCAGTCTGGACAGGACATCAACGTGGAGCTGTATGACAAAGACATGGACAAAGACGACTTTTTAGGAAGGTGAGGGTGTGCTGGAGCTTGTCCGTAAAGGGCCGAACGATCCCCTCAGCACATTTTAAACGGCAACCACAAAATAACCGTATCGGTATTGTCAACAGGTTCACCGTCAGTACGGCGGACATCGTTGGCTCCCAGTACACAGACCAGGTGAGTTCCTGACACCCAGCCTGCAACTTTCATATTTTGTTTTGCTCAAGAAGTATTTGCTTCTTTTGCAGTGGTACACTCTGAAGGATGTTAAGTCTGGTCGTGTTCGTCTCATACTGGAGTGGGTCCAGACAGTGTCCCATAATGGCACCTTGGACAAGGTGAGAACACGCTACACACTGCGCATATGACTACTTCCGATATTCTGTATGGTGTAACGTCTGTCTGTGTTTTTCAGGTGAAGCAACTGCAGTCGTTGCAGTCGTTCAAAAACAAGACGATTCCCTCTGCAGCTTTGCTCTTTGTTTATGTGGACAGAGCACACTCATTGCCAGTGAGTCACTTGTTTACATAACAGAAAAAAATACTACCAAAAACATGTCAAATATTTTTTGTAATTCCAAAATTAAATCATAAGTGATACAAACACCTTATTATAATTAATTAAATTTTAATGTGTGTGTTTTATTTTTTATAAACAATGTGTCTTTCTTTGTGTGTCCAGTTTAAAAAAAGTGGAAAGGAGCCAAAAGCTGGAGTTGAGCTGGCTTTGGGTAACACAACCTATAAAACTAAGGTATGGAAAGTCGTATATTTTTACTAATGGAGATGTTTAAATTCCAGTATTATTATTTTCAGTGTAAGTTTAAATCATGTTCACACACGCTTTAATGTTCTGACTTGCCTCCCTGTGCGAAGGTTTGTGATCGCACAAGGTCGCCTGAGTGGAACGAGGCATTCTATTTTTTGGTTCATGACCCTACTGAGGAGATGCTTGTCCTCAAGGTAGATACTCATCGCACCGAAAGCACGTGGTCTCTATCGAAGTATAATTTTGGGATATTTTGTCTTTAGTTATCCAGCGCTTGGGAGCAGCCACTGGGCTCGCTGGTGGTTCCTGTAAAAGAGCTGCTGTCGGAACCTCAGCTGGTCCTGGATCAGTGGATGTCTCTAGATGGAGCTTTGCCGGAGAGTGAGATCTTACTGAGGGCCGAACTCAAGGTAGGACAATCTCATCATGTCGTGGCAACTTTGGCAACATATCAACTTGTGTATTTTATTTTTTTTTTTGGCGACAGATATTGAACTCGGTGATGACGGAAGCCCCCCAGCCTTGTGGTCTCGCTTCAAAGAAAACAATCACGGTTTCCACCGAGGAGGAAGAAACTGGCTCGAGGCTTCCGTTAGTTGAGTGAGTGTTTTTATTTCACATTTCACTGGTTACAAATAAATAGAGCTTGCTCACCAGAGTGTGTTTTGTCAGTCTTGGCCAGATGAAGTACCCAGAAGATGAAGCAGGGTCCTTCACAATTCCGCCTCCTGATGCTACGGTTAGTTTGACTACATCATCATCTAAAGTTTGTCTAGTTCCGCCTTCACACTTGATACATTCGATCTAACTCAGTTGGTGGAGGAACAGGCGGACTTAGAAGAGCATCAAACCCCAGTCGACCATCAAGTTTATACAGAGGACACGGAGACACGAGATGACCAGGCTCACGTCACAGTGCCTGATCCTCCTGCTGAGCCCTTGAAGCCCAAAGTTGATGTTTCTCCACAACACACAACCCCCAGTCGGGACTTTGGCACTGAGGTGGGTCAACACTAGTGTCTATAATAATTAGCCAGTCACATACAGTAGTTGTCTTTTCAAAGAGTGGCTCGGGTACTGTACAGATTAAAATGAGAATATGATGACATTTTTGCCACAGCCCTTCCGCATTTATGATGAATCAACACCATGTTTTTTCCCCCAATGGCTGTGAATCAATGGGCTACTTCTGGTTTTCATTAACTGTTATTATGAAACTGGGATCTGATCTGAATCTTCTGTATGTAGGGCAAAGCTTAAAGGTTTAAGAGAACTTTTCTCATAAAAGGAGGCAATAACAATTAAACAATAACTACATTAAAACACCAGTTATACTCCATGAACCAGGAAGAGATTCAAGATTCAAGAGTTTTTTATTCGCCATGTTTGAGCGTGCCAAACAAGGAAGTAGTCTTTGTCTAACTAATGTACTAATAATTTAGTTTTTTTTTCCCCTTTTGACCTTAGCAATTATCCGCACTCTGCTGAGTGACATTCTATGGCCAATAGACAATAACAATGAACTCTTGGCTAACCCCCCCCCCCCCCCCACACACACACACACACACACACATATTTCTATCTAATTGACCACTGTGGCCTTATCTCATCGACTGCAGGGGCTGTTGAGGATTCATTTGCTGGAGGCCCAGAGTCTGGTTGCCAAGGACAACGTGATGATGATGAAGGGCAAGAGCGACCCCTATGTCAAGATCAATGTCGGAGGGCTTACATTCAAGAGCCATGTGGTCAAGGAGAACCTCAACCCCACCTGGAACGAGATGTACGAGGTAAATCTGGTTAAAGTTTCTAATGAAGACTCATCAATATTAAAATGTCAGATACAGCAATAAAGTTACTCCCAAATATCTGAGATGTTTTATTTGATATTTTAATGATTTGGTTATGTTTCATTAGTTGAGTTTTTCATTGCTGTTGTCCTTCTCCAGGTAGTTTTAAGCAGTCACAGTGTCCAGGAAATTCAACTCGAAGCGTTCGATAAAGATTTAGATTCTGATGACTTCCTGGGAAGGTTTGTGTCATGTGATGATGTAGTGGTACAGTACAGCAGATGATATTGTATGTTATGTTTTTTAGGTTCAGTATTAAACTCGGAGAGGTCATCAGGTCACAGTACATAGATCAGGTTTGGGTTTTTTTGCACATTTTTATTATGAATTTTTCTACTTGTCCTGCTTCAGTAGCTAACATAACTTGCGTTGCAGTGGTACACATTGAAGGATATCAAGTCCGGGCGGATTCACTTGATCCTTGAATGGGTTCCTACAGTAGCGCGTCCCGTCCAACTTGACAAGGTTTGGATTTTTATTGGGTAGAACATTTGCTACATACATTCAATATATAGTATACAGTTTTATGAATATGTCTAATCTTTTTTGTGCAGGTCCTGCAGCTTCAGTCTCTCCAGTTGTTTAAGAACAAAGCCATCCCCTCCGCTGCTTTGCTCTTTGTCCATTTGGAGCGAGCGCACTCATTACCCGTAAGTCGCCACCATCGTATTCAGAATGACTCACAGAATGTTGTCACACGTAAAAATGTGTACATTTTTCCAGCTGAAGAAGAGCGGAAAGGAGCCCAAAGCGGGAGCTGAGCTTGTTCTCGGCGACACAACCTACAAAACACAGGTGAGACTTTTAAAAGGTTGACACAACGTATCCTGAAATGATAAATTTATTCATTGTATTTGTTATTCCACATTTCTCAAGCTATGTGACCGCAGCACCAATCCTCAGTGGGGTGAGTCTTTCTACTTCCTTGTGCGTGACCCTCAACACCAGATGCTCGTATTCAAGGTAAGGCCGAGTCCATCATTGATGTTCATTATGCATTTTGATATTATGAAGTAGCTCACAAATTTATTTGTTGGCATCGCAGTTGTCTAGCGGCTGGGACCAACCAATGGGATCTCTGGTGGTTTGCGTGAAGGAGTTGCTGGCAGAGCCACAGCTGGTCCTGGATCAGTGGTTCCATCTGGATGGAGCGGGACCTGACAGCCAGGTTCTGATGAGGCTTGAACTCAAGGTGGGAATGAAAAGAGTTCAAGTGCACACGTCAGAACAAGTACTAGTCGACATCTCTTGTTCCTTGTTTTGACTCTTGACTAGGTTCTGGAGACCAAAATGGTGGAGATGATGAGTAGTGGGACTCTGCCTTGTGCTGACCCAAGTAATGGATCTGGGAATGGGCAGGTGAAGTTATCGCTTTCGTATGACACGAGAGAGGGAAAGCTGGTCATCATTGTACATGCCTGCAGGTAAGCGCTCACAATGGGATCATTCCAATCCTTTAGTTTTGCCACTTCTCCTCAAATGGAGGAAATGCGAACGACACAGACAAAAAGATACTGTTGCTGAGAGGCTCATTTGTACTGTGATGAGCAGGAAGATTGAGACTTGCTGAATGAATGCTTTTGGTGTCTGTGCACAGAGGTCTGTTGTGCTCCAGTAAGGACGCTGCCGACAGCTACGTCTCCATAATGCTGCTGCCAGACAAAAGCAAGGCCACCAAGAGGAAGACAGCTGTGAAGAAACGAGATTTCAACCCCGAATTTAATGAAAGGTACTAAAAAGTCTGACATTTATTTATTTATTTTTATTTTTTTTTTGATTTATTTTTTGTTCTTTATTTTATATTTATTGTTATTTATTATATTTATTAGTATATTTTTATTTTTGTAATTTTAATTTTAATTTAAATTTTTTTAATTTAAATTTAATTTTTTTTTATTTTTATTTTTGTAATTTTAATTTTAATTTTTTTAATTTTAATTTTTTTTACTTTTACTTTTATTTTTATTTATTTTTTTTGTTCTTATTTTTTATTTATTGTTATTTATTATATCTATTAGTATATTTATTTTTATTTTTAAAATTTTATTTATTTTACTTTTATTAGATTATTTATTTTTTGTTCTTTATTTTTTATTTATTGTTTTTTATTGCCTCATATCGTCTTTGCCAACTTTCCATGCAGGTTTGAATATAACTTGCTGGTGGATGAATTGAAGTTAAGGCACCTCAGCGTGACCGTGAAGAATAACGCGGCCTCATTCAGAAGTCGTGACGTCATTGGACAGGTGGTTATAACTTACTGTACTTTCCTTGTTTGACTTAAGTACATTGACTTTGACTTTTTAAATGTGCTTCAACAAATGTCTTCATCTTGTTCTGTAGGTGCAGATAGAGCTGGCGGAGGTGGAGCTGGTGCCTGGTGTTACTGAGTGGTAAGCATACAAATTAACTATTTAAAAAACTAAGTCATTAAAAAACATGTTCATTTCATTAATATGTTTCTAAATGTGATTTAAACATAATGGATTTAAGGAAGATGTGCATTCCAGTTCTTTTAAGTGAACTGAATCTTTAGAATCAGTTAATTCAAATATTCATTCAAACAAATCGTTCAAGGATTCTAAAGATTCAGTTCACTTTAAACTGGAATGCATATCACTAGTACAAAAGAATGCAGACGCCCATCGGTTTGCAGGTCGTAATAGCTGACTGGTTAGTGACACGGACTGTTACTTGGTAAGGACCTGGTTCAAGTCCAGGTGTGAGCATATACTTAAATGTGCTTTTAGAATTGGAGCCTTGTTTTGTATGCATATGCAAACAAATGGAAGTTTTTATGTGTTAATACATAAAGTGGCCCCGCCCCCAGTACAAAAGAATGCAGACAGCCAAGGGCTTCCAGGTCGAAATAGCCGACTGGTTAGTGACACGGGCACTTGCTTGGTAAAGACCTGGTTCGAGTCCAGGTGTGAGCATATACTTATATGTGCTTTTAGAATTGGAGCCTTGCTTTGTATGCATATGCAAACAAATGGAAGTTTTTGTGTACATAAAGTGCCCCCGCCCCCAGTACAAAAGAATGCAGACGGCCAAGGTCTTCCAGGTCGAAATAGCCGACTGGTTAGTGACATGGGCACTTGCTTGGTAAAGACCTGGTTCGAGTCCAGGTGTGAGCATATACCTAAATGTGCTTTTAGAATTGGAACCTTGCTTTGTATGCAAACAAATGGAAGTTGTTGTGTAAAGTGGCCCCGCCCCCAGTACAAAAGAATGCAGACGGCCAAGGGCTTCCAGGTCGAAATAGCCGACTGGTTAGTGACATGGGCACTTGCTTGGTAAAGACCTGGTTCGAGTCCAGGTGTGAGCATATACCTAAATGTGCTTTTAGAATTGGAACCTTGCTTTGTATGCATATGCAAACAAATGGAAGTTTTTATGTGTGAATACATAAAGTGGCCCCGCCCCCAAGTTGGCGGAGCAAGCCAATGGACATATTGGAAACATATTGGAATGCAGCCCCGAGGACTAGAGCTGGACACCTGTGACCTTTGACCATGATATTTCCCTAATAAAGTGGCCTGTTATTAGGTACACTTGAAAATGGAGGTGTACCTAATGGAGTGTCCGAGTGAGTCCCTCGTTAAGTGCAGGTGCGTGAAAAGTTTTAGCTCCTTTTGAACGTGAAAGTGGCTAAAACTTTTCACGCAGGTGCGCTTAACGAGGGCATATTGGAAAACATGTTGGAACGCGGCCCCGAGGACTAGAGCTTGACACCTGTGACCTTTGACCATGATATTTCCCTAATAAAGTGGCCTGTTATTAGGTACACTTGAAAATGGAGGTGTACCTAATGGAGTGTCCGAGTGAGTCCCTCGTTAAGTGCAGGTGCGTGAAAAGTTTTAGCTCTTTTTGAACGTGAAAGTGGCTAAAACTTTTCACGCAGGTGCGCTTAACGAGGGCATGTTGGAAAACATGTTGGAACGCGGCCCCGAGGACTAGAGCTTGACACCTGTGACCTTTGACCATGATATATCCCTAATAAAGTGGCCTGTTATTAGGTACACTTGAAAATGGCGGTGTACCTAATGGAGTGTCCGAGTGAGTCCCTCGTTAAGTGCAGGTGCGTGAAAAGTTTTAGCTCTTTTTGAACGTGAAAGTGGCTAAAACTTTTCACGCAGGTGCGCTTAACGAGGGCATGTTGGAAAACATGTTGGAACGCGGCCCCGAGGACTAGAGTTGACAACTGTGACCTTTGACCATGATATTTCCACTACACAAGGTTTAAAAAAAAAGAAAGAAAATAATTAAGTGTATTTTGAATGAACCGATTCAAAAGATTCAGTTCACATAACTGGAATGCACATTACTAGTACAAAACAGTGCAGACGACCATTGACTGCCAGGTCGAAACAGCCGACTGGATAATGACACGTGCTCTTGCTTGATAAGAACTTGGTACGATCCCAGGTGTGCGAATGTATATAGATGTGCATTTATTGTGCAATTACCCCTTCATTTATTTATTCTTTTTTTTTTTTACCTCGTGTAGTGTACCTATTAAAGTGTCCATGAGGTGTACCTACACATATTGTCATATAAAGCAGTTAACCAAATGTCTGATTTATATGTTTTAATTGGCGAACATAAAAACATGGAATAAAACACCAGACAAGTTTTAACATGAATGTTTATTAAAAATAATAATATTAAAAGTAAATTTCAAACCAGCAATCCAATGTGAAATTGCAGTGGATATATTGGATAACAATATTTAGGCGTATAGATGCATACACGTTATTTAAAAACTACAAGTGTTATAAAATCAAGATTACCCAAAGAGAAGCATAATCTCCCCGTTGTTGTTTTGGGGAAACAGCATTAACCAATCGGAATCTCTGTTCATTCCAGGTTCATTCTGAGAGATGAAGCAGAGTAACAAACACGCCGATGATGTCATGTCTCAAATGTGGCATGGCTGCAGCTTGCACATGATGCCTTCTTCTTCTTCTTCGCTGTAACAGGAAACTCGGAAGTGCTTTGCGCTAACTTAGGCTGTATAAGTTGAGGCACCTGAAACGCTCATATAACGCAGCCATCATGCACTCGGTACGGACAAGAGGAGAGCTTGACTCAAATTTAATAATCATAAAACTGAAGGAATTGAAGGAAAAAAAATCAAAAGGCTTGATTACACTTGTATCACTTCTAAATGCCACTTCAGTATTAGAAACTTGCTTGCTTGTGTTTGACGTTGCCTTTTTAATATATATTTTTTTATAAGATTACCATTGTTTTGCAAATGTTAAATTCTATTTGGGTTGTGTATATTTGCAATGATTACACAAGTGTGTTGGAAAATGAACACTTAAATAAATATTGTGCATCTCATTTGTTGTTTGGAGTTTTTGATTGCCCAAGTAATCACAAGAACTCGCACT
This sequence comes from Syngnathus scovelli, assembly GCF_024217435.2. Taxonomy (NCBI): domain Eukaryota; kingdom Metazoa; phylum Chordata; class Actinopteri; order Syngnathiformes; family Syngnathidae; genus Syngnathus; species Syngnathus scovelli. The sequence goes on along the minus strand of NC_090857.1, from coordinate 7,720,113 downwards.
CACTCACTCACTCACTCACTCACTCACTCACTCACTCACTCACTCACTCACTCACTCACTCACTCACTCACTCACTCACTCACTCACTCACTCACTCACTCACTCACTCTCACTCTCTCACTCTCTCACTCACTCACTCTCACTCTCACTCTCACACTCACTCACTCACACACTCACTCTTACACTCACACACACACACACACTCTCACTCACTCACTCACTCACTCACTCACTCACTCACTCACTCACTCACTCACTCACTCACTCACTCACTCACTCACTCACTCACTCACTCACTCACTCACTCACTCACTCAGACACTCACTCAGACACTCACTCAGACACTCACACTGACACTCACACTGACACACTCACACTGACACTCACTGATACTCACACTGACACTCACACTGACACTCTCACTGATACTCACACTGACACTCACACTGACACTCACACTGACACACTCACACTGACACTCACACTGACACACTCACACTGACACTCACACTGACACACTCACACTCACACTGACACACTCACACTCACACTCACACTGACACTCACACTGACACTCACACTCACACTCACTCACACTCACACTCACTCACACTCACACTGACACTCACACTCACACTGACACTCACACTCACACTGACACTCACACTGACACTCACACTGACACTCACACTGACACTCACACTCACTGACACTCACTGACACTCACACTGATACTCACACTGACACTCACACTGACACTCGCACTGATACTCACACTGATACTCACACTGACACTCACACTGACACTCACACTCACACTGACACTCACACTCACTCACTCACTCACTCACACTCACTCACTCACACTCACACTGACACTCACACTGACACTCACACTGACACTGACACTCACTCACTCACTCACTCACACTCACTCACTCACACTGACACTCACACTGACACTCACTGACACTCACACTGATACTCACACTGACACTCACACTGACACTCGCACTGACACTCGCACTGATACTCACACTGATACTCACACTGACACTCACACTCACACTGACACTCACACTCACACTCACACTGACACTCACACTGACACTCACACTGACACTCACACTGACACTCACACTGACACTCACACTCACTCACTCACACTCACATTGACACTCACACTGACACTCACACTGACACTCACACTGACACTCACACTCACTGACACTCACTGACACTCACACTGATACTCACACTGACACTCACACTGACACTCGCACTGATACTCACACTGATACTCACACTGACACTCACACTGACACTCGCACTGACACTCGCACTGATACTCACACTGATACTCACACTGACACTCACACTCACACTGACACTCACACTCACACTCACACTGACACTCACACTGACACTCACACTGACACTCACACTGACACTCACACTGACACTCACACTCACTCACTCACACTCACATTGACACTCACACTGACACTCACACTGACACTCACACTCACTGACACTCACTGACACTCACACTGATACTCACACTGACACTCACACTGACACTCGCACTGATACTCACACTGATACTCACACTGACACTCACACTGACACTCACACTCACACTGACACTCACACTCACTCACTCACTCACACTCACTCACTCACACTCACACTGACACTCACACTGACACTCACACTGACACTGACACTCACTCACACTGACACTCACACTGACACTCACTGACACTCACACTGATACTCACACTGACACTCACACTGACACTCGCACTGACACTCGCACTGATACTCACACTGATACTCACACTGACACTCACACTCACACTGACACTCACACTCACACTCACACTGACACTCACACTGACACTCACACTGACACTCACACTGACACTCACACTGACACTCACACTCACTCACTCACACTCACATTGACACTCACACTGACACTCACACTGACACTCACACTGACACTCACACTCACTCACTCACACTCACACTGACACTCACACTGACACTCACACTCACACTGACACTGACACTCACACTGACACTCACACTGACACTCACACTGACACTCACACTGACACTCACTCACACACACACACTGACACTGACACTCACACTCACACTGACACTCACACTGACACTCACACTCACTCACTCACACTGACACTCACACTCACTCACTCACACTGACACTCACACTCACTCACACTCACTCACTCACACTCACACTGACACTCACACTCACACTGACACTCACACTGACACTCACACTCACTCACTCACTCACACTCACTCACTCACACTGACACTCACACTGACACTCACACTGACACTCACACTGACACTCACTCACACTGACACTCACACTAACACTCACACTGACACTCACACTCACACACACACTGACACTGACACTGACACTCACACTGACACTGACACTGACACTCACACTCACTCACACTGACACTCACACTGACACTCACTCACTCACACTGACACTGACACTCACTCACTCACACTGACACTCACACTCACTCACTCACTCACTCTGACACACTCACACTCACACACTCACACTCACACACTCACACTCACACTCACACACTCACACTCACACTGACACTCACACTGACACTCACACTGACACTCACACTGACACTCACACTGACACTCACACTGACACTCACTCACACACACTGACACTCACTCACACACACTGACACACACACACACACACACACACACTCACACACACTCACACACACACACACACACACACACACACACACACACACACACACACACACACACACACACACACACACTCACACACACACACACACACACACTCACACACACTCACTCACACTCACACTCACACTCACACTCACACTCACACTCACTCACTCACACTCACTCACTCACACTCACACTCATTCACTCACAAAAACACACACTCACAAAAACTTTTTTGTCTGTACAATTTTCAATTTATTTATAACAATATCTGTTATTTAGTTTGTAAAGTACTCCAGCAAAAATTAAACAATAGTCTCTTTCCAGAAGAAAGTCTGAGCCTCCATGCATTGTGTACTATAAAAGCTAATTGTCATTTATTTAAAAAAAAAAAAAAAAAAAAACGATTCAACAATAATTGGAAAATGACTGAATTTCAGCAAAACTGCTGTTCAGGGGAAACAAAAATGATTGTACTTATCTCTCAATTACAATACAAAACATATACAGCTGCGTAAAATAACACTTGCTGACAGGTAATGCCAAAATAAAACATTGTGGCATTGTCAATCATTTCCGATATTAAAGATTGGTGTTACATGCACTAAGATTATGGCTGACACATTTCTGACAGAAGCAGCATTTTGAGCGTAAGGACAAGAGTGGTAGCATTAGCAGCGGCGTGACACACCAATTAGATACGGGAGGTTAGACACAGCTCAACAACACAAATACCAAATGACCTTAATGCACTTAAAGACAGTCGTTACAAAACGGTCCACTTAAGGTAAAAATCTACTCATGACTGACATTTTAGAAAAGGTCCATTAGGATCTCGGTTTCATCTGAAAGAACCTCAAGTGAAGCCTATCTCACCTTCAACTCAAGGAAGACCCTGTAAATCACGTGATACCATCTGGCCATGGAGACTGGCTGTGCTTTGGTCCTCCCAGTATTGACCAGCTGATCATGTTTTGCTTGAGCACATTCAAAACATCTGCCTGGAATGTTTTACCTGGGAGCAAAGTTTTCCAACATACGCGTCACACTTCAAAACAGTCATAAAAAGCCAACGCTGGCTTCACACGTAACCATATAAAGCCTACAAAATACCATTGAATCGGAATTCTGTGCAAGGAAGACGACACAATTGTTACAAGAACATCTGCTGCTGTACACAAACCCGGACGTGTTTCTCACAATCTTGCAAAGATCCTCATGAGGCCAGGCAGGCAACAGCCGCACAAATTGGGACAACTTTGAGTTTTGCCTTCCCCTCTCAAAGTCCACACAAACAACAAACAATTGGCACTGGTGAAATGGAAATTGTTTTTAGCTTCTTTTTTTCCTCTCTTGCTCTCTATACAAGTCATAAAAAAATATTGGGACAAAAATTAAAACTGCTCTGATGATAATGACTTCTAATTTTCCATTTCATTTTGCACAGAGGTAGTGGCTATTTAGGTAAAAGGGGAAGGGACATGTGGAAATTAAAAATCTCTCATAGAAAATGTTACTTGTTTTTGACCGGAGGAATCTCAAAAGAACAAAATATAATACTGCAATCACATACAAAAGTAGTCCTTCATTTTTGTACATTTTATACAGTGTTCACACTTTTTTTTGTCCTTTTCTCTCCCACTTTTTTGTTGGATTTTTTTGTCACTTTTTTTTTTCTTCACTAAAAGGCAAGAAGATGCGGTGTATTTGGAATAGCGTGACGGGGCGGGCTTACGCCAACGGGTCCACGAGGGGCTCCTCCTCTCCGCGAGACAACAGCTCCTTCTTCTCGTCCGTGCTGGCCAGCGAATTGCGACTGTTTTGGGCGCCCATGTACAACGTGGCGTACACCGGGTTGGTGAAGTTTGTAGGCTGGTAAAATGACATCACAAATAGAATCGATCAGATGGCGTGTAGATTGGATGAGTGCTCTGTCGGTTTTAGGGCTCAGGTAAAAAAAAAATAAAGTAGGTTTTTGGCGCCCACAGACAGAGCTACGATTATTGAGGAGCTTCATTTAGACAAAACTAGTGCTTTGTCACCATCTTATGGCATTGACACATTTGAGCAATGACCACTTCAAATTTGGGAAGGCTCCCTGTTTACCTTGTCTGGATCGAGGGTGAAGTCCGCGTCGAGCAGCTCCCCTGCGTCGTCATCAGGCTCGCCCTCGTAGATCTTGTAGGCGGGGTTTCCGATCTCAACGTTCATGGCCCCATTGGTCATCCGTTGGTGCTGGAAACCCTTCGCTCTGCACAACACAGAAAGGTCGGGAATAAGACCGAGACGCTGTTAACGGCAGCCGCACACATCCATACAATGAAGAGGCGGATCACGGCGTCACGTCCAACCAGACTGAGAAAAAGCCACAGCACAAGCAAAAACACAAACTCAGCATTCTGTCAACTCCAGAACCGATCCAGATTTCATTGCACAAAATGAACCACTGTGAATCCTCCATCACATTGCTACCATTTAAATCACCACTGGAATGTGGTAGGAATGAGCATCTTCAATTTAAATTAGGATTGTAAATGCATGATTTTGTGTTTGTAGACCACCACAATGCATTCAGACATTGATTCAATGAATTGTTGACTTTCAGCTTTGATTTTAAGAAATTTCATAAGAAGGCAACTACCAATTTTTCCCAATTTTCAGGGTTGGAAATGTATTTGAACAACGTCTTTAATATTTTGATGGACATTATATGAGTTTTGTGACTGTCTGAAAGCATCTCCAAGACAAAAACATTGAATTGGTTCATTAAATCAGCTCACTTCATTTAACTGTCAGTAAATTATTTTGAAATAATATTCCACTTCCAAAGATGTCACTGCGTCCAAATACTTTTGGGCCCCATAAAATTTGATTTTGAAATATTTGCAGTACAGTATAGTATGTAAGCTTGTGATGCTCATCCACTATGGTCATTTTTCAAATGCTCATCCCTCCTTTGCAATACAATGTGACAGCATGAAGGACAATTACAGGACTACAGTACACAAACAGATCTGTTCATTGCAGATCTGTCCCACAGCTCCTGAAGGAGGGACACTGAAGAGCTAGAATGACGTGACACTAATCACAGGACCAAACACTGCACAGCAACTAAGACTCATGGGTAAGGGGCGAGGTATAAAGAGTTGAATGAGGGTAATGGAGGCAAAAGCGTCGCCCCTCCCACTCCCCCCACAACTATTACCGCAAACGTTTGGAGCCGGTTTTGCAGGGCCGGCTAGACCTGAGGAGCAGAGGAAATGCCATTACAGTGTAGGAGAGAGAAGTGAAGAAAGAAACTGGGGGAAAAAAAAGAATCCAAGAGAAAAGGCCTCTCTGGAGTATAAAATGTTTCAGTATGACTCACCCTCTCATCCTTCTTCTGTACCAGAGCAACGCACCTACAGCCAGCAGAACCAACAGGAGAAGGAGCAGCACAGGGACCACGATGGAGGCTGTGCCTGCACACACAAAATAGATTGATGTGACATGTCAAGCGTCGTAGCAAGTTCAAGTGCTTATGGGTTCACTTACGCCCTCCTGAAGTGGTGGAACCTTCACTACTGGTGACTGACTCACAGCGATGCCCCGCCCATCCAGGAGAACATCTACACGCCCACATAAATACACGAGATACAGTACATATAGTGCAAGTAGGGGCCGTTATGGTGGTTTGAACATCCGGACTCCATGATGAAACCTGAGACGCAAAATTCACTCACCTGCACTCTGGAAGACGGGTGAGAGGATTAATGGAGCACTGGCCGTTTGCGCAGTATTCATTTGTATCGCAAGTGTAGCAGCTGGGCTGGATTCTTCCATTTGCACATCTATTGAAGACAGAATGTTGAATTTTTTGTTATTACTATAAATGCATAATGGGCCAGATGAAAGAATAGATGTGGCCCACCAGCCATACTTAATGGTACATTATTTCTTATTATAATCTTTTGCATTGCCAATACTAAAATATACATTTAGTAAGGCGGTGAGAGAGTCTGACTATGTCAGCCACTTAGTGTTTGAGCTGTTTACCGGCATGTGAATTCCCCTGTGGATGTAAATCTGTCCTTGGGGATACACTCTCCGTCGCGACAATAATGACACTTGTCGATCTCACATATGCTGCCAGTGAACTGAGGCAGACAGCGGCACAGTTTGGAGCCACTCGCACTCTGTAGACACGTGCCCCGGTTCAAACAGTGACCCTCACAGCTTCCTACACACACAAACACACACAAGCGGGTTACGTGCTGCTTTGTAAACAAAATGCGCATGTTGAAGCTATTCGAGAGCACGACTCACGATATTGGCACTGGTCACCCAGGAAGTCATGAGGGCAGCTGCAGGACGGTTGGTTGCCAGCACTGACGGTGCAGTTGCCTCCATTCATGCAGTAATTCTTGCATGTGTGCAGGTTGCAGGTGGGCCCTGTAAATCCTGGCAGGCATCGGCAGGTCGGGGCGCCTGAAAAATATTGAATATTTAAAAAAGAAATATTGAAAAATAAAACTAAGAAAAATATTTATAAATCCACAAAAATCTTCACTATATGTTCCTTCCAGATGGGTGGTGGAAATCTGGAATCAAATTTCCATAAAAATCAGAAATGATCCAAAATGGAATACTGGCATTTGGGGGTCCAAGCATTTAGGAAGGGGGACAGTGCCCACATGGCCCCACCTCTAGCTGCACCACTGTGAGTGAAAAGGTCATAACTGATGTTTTGATCAGTTTCTGTTTCCTACCTGTTGGCGAAGGTGCGCATGTTCCTCCGTTCTTGCAGTAGTCTCTGCACTGGTCAATCTCACATCGATCTCCTCCGTAGTTGGGCTGGCAGCGACATTTCGGTTGCTTGTGAGCGTTCAGGAAACAACTGCCACCATTCTGACACTGGACCAGGCAGGGGCCACTCGGAGGCGCTGCGGGCAATTATCATCACATTATGATCAATGCGAATTACGCACTGCTGGTTCCATTTGAAAATTTTGAATGTGTGAGTGTTATGCTTGCTCACAGATAGGAGACAGCGTGGGAGCGGGTTGCTTGACACACGTGCCGTTGTCCAATGTGTGTCCATTGGGACAGGTACACACTGGGCCACTTGGACTCAGAAGGCATAGCCATTCACATTTCTTTCTGTCGCAGGGATTGTTCACTAGAAAATACAAATGGCTCACAATAACACCGCATTTTCTTTTTCTCTTTTTACTGGTGTCGCTTCACGCTAAACTCACTCTCTGGTTGTTTGTTGCGGTGGTACAAAACCAAATCAGTGGCGTGGTTCATTCTCGTCGTCAGGTTCTCCACGTCACCTTTGCCGAATTTATTGACTCGGAAGACGTGGTTGTGGATGTAGGTGATGCCGTAGATGTAGTCTTCGAAAATATCAAGACTGAAGGGTTGATGGAGCTCTGAGGAGAGAAGTGCAGTATGATGATATAAGCACAGCTAAAGGACAATACGCACGACTAATCCTTTCAGTTTTTTCTTTACAAAGTAAAAAGTGCCACTCAACTATTCTTGATGTTCACAGCCACGACTGCATCGCTTCCATTCAGCCTCACGCTGCCGATCAACGATAGTTTAGCATCGGCCCAGTACAGGCGCTGGTTGAAGTAGTCCACGGCAAGGCCTGTGCAAAAACAGAGCAAAGTTACTAAAGATACTTTTCAATGGTTAGACGCCTTGGTGGATGTTCTACCGGTTGGCCACTGAATGTTTTCTTCCACTAGTGTCTCTCTCATGGTTCCATCCATGGCGGCTGTCTCAATCTTGGGGTGGTTCCCCCAGTCTGCCCAGTACATTTTCCTGGAGAATGATGTCATTTAGATTTAACCCCCTTCCAATACAAATCAACTTTCCCTTTCCCCGCTTACCCTCTCGGAGGGTCGACCACGATGGCGTAAGGCTCGTCAATCATGCCTGAGATGAGAGTTTTGCGGTGGTGCCCTCCGCTAAGCTGAGCCACCTCAATGACGTCTCTACCAGAGTCGGTCCAATACAGGTTCCCCGCCACCCAGTCCACAGCAATGCCTCGGGGCATCTTCAGATCGGGGATCTAAACACAGAGAGCACCAACGTCCACTTACAGCAACAACAACAACAACAAAAGTTAATTTGTTGACTGTGTGTCTTCACCTCCACATTGGTGACCCGTGATTCCGTTTGGCGTCGGTTCCGGTTGTTGTTAGGTGACGGCGAGGAAGAAGAAGGCAATTCATATGAAGATATGCGCCCCGTGTGCCAGTTGGTCCAGTAAATGCGATTTGTCTTGATGTGCACATCCATGGCATCGATGCGCACGTTGGCGTCGCCCTGGAAGATTTGCTCATAGCGCCAGTTTGGCATGGAGGGGTCCAGGCCGCGGATCTCGTTGTCATCGGCGATGTACAGCACCTGTCTCTGAGCTAAGGATGAAATGAACGAATAAGATTGTGGGAATGTGAAACTGCAATGCTACACGATAAAGCTCAAATGCTAAATTCAGTACTCACTGTCAGCCTTGCAAGTATCATTGATTCTGGTAAAGTACTTGTGGCAGCTGCACTTGTACGAGCCCTTTGTGTTGTTGCAAATGTGGGAACACACTCCAAACTCCCTGCACTCGTTCTTATCTGTGAGTCACAGAAAAAAAAAAAGAAGTTGATGTATCATCACATGGGAGGAGAGCAGAGCAAGAACGTACCTTCACATCTATTACGGCCATAGGACTGGAAGCCCGGTTTGCAAGAGCAAAAAGAACTTGTCCCGTTGACCACGCAGTGCGCTTCATCGCCGTCGCCGCACACCGTTCTGTTGTTGCGGCAGTCGTTCAACACCGTGTCTACAAGACAAGGGTTAGAATTGAACGGAGAAGCAGGCAGAGCGCCCTGTCATGCCATCGCCACTCTAACATGACCTTACCTTTCTTATTGCAATTGATTTCATCGGAGCCGTAATCCTCACAATCGTTAAAGAAGTTGCAGCGCAGGACGGAGCTGATGCAGCGGCCATTAGAGCACTGGAACTCGTCTTTTTGGCAGACTGGTGTGGATGGAGGATGTTCTGGAGTAGCACAGTTGATGAGAGGTGCATCATAAATAATGACAAAAAAAGGCAGAGAAGGTTCCCAATTTAATCTATAGTCGTCTAGAATGTTAGCATTAAGCTAGCAGCCTTGACATATATATATATATTTGATTGTCTTTCGTTTCAGTGATTTTCACTGGTAAGTCCAGAGCTTGAAGCAAGCACACTGTGCCTCTTATTTGGAGAACTGTGCGAGTGAGACCGTAATATCTGGCGCCAAGAAATGCAGACATAATCAACCTGACAATAAATAACAACTCACGACAGTTGAGTTCATCGCTGTTGTCCCCACAATTGTTGATCCCGTCGCAGTGTTTGGATATTGGCAGACACACACGGTCATTATGACAGCGGAACTGTCTCGTGGGCGGACACTGGAATTTAACTTGGAGAGAAAAAAAGAGCAGCTCTAAGCGGGAGGCCGTCTGCAAGCAGTCCACAGGGAAGCTGTCGATGCGATCTTCTTACCACATTCCTCTGGCTTCTCGTCAGAATTGTCTCCGCAGTCATCCTCGCCGTCACACTTCCAGCCCAGCGGTTTACACAAAGTGTTGTTGCACTGAAACTCGTCCAGGGGGCAGTGTCTTCCCACTGAAATACATCATGTACTATCTCTTCAACTAACCCATGGTACCATTATTATCTGGTCTTTTGGTCATAAGATTGGAAAAAAAAAATAGAAATTGTTTCTCACCGCCAGTGTCACATTTTTCCTCATCGCTACCATCCATACAGTCGGGGTCGGCGTCACAGCGCCAGCGGATGGGGATGCAGTGGCCGTTTTTGCACTGGAACTGATCGCTGTCACACTTCACATCACAGCCATTCTGGAGCAAAAAAAAAAAAATCCCTTTCCATTGGTGTTGCCAATTTTCAAGTGTTAAAACACAAGGGGTTGCCGAGCGCTACCTCGTCCGAACCGTCGGCGCAATCGTGGTCACCGTCACACTTCCAGCGCCCGGCAATGCAGCGGCCATTCGTGCAGGCAAATTCGCTCTCTGAACATTGGCGAGGAACTGGAGGAAGAGAGTTCTCAGTTTAGAGGCAGAGCAATGCATGACAGATGTGGAAAAAAATGGAGGCGGAGGAGGAGGAGGGAAAAAAAAGGAGGAATCACTGCAACAAATAATACAGCTTGCTGTCTGCTGAGCATCAAGCTGATATAATAAAGTTGTTTCAGGAATGACTCATGGGGAATAAAGGTGGGAATGGGACAGCATACTGCATACTATGCAACATGGCGGAAGATTTTTGGGGGTTTGTCAAAGGGGTCTGAAAAGGGTCAAAAAGGACAAGGACCAAGTAACTGAGGTTCTTAAGATGAAACGATGACAACACCTACCTCTGGCTCACAGCAACAGGCCAGTGTGAAATACAAGATAAATATGAGATGAGATGAGATGCGCAAAAAGACCCATTCAAATGGAATCTCCTGGTCGAGTCTCGGATTGTGGATGTTTTTGTATTCGATGAGCGACGTACAAAATGGGAACCTACCACACTTGTCTTCATCAGAGTTATCGCCGCAGTCATTGTCGTAGTCGCATTGCCAGCGTCCGGGCACGCAGCGGTTGTTTTTACAGCGGAACTGATAAGGCTCGCACGTCCGCTCATCTGAGCAAAAAATAAAAAGAATTTTTAGCATTTACCATATTCTATGAATTTGTGAAAACAGTTGACTTACCGCACTCCTCTTTGGGTTCATCCGAAGCATCGCCACAGTCATCCTCGCCATCGCACTTCCAGCGTGCTGGGATGCAGCGGCCCGAGTCCTTACAGCGGAACTCATCCACGCCGCATGTCATTTGAGCTGCAGCACAGATGACATGGTGAGGAACAGGTAGATACATTTCACATATGCTAGATTAGACATACAAAACAAGAGTGCATGTTTTCAAACATTCATACAAGTCAGACCATTTTCTACTGCAACTGTAATCAAATCAGTTTCCTACGGATGTATTTTTTTGCAAAGATATCCAAACTATATATTCAAATGGATCTTACTGCAGTTGGCAGGCTCATCAGAACCATCCACGCAGTCGTTGTCTCGGTCACACACCCACACCCGTGGAATACAGCGCTTGGTAACGGCACACTGGAACTGGTTGGGGGCGCATGTCACCTCCGCTATAAAAAAAAAACAGCATTTGTCTGACTGACAATATATTTACATCTACGTACAGTGAGTGCTGTTCTGGTAAAACTTACGACAATCTTTCTCATCCTCTCCCTCTCCGCAGTTGTCCTGTCCATTGCAACGGAAGATGCCGGGAATGCATCGACTGGGGTGGGTGCATTTAAACTGACTGGGCAGGCACACGTGGATGTCTGCAAGGCAGATAAATAATCACTTAGGAGATTTGGAGTGAAAAAAAATGAACTTCTTAGTGTGTGGAAACATACCACAATTGGCTTCATCTGAATTGTCTTGGCAGTCGTTGTCCCCGTCGCAGATATAGGCGGGATTTGTACAAATTCCTGTACCGCATTGGAACTGGCCTGGTCTGCACTTGAACTCAGCTAAAGCGACAAGGAATCATATTATTCCGGACGATAATGTATGATGGAAAGCACGGCGAAAAAGCATTAGCCACTTACGGCAGTCTTCGGGCTCATCCGAGCGGTCCCCACAGTCATCTTCTGTGTCACACTTCCACCAGAATGGAATACACTTGTCGTTTTTGCAAACAAACTAAAAAAAATCAGAAAATGGAATCATTTTGTAAATTGACATATCAATGTACCCATTTCATTCACATGGAAAGTTTCCAAATAACACAACCCTCTGACAAAGTTGTGATTTTAAAAAAAGCGTACCTGACTAGCGGTGCAGTTGGACAAACACTGTTTGCCATCTGCTGCTAGATAAAAGTTAGTGGGGCAGGCGCATTTGTAGCCCCCTCCCGGTGAGAGTAGACACAGATTACTGCAGCCACCATTTTCCGTCTGGCAGGGGTGTTCCGCCACTGCACAACAAAGGTGAAAGAAAATTAGACATCCAAACGGCAAATAGCGAAAGATGACTCGGGCATACCCTCCGGCTGGCGGTACGGATGGTAAATATGGACGTCCATTGGTCTGTGTAAGGTGCTAATCAGCAAGGTCTTGTTGATTCCCATAGTCTTATGAGCTCTGTTGATGGACTTGGTCTCCCAGTCTGTCCAGTAGATGTACTCCTCAAATAGCGTCATGGCAAAGATGTGGGGGATATCCTGGGTCAGAACTACATGTGGAAGGAAACACAAATATTTAATTAAATTAAAATACTCAACAAGCTACGCAACCGCACACCAGCGTAAACTTATGTGCATTACCCGTGTGTCTGTTGGTTCCGTCCAAGCTGGCGAAGGCAATGTAGTCCTCGCGGGCGTCGGCCCAGTAGATGCGGTCGTTGACAAAGTCCAGAGTAAGACCATTGGGCCAGGTGATCTTATCCTCCACAATGACTGTCCTGTTACTGCCGTCCATGCCGATCCTCCCAATATGAGGGGTGTCACCCCAGTCGGACCAGTACAAGTACCTGTCAAAAAAGACAGCGGCCATCAGAGCAAGTGAGAAAATTAAATAAACAGGAGCAGCCAGTCTGCACCCAAAAAAAAAAATCTTCATTATATAAATGCACTTACCCATAGCGTACGTCCACAGCCACAGCCCTTGGTTCTCTCAATCCATTGTTGACCAGAACTGTCCGGTAGGCACCATTCAGCTTTGACACTTCAATTGTGTCCCGCCCCTTATCACACCAGTACAGGTTTCCTCCTACCCAGTCCACTGCAAGACCATCCGGGTTGCTGAGTGATGTGCGATGGAGAACCTGTCAATCAAAAAAAAAAGGCAACTTTGAAAACAGCTCACAATTTTTTTTTTTTCATAGACAGTATAAATGTTGGGTTTTCTGCTGCACAACTTAACAAATAAGTGTAAAAAAAAAAATAAAAAAATAAAAGACCTGAACATCACTGCCATTGATATACATCCGACGGATCATGCTGCCCTGCGTGGTCACATCGGTCCAATAAATCATCTGTTGCCGATAGTCAAAGTCCAAAGCCACAGCATTGTTCAACCCCTGTCAAGACACAGATATTAGTCAGGACCGAGACACGGACAATAGTCAGGACCGGCGGCGAACCCTCGCAGAAGCTTCATGAAAACTCCAGTCCTCACCTGTTTGAGGAGCGTGTAATTGGAGCCATCCAAGTTGAGTTTGCGTAGGTAGTAGCGGTTGGCAAAGATCAGGAAGGGCTCCTCATCTGTGTGAAAAAGGGCAACTATTTAGACTCGTTCAAATGATGGGAGACACTTTACATGTCATGAATTATCATTCTGTGATGATGAGTGAATGAGCAGATGCGCCGTCACTTACCAGATGTGGATTTGCATATGGTGGGGTTTTCTGGACTAAGCTGGAAACCCTCAACACACATGCAGTGGAAGCTGCCATGTGTGTTGATGCAGCGCTGTGTGCAGGGGTAGGTGCTTGTACACTCGTCCACGTCCACGCACGTCTTGCCGTCATCTTTCAGCCGGAATCCAGGGTGACATCTACACTGTGAGGTGACGGAGCGAGCGGCACGTAAAACCCCCGGTCTACATTGCATCACAAGTCACTCTCATGACATTGGCTTACCTTGAAGCCTATTTTCAGATCCTCGCAAAGCTGAGAGCAGCCGCTCAGTTTGGTGTTCAGGCACTCGTTGATAAAGCAGTTGAGCTCATCCGAGCCATCGCCGCAGTCGTCTTTGTGATCGCAGAGTAACGTCTCGTTGATACATTTCCCGTTGTTGCAGGCGTACGCCGTGTCGTTGCATTTTTTCTCTGAAGAATCAGCATTGTTGAATGCCACGATACAAATAAGACCATGTTGATGTAAATACAATGAAAATAATAACCTGGGCCCGTGCAGCGTGGATTCTTGGGGGCTTCGTCCGAGTGGTCGTGGCAGTCAAAGTCCCCATCGCACTCCCATGAGCTTTGAATGAGGCAGCGTCCATTGGCGCAGCGGAACTCACTGGGTCCACACGTTGCGTATTCTGTAGCATGCGGTTGAAAGGGGAATTGAGGTGGAGGTATCACCAACTTGGTTTGTAAAAAAAAAAAAAAAGTTCTCTTACCGCACTCCTGCGACTCATCCGAGCCGTCGCTGCAGTCATTGTCGTGGTCGCAAACAAAGTGCTTCGGGATGCACTGCCGGTTTTGGCACATGAACTCGTTGTTGCTGCATGTGTTGTTGAAGACTGGGCCATAAACAAACATAAAATATATAATCTCAGTGAATGAATGACTTTGATTATATCCAAGCCTTGCCTACTGTGTACTCACCACAGCCAGCTTTGACGCTCTCATCAGCCCCATCGGGACAGTCTTTGTCTCCGTCACATTTCCAGCGCTGAGGGATACACATGTGGGAGCCGGGACACTGGAAAGCTTCGGGACTGCACGTTTTGGTCTCTGTCAAAAAGAAGAAGAAACGATCAGAACATATGGTCACTGTTTCCGATTGCACTGTTTTCATGGTGGCCATGTTGGCAGTGGCAATGTTCCCATAAAAATGAATGGGCATTCGTGGCGGACATTTTAGTAGGGGCAAGTGAACATTAGCTTAGGTCTAAGGAGCAAGTTGCATCTAGCTTCTCATTTTTTTAAAGTCATGAACATGTTGAGCTGTACAATTATATATTGCTGAAACCTCACTCAACTTTCAAAAAGGAATCAGTAGTCCAAGGGAGCTCTTGTTTACAATGCTTGACCTACAACCACGAGGAACTACTGCCTTTTTTTTTTTTGCCTCTAATAAGTTTCCAGGCGGCATCCCCTCAGCGGAGAATACCTCCCAGAGGAAATACTGTATGACGAGAGCTGGCACTAAAGTAAGGTGAGAGAGAGGACTGAATGGGAGAAAGGAGATTTGTGTTCCCACAGTCTTCCATTAATCATTCAGTTGACAAGATGAACTATGGGCAGTTACCGCTTGTGGAATAGCAAGCGGCAAACATAGTAAGTACTGTAACAATTTGTTCTGAAGACACAAAAGAGGCACTGCAGGAGTGACTCTATAATTTCTGCTGAAAATGGAATTTTACTCACTGCATTTACTGTCCTCATCACTGCCATCGCCACAGTCATCCGCTCCGTCACACACCCATGAGTTGGTAATGCAGCGGTGGTTGGCGCATTCAAACTGGGAGGCCGAGCAGAATTTACCTGAATGTCGTAGAGGGAGCGGGTTAACAGCGTGACGTTGCCCAAAGTCGTTCGACTCCGAGTATGCGGACTTACCACAGTGAGCCTCGTCGGCACCGTTTTCGCAATCGTTCTCTTTGTCGCACGTCCAGCTCATGGGGATGCACCTTCCGCTGGGACAGGCGAAGAAAGTCGTCGGGCACTTGGTTTTTCCACTGCCTAGAAAAGCACAGACATAGCCAATTTAATTATAGCCGCTTATCATAAACAACAAGAGTAATGTCATTCGCATTGTCGGGGTTTTCCAAGAACAATAATTCTCATTTGCCATTTGGAACAATCCAACAGTGGACGTTATGCTTTTGTTGTTAAATGAAAAACGAGCATTCATAGATCACTGCCTTCAGATTTGGTGAAAATCAATGTGCACTGCAGAACCTGGGCAATTTCTTTCATCAGAAAGGTCTCCGCAGTCGTTAGCCCCGTCACACTGCCACGCCGGGTCATAGCAGAGGGTGGTGAACTCGCACTTTTGAAATGTCACTCCCTTCACTCCCAAGCGGAAATAACTGGAACAGTCTGTGGCAGCTTTAAAAAAGAGCGAGAAGCGCACAAATTACTTTACAGCTCGGTCTGGGGCCGCCGCCCTTTTGCGTTCCATTTCTTTTTATTTTTCCGCAACAGGCTTTTTAATTTTGACTTACTGCAGTTCATCTCGTCACTGGCGTCTTCACAGTCCACTTTTTGGTCACACTTGCTGGAGTTTGTGATGCAACTTCCATCTCTGCACTGAAACTGTTCGGCTGAGCACAGTGTGGCTGACAAGCAGAAAGATGGAAGATTGGATTGTGATCATCAATAACATCCTGAGTGAACCTAACCTAATATAAAATACCATAGCCCCATTAGAAATAATTTGCTTTGTGAATCGACATTTAGCCTAAAATGGTATTGACGGACTTACTGTTGCAGAAAAGCTCATCAGAATTGTCCCCACAGTCGTCCTGTCCGTTACACCAGGAGTGATGCCCGACGCAGCGGCCATTCACGCAACGCCTGAAGCCCTTCTTGCATGAACGGTTGGCTGGAACAAAATTCGGTATGATATAGCACACAAAAATAGAATTGATATATTGGGCCTTTACGCCTCATTAAAACAGAGTACTAAGTCTTACCACAGTAAGACTGCTTCTCATCCGATTTGTCCTTGCAGTGGGCCATGCCGTCGCAAGTCAGCGTGTAGTTGACACAATCTCCGTTACCGCACTCAAACTCGTCGATGGGACTGCAGGTCGCGTTCAGAGCTACAGTGGGAGGATAAAAACATGATTCATAATTTGATTGAATTAATCAGGGGAAATTCAATTCCTTTCCTCCAAAATGATATTGTCATTCAATATAGCACTGCATTACCGATGCAAGTGTTGTCTTCCAAAAGCTTCCTGTCACCGCGACAACTGCAGTTGACCCTCCCTTCCGAAGTCAGCAGACACAGGTCCTGACATCCTCCATTGTTAACACGGCACAGAGAGAACTCACCTGTGCACAGGGGAACATTTGATGTCAACCGCGACACGAGGGCCTTACTTTTACAACCTTCAGTACCTTTGGTTGGATTCAGATCATTGCAACAGACTGAGAGCTTTTGAAGAAAAGAATAACTCCCACAAAGGCAGCGGAAAATACTCACAGCTGTTTGTGTCGTTGGCCACGGCGGCGATTCCCATTGGCTGCTGAGGTATATCGGCACGCAGAACCTTCATGTCTCCTCCGGTGTATTTGTCGGCCCGGAGCACAGCCCTCCTCACCCAGTCCGTCCAGAAGATGTAGTCTCCGTATACGGCCAGACCGAACGGGTGCACAGGTTCATTCTTCAGTACCACCTACAGGGGGAAGCACAAGCACACTTATGGATTGCCGCATTCAGGAAATTCCAATCTGGGAGAGGACAAACAAACCCACGGATCATAATATGCAATCACACTGCAGTATAAATATTGCGTTGTGTTTGAGCAATGCGTGGGTGTCTCTCACATAGCGTCTGCTGCCGTCGTACTCGCAGCGCTCAATCTTATCCAGGGTGGCGTCGGAGAAGTAAAGCTTTTCAGCGCGGTGGTCGATGGCCAAGCCGTTGGGGGTTCGGATGTCAGTGCCGATGATCACGATCACGTTGGACCCAGTCAGTGTGGCGCGCATGATACTGGGGGACTGCTCGTTCCAGTTGGTCCAGAACATCAGGCTGTGGTGGTGGGATCATTTTGGAACGTTAACAAGGTGGTAAGGAGTGAAACATTTTGTGAGAAGTATAAGATGACGGACGACCTTTGGCACTCGTCAAGTACAAAGGCTCTGGGGTGGTCGTCTCCTGACATGGAGACCACGGTGTGCCGATCAACAGCACCCCAATGGCTCTGATCCACAGTGTGACGGGTGATGGTTGAAGTGGTGTAGCTGGTCCAGTACAGCATATCCCAGCCCCTGTGGTATGCCAGACCCTCCACTGAGCCCACATCTACAAAAACACACCAAACGTGGAGAGAGCAAGTTGAGCAAAAGGACAAATAAGCACAGGGGCGTTTGCGTTACAGTCAACGACACCACCTGATACAGCAGATGGCGTTTTGGTGGAAGAACATTACCAAATATACATGTCGTAATTAACACAATTTACAAAAGCAACATTTAGATCATAAACCTGTTTTTGAGTGGCATTACCCACACTATTATTATTATTATTAACTCTCCTTGTGCTTTAAATGCTTTGTGAATAAAACTCTTGTGAGAAAAACACCACACAAGGCATTCAACAGCGAGTAGACGCTTGTTAGAAACTGCCAACCATTATTATCTGTTCAGTTTAGAACACTGCTAATTAGAAAAAAGTTTTTTTTTAATCTATTTATAAACAGAAAATGACAGATAAAATGAAGCGGAAAAAGAGGAAGCATGTGAAATGGCAACAGAGTGGAAGAGTCAGAGGCTATTAAAGTGCTAAAATGCAGGAACGCAATGTCCTCTTTGTGAATGTCATTTACCAAAAAAAAAAAAATCACTGCGTCATTAATCACAGCAGCTAACACACATCACGTTGCTAATCGTCCCAAAGAGTGAAGGTGCTTCGATTAAATCTGCTATTGCCTTTTAACAGCTGTGGACCGGTGGCGAGCTTCGCCACCAGGCGAGACACTTGACACAAAAACTCAATATCTGCCTTGCAATTCCCTGAACATGAGTCAACATTTGTCTCTGCACAAGCCACTAGAGAGCCAAGTGAAGGATTTTCCACCCACTTAGAGGAGATCAATCCTCCCTGCTGTTTTGCCTCCTAAATTTTTGCTGGCCACTTAAGTTTATCTCCGCATTGACCCACACAAACAGTTTTAAGTAAAGGTGACAAAACTCTTACGAACTATTCTGTCTTACGCTCACAATGTTAGTCGAAGCAAACGAGATTGCAGGTCAGTGTTTGTCAATTATTAGCCAGGTATCTGATAGCAAACAATAATTTATGATTTCTCAATATAGTTGACATATACAAGCACACACTACAACAAAACAGCAAGACTTGAAAAGTAAAGAATCTGCTGATGATGCAGTAAAGTTTTCACTTTACAATTATAAACAGTCAGACTGACTCAGATTTACGCATAGATGAGTTTCAAGTCAATCTGCTGATTTATATGAGCTTGTCTAATTTTCATCAATAGGTGTGCAAAAAACCCAAAACAATTGCATCCTTTGAGAAATTGAACAGACCCTGGGAAAAACTATGTTCGGCCTCCGAGGGACCGCCCGCAGCAAGCGGGTTAGCCAATGGCCATGCTGCCTTGTGATAATCAGTCCAGAGTTCACCGGCCGATGGCTCGCCTTTATCTCGCCTCGCTGTAAAGCTATGCAACATTTCTTTTCCTCCCCAAGAGAAGTGAAGGCTTATTATGGCTTGCTGCGAACCGGTCTGGCAAAGATGTCATGTGGAGCTACTTGGAGGTGATGAGAAACAAAACAAACTGCCATATTGAAAAAGTTACCGGGATTCCTGAAGGATTGATTTTGTTCATTCAGAACCGACAAGCATAAATTTAATTCTTTGGATGTGTGGATTCATTTTAACAACATAACAGGCTCCCTGTGGTGTTTTGAAGAAAAAGGTTGGAAATTGTTATTTTTTTGTCATGCTTAAAGTGCCATTCATTCACAATGTGAGCAATTCTTTCCACTTGTCTTATCTGCAGTTTTACGAGCACCTTGAGCATGACTGCGGTGACAAGCGTGACTCAAGTGAAGATATAAAAATGCTGCTGTGGAACTCTGCTGCACTCGAGGATCGGTACGGGAACAGCAGTGACAATGGGGTCGGAAATGTGGAACGGGTCCTCGTCCCTATTTTTGATGCCGTGATCTTGGTTTTGGGTGTCGGGGGACACACGACGGTGATGGTGATCCTATGCAGGAGGAACAGGGGGAGGACGGCTCGGTCAGGAACAGGTACGGACATCCTCCTGCTGGCTCTGAGTTTTGCGGATCTTCTTCTGCTCTCCACGCTTCCCTTCCACACGGCCGCCATCGCCTTGCAGCGATGGCCTTTCGGGGAATTCCTGTGTCGTTTGGCGGGATTTTTGGGATCGGCCTGCACCTCGGCCAGCGCTTTTACGTTGTCCAACCTGGCGGTGTCGCGCTACATGACGGTGGTGCACCCCACCAGAACTTACCGCTTCCTATCTCCACGCCACGTCGCCATGACGGCCGCACTTCTTTGGATCCCGGCTTGCGCTCTGGCGGCACCCCAGCTGGTGTTTCGTTTTGTAGGAAGCTCTCCAGATAACCCGGACGCCCTTGCTTGCTTTGCTTTCCTCTACCACCAGGATCAGCTCATTTATGGATTGGTCCACTTTTTGGTGGCCTTCTTGCTCCCCCTGGTCACCATCGCCATCGCTTACGGTAATATCTACCTGTTCCTGTGGAGGACTCGGAACGCCGTTCAGGCTCCTCAAGTCGAACGTTACCAGAGCAAGGTCACCCAA
Organism: Syngnathus scovelli; assembly: GCF_024217435.2. Taxonomy (NCBI): domain Eukaryota; kingdom Metazoa; phylum Chordata; class Actinopteri; order Syngnathiformes; family Syngnathidae; genus Syngnathus; species Syngnathus scovelli. The sequence goes on along the minus strand of NC_090857.1, from coordinate 7,699,057 downwards.
ACGTCAGCAATACTGGTGCTGGCGTTTACTCTGTGCTGGCTGCCTTCTTACGGCTTAACACTGGCCTTGCTATCTGACAAAAGCTCAGGGGCCACCGGCTCGTCGCCACGGTACGGCCCGTTCAGCGTGTTCGCACGACTCATGGCCATCGCGTCGACGGTGTTGAACCCCATCCTCTATGTGCTCATCTCCCAAAAGTTTCGACAGGATCTGCTGAGGCTGTTTAAGAGGGAAAGGAAGCGAGCCAATGGGGGTGGGGCCGTCTGATTGACAGTAATTACTCAGCGGCTACACAAACACCGGGCTGAGTCACACCACTTGTAATTACAATTAATCATTCGAAAGACTGCTAGGAAAGAACGGGCACTCCAGAGGATTACTCAACAAGTTGGGAAGAATCTCACTGCTTGGTTGAAATCATGCATAGAAATCATTGAAGACACCCCAAAGGAATGTTGAGATCATCAAGAAGCAGGAATACTCACTCTCGACAACAGTCTTGCGGTCTGATCCATCGTCGCTGATCTGCTGGATGTTGCCAAAGTGGATGTCGCTGAAGAAGACCCGATTGGCTCCCTTCCCTCCTCCCCCTCTGTAATCGAAGGTCAGCGCTATGACGTTCTTCATGTGCTCGGCGTCTTCAAACGGTTTGATGGGCGCGTTCAGGTTGTTTTCATCCGAGAGGTGGACGCTCTTTAGTATGGTGCGCTCCGAATAGAGCAGGTAGCCGTCGTAGTCGCGGCAGGCGCGTCCGTCTTCGGCCAGCATGCCGTGAGCGCAGGCGCATGTGCGCTGGCCGTTGCCGCTGTACAGACAAAGCTGCTGGCATCCGCCGTTCTTGACTTTGCACACGTTTGTTCCTGCCCGAACATACATAATATGGTCAGAAACATTCTTTTGGAATTGCCAGCATTTTTAAAATGAGACATTTAACTACACTCCTGGTACCTTCATTTGGATCAGTCTTATAAGTGCCGATATAAATTTTGCATTAATTCTGCCTCTGTAAACATAACGCTCAGTTTTCATTTAATCTGTCAAAATGGTAATCATTTAACAATATGTTAATAATAATGTAAAACAGATTAAATTATTTTTTTACCCATCTCCTGTGTGACTAAAAAGAAAATCTGTAAGTAGTATTATATTTGTTAAGGCATAATTTGGTTCTATGACAAGTAAAATTGTGGCTGCAGACTACGTGCACCCATATTCAGGTGCATCTCCATAAATCAGAACATTGTAGTCGCGTTCATTCATCTGTCCTCAATTCCAAATGTGAACCGTATATTACACTCACTGATTAAACACATGAGGAAATATTTTATGCATGCTGTTGCGTTTTATTGCAATCATTTCGTGATTAAATCCTGAGTCTATTGACTCAATATGTAATTCCAATTTTTTCAAACTACTAATATAATTCAAGTTGTCCATCATCTAATTGATGTATTATTTGACGGTTTAAAGACTTGCTCACCTTGCTGCCTGGCCCTGTTGAAGACCTTAATATCTTTGAGCTGCACCCCGATCCCGGTCCTCAGCGACACAGAGTCTGTGGCATTGTCTTTACTGCCTCTCTTTATGGAGCCGTTGGCGTGAGTTCTGCTCGAAAACAGAGCAAGAAACAAAAAGACCGTGACTCTTCATAATCCATAACTAAAGGAGAAAAATAAAAAACAGCGTCTCACCGGTCACTCCAGTAGATGTAGCTCTCAAAGACGGACACAGAGAACATGTCCATGTTGTTGTTAGCCAGCACCACTTCCCTGTTCTCTCCATTCTCCAGATTGATGCGCTCAATTTTGTCTGTCCTGGCGTCACACCAGTACAGCATACTCTCCTGTAGGCACGCAATCATTTTATCCAAAACAAAAAGGAGTAATGCACTATGCAAGCAAGTAGTTTGTTCGCCTACCTCATAGTCAATGGAGATTCCATTGGGCCAGCTAATGCTGACATTTACCAACACAGCTCTTTGCGTGCCGTCCAGTCGGGAACGTTCGATACGAGGGTACTGGCCCCACTCTGTCCAGAACAAGTAGCTGCACACACAAACACACAGATGACTCGCCTTGGAATCAATCATGAGCCGAATCACAGCGCTGATTGAAGATTGCTGCCGTCTTACCCTTTCTCAGGGTGAACGGTGATAGCACGGGGCTTGTCCAAGCCTTGCGAGATCACCACATAGCGGAAGGAGCCGTTCAGACGGGCCACCTCGATCACGTCGAAGCCTTGGTCCGTCCAGTAGATGTTTCCTGGAAGAAGAGGGGGGGAAAATATTTCATTTCTGTGCGTGTGTATTGATGACCATTTTTGTGTTTTTTCTCACCTGCTATCCAGTCAACAGCTATCCCCTCCACCCTGCCGATGCCATTAGTGACCACATCTTCTCTCCATGTTTGGTCCCGCTTGGCCCTGCTAATTGTGCTCAGGCCCATGTCCACCCAGTAGATCGTGTCATTATCTGAGAAACAAAAATAGACATTGATTCATAGAAACCGAACAGGATTTCTGTCCACCGTGCTTTTTAATAAGGGTGGATATTTTCTTAGTGAGAGGATTACCAGCATGGAAATCAATGCCCACGGCCAGGGAAGTTCCTGACACTGGCACCAGTGCGTCAGACTTGTCCGCCGGGTCCAAAGGAATACCACGGATACCCTCGTGGACAGAATATAGGAGGAAAGAGCCAACACCTAGAGCAAACACACGCTTGTTCTTTAACAAGTGCTTGATCCCATTAACACACTCTTTAAAAATGCGTAATAGAGAGTGTAACATGGCGCACCCTCGCAAGACTGCTGGCCTCGACGCAGGCTGTATCCTGCAGTGCACATGCAGGCTCTGGTGGTCGGGGAGGTGGGGAGACACAGCTGGGAGCAGTCACCATTGTTATTGCTGCAAAGATTGGTGCCTAGGAACAAAAAAAAGTGCCAACAAATAAGATCATAGAAAAGTCCAAATCTAAACAGATGTTCATTTACTGAGATAAACAAGCAGGATGTTCACGAGAGGAACCGACCATAAATGGGTAACATGATTTCAACACATGGAATGACATTTCAAGAGGCATATTAAAGAACTGACTTCAAAATTAGATTTTAAAAAAGGAGGGGCTACGCACCTTTCTGTACAGTTTCATTGTATATCTTCATGTGCATCATTGGGGACGTGCTGTTCCTCAGGACTTTCCAATTGCCGCCGTCCTTCTTGTCACACGTTCCTATCTGGTCAGTTCCTTGGTCGGCCCACCATAATTTATCGCCTGCAGGACGAAACAGATTCAGAAACAATTAGAAACGCGCTCAACAGATGAATTGCCGTTTTAGAATGATACAGAAATTGGGACTTACCCATGATGGCCAGAGCAGTCGCCTTGGTCAGCTTGCCCTTGACTCCTTCAAGTATTTCAAGCCCGGAGCCATCCAGCTTGCAGCGGTTGATGGTGCTGTTTCCGGAGCTGATCCAGTAAAGCTGCTTGGTATCAAAGTCAATAGAGAGCCCTGCGAAACAAAAACAGCTCTTGGCTTTAGTTGACGTTTGATTCAAGGATGAGAAGGTGAACCCTTAAGTTGGTTTCACCTCGATAACAGCCCTCTGAGGGAAACCGTAACGACGAAATAGCCTACGACAAAAATGATAGAACTTAAAAGCCAGACTGAGAAAAACAAATAAAATATAAGTAATAGAAAATTGATCTGCCGCTCAAAGATTTATCATAATCAAACAAGCCAATTCAACGCAACGATGCAGATAATGCATGAAGGTCAAACTTGAGATGCTTTGGTTATTCCATAAAAAGGATGCCAGTTTTAAGTGCTTTCTTACAAAAACATTGATGGAAAAATAAATACATCTGAGTATAACTGCCTGTACATTTTTCACAAATAACCTCAGCCGTGTGCAATGAGTCTAAACAAAAGCTTTAAAATAAAGCAGTTCAACAAATGTGTTATCTATACTGGTCCAATGGCGTCTTTGAAGGGAACCCCCAAGGAACACCTGAATAAACACGCTCAATCACTCACCAACGGGGCCTTTCTGATTGGTGAATAGGACACTTTGGTTGCTGCCATCTGTGTTGGCAATGCTGATGTTGTCCCCATCTGTCCAGTAGAGCTTTCTGAGCAAGGCAAGCGGAGAGAATCAGTAAAGCCACAGCAGCGAAAAACGTGCCTTAATTCAGAGTGGCACAAAAAAAAAAAAAAAATGGCGGAAACCCGAGATGACTGAAAAACGTGGCTTTGAAAGCGTAGCAACAAAACCGCAGCTCTTTAAATTTGGCTCCAAAACACATCAAGCGTCTGCCTGGGTAGAATGTTTAAAACAAACAGTCTCTACCACACCATTGATTTAATTGCTAAAACGCCTTCAATTCAAATAACAACAGGATGCAGCAGATTTTTTGCCCCACGCTCCGCCTCGACACAGGCCCTGATGCATTTGCTACGTTAGTGTCAGTAAGAGGACAAATGCATCTAGGCAGCATCTGGTCCTCATTTCCCCCCCCACGCCAACAATGCTCACGTCGGAAACATTCCTCTATTTGAGTGTGCTTCAAAGACGGGACGACTCTCTGAAAGACACGAAGGAGTAAATAAAAAACAGAACATTTGCTACAGGAACTTTCTGATCTACCTAAAAAATAGTTAAAAAAAAAAAGAAATTCCTGCACGACAAAACCAGCCTGTATATAGTAAATACAGATGGACCGTTTCTGCTGTGCTGGCCAGAAGAGAGGTCGGGTAGGTTTGCTTTGGGGAGCTCAGCGGGGGATTAGGTTTCAAGACACTAAAGAAAACATTTGCGAAAAGAGCCGAAAGATGGAGGACAAACTAGGAAACTGAAATACGGACAAACAGAGTGTAAATAATTCAGGAACCAGTGGAGCGGAAACTTCTTTGAGAATGAAGCGATGTGACATGTGGCAGGTTAAAGGTGATCTCGACATTTGAATACTGGACTGACGGGTTGGATGTGTGACTAACCCCAAAATGGGATGCAGCACCAGGCAGTGGGGCTTCTCCAGACCCTGGATGACAGCATTTTTGAAAGAGCCATCCAGTCTGGCAACATTAATCTGTTTCTTATTGCCATCATAACTGGTCCAGAAGAGATTCCTGGACACCCAGTCGACCGCAAGGCCATGAGCGTTGGGCAGATCTAAAGATGGAGAAAAATATTATTATACTGAATATATTTGATGACATCCTGTTTCATATGATGAGTCATACCAGCAGAAATCACGGTTTCAACTCCAGTGCCATTAATGAAAGCTCTCTTGATGGTTTGAGTGCGGACGTCGGACCAGTAGATGCGATGCTCCAGAGCGTCATAGTCCACCACGGTCACATTATCAATGTCAGGCACGGTGAAGGAGATGATGTAGTTGTAGTAGGGGTTGTCTATGTCCACTCCTCGGATTTCGATTTGCCGAGCGTAGAGCAGGAACTGACGATCCTCTGAGGGATGGAGGGAGGGGGGGGATTGTTTTCTTTGATTGCGCCTCCAGAGATTTACGTAAACGATTCCTCGATCATTACGGACGCTTGAATAAACAGTTTGTGTTCCCGCGGCTTTTGCATCAATTACGTCTAACTCGGTTGTGAGCATGCGAGCGAATGCAACGAGAAGCTATCCATTACTTTTGTAATCGTCTAGCCGGTCCTATTATCACTTAACTGACGCGGTCGCCGACAATTGATAGACAGCGAAAGAGAAAGTGTGAAAGGAAGGAGGGGAATAATAATGTCGAGCTGGATCAGCTCAGCCAGGCGAGGTGCGGGCTGCGGTGGATGCCCGCATCAGACAAGAGCGAGCCTCTCCATTCCATTACCCCTGAAGAGAATAGCAAACCCTGCCCTGAATACTAATCTCAAGCCCCGCCGACTACACACAAAGTCACTTCAATGGACACAAAAGCCGTCATAATAATGGCACCTCAAAGTGATGAGGGGGAAAAAAAAAAGTCTTGTTTAATGCCAAACTCCCTTCTGTCACCCACACACTTATATATACATCAACAAAAATAAACGATTCAGCAAGAACAGGGATTACATTCTGCTTTTTTAAAAAAAAAAGTGAGAGGGATTTACTTGCAAGCTTAGCGAGAGTGAGTCGAGAATTTGTCTTGTGCTGTAGCTGCGGAGCGTGTGTATGTGTGTGTGTGTGTGTGTGTGTGTGTGTGTGTGTGTGTGTGTGTGTTCACGCTTACCATAACATGTACGCTTGTCAGGCCCAAGTTTCATGAGGTGGGGGCAGCCACACGAGAATGTCTGATTGTAGTTGATGAGGCATAGATGAGTGCAGGGCTTCTGGCCATTTACATCTGCGCACGGGTTCGGCGCTGGAGGGAAAAAAAAAAAAAAAAAGCCTTTTAATGCAATTACAAGTTTTATCATTTGGGGATCAAAGGCTTCAGTACGCAGGGTATATAATTTAATCATTAGAGCTCCATAGGGGGAGTTTGAAGATGTTAGTAGATGAGGCAGGGGAGCAAGATTGAAGTCTCCAGTCTGGATCAAAGATAATGAAATTGTAATTTGGCCATCGCAGCGTGCATGATGTCATTGCCATTAGCTTATTTGGAATGTAAACAAACACGTGTTCCAATTGCTCACCCTCAGGTTGTCTGGATGGATGGTAGACCTGGAGGTCAAAAGGTTGCGTGTTGGTTCGCTGGACGACAGTGACGTTGCTCCCGGTCCACTTGTTGGCCTTGGCCAAGGTGTTTGTCCTCCAGTCCGTCCAGTAAACTTCACCGCCGTACATGGTGACAGCAAAAGGATGGGACAGATACTCGTGGCCCCTCAGGACTTCAATCAGCCCAGAACCGTCGTATTTGGCGGAATAAATAGCGTCCGACCTGCGATGAACAAAAACCTTTAATTGGGTTTTCGATTTACTCTAAGCACCTAAAAAGCCGCTTGTGTTTGACCTGGCATCGATCCAAAGGATGCGGCGCTCGAGATAATCCACAGTGAGTCCGTTTGGCCAGCCGCCATTGCCGGTTTCCTTGTGGATCGTCTTTCTGCCTTGGCCACTCATGGAAGCTGCTTCAATTCTTGGCAAACTGGCATCCCAGTCGGTCCAGAAGAGGATCCTGACAAGAGTTTGTGTTGAAGAAAATGTTTGCCATTGTTGCAGTGTAAGTGTTAAATACCCATCACGAGGATCCAGGGCTATCGCTCGAGGATGCTCCACATCTCCGGCCAACAGTGTGGTCCTCATGGTGCCGTCCAGCTTGGCTACCTCAATTTGGTCCAGGTTGCTTTCCACCCAGTAAATGTTTCCCGCTATCCAGTCTACCGCCAGGCCCTCAGGGGTCGCCAGCCCGTACTGGATTACCACGTCGAAGCTGGTTAAAGCTTCAGAAAAAGACACGGAAGTAAATGCCAATCCATTTTGTGTGAGTTTATTCGTTTATGCATGAATTGAAGTCTTAATTAAAAAAATGTGCCTCAAGAAAGAAAGACGTACTTATTATTTTACAATTGTGCAAAGAAAAAAAAAAATCAAACCTAATATTGCTTCACATTCCAATTGGAAACTTGTTTTCTAAAACCGTTTGCACATTTATAGATAATGGCACTCAAATTTCACCGCACCCCAAAGCGGTGATTTACTTTGCTTCAGGCTTTCCGAATTATGTAAATGTAATCCACCAAATTTTATTCTGAGCTAACATTGCATAACATTAACTCCAATACTAGTATTTAAATGTTTGGGAGGAATCACACTCATTTAAATAATTTGATGGTTTTTGAACTGCAAGTACTGCTTGCTTCAAAATATTTCATGCACTTTATCATGTCAAAGTTTGCAACCACACAAATCTCACCCCCATTCTCAGATAGCTTCCCACGATAGATCTTATCCTCCACAACGTCGGTCCAATAGAGGGCACTTTGGCTCAGATGGAAATCCAAAGCGATGGTGTTCCTCAAACCGGGCACCAGCACGCTGAACTCTCCCTTATTGAGATCAATGCGGCGTATCTCATGTCGATTTGAGAAAATGATAAAGGGCTTAAAAGGATCTGTGGGAATGGAGAGTAAAAGTCACAGGGCACCTTTTAAAGGACACAGATGGCAAAGTGTTTAAGCCTCACTAGGGCCACTTCAGTTCCACACCTCCACGTAATTTACCCATTGATGGAAACGTGTTCAAATTCTGGCCGGTTACAACATAGCATAAATAAAACTTTGTGACAAGCAACAGAATGGCAGGATCATTCATCACCAGAATTGTGTCGGAAGAGGATGCTCTTCAATTGGATTATTGAATTTAAAGCGGAATTAAAAGTAATAAAAGCGCTTGAGATTTTTTGCATTTTACCTTTGTCTCTCAAGTATGCTTGCGTAACTCACGATTGATCATTTTTGGCTAGCCTTTTTAAATTCTTTGCCGAAATTTGGGCTACTTCTATATTCATTATTCTCTGTGCATCATTCATCAAGCATTCCGATATTTTGTCTTACCGGTGCTCTTGCAGTTCTCCATATCGGATTCCAGTTCCCAACCGTCGTAGCAAGAACATTTCACACTGAACTTGTCCTGTCGGCAGCGCTGACTGCACTTGAGATGTTTGGCACAGAAGCTCTGGATCTGACAGGTCTTGTTGTCTGAACGCAGCTCCATGCCGAGCGGGCATGAACAAATCACACCCTCGCCGGGGAGCACTGTGCAATTATGGCTGCAGTGGCCATTGTCCAGCGAACACAAGTCTAAAAAAAAAGAAAATCTGGATATTAGCATATATTAGTATCTAATAAATGTGTGACCCGAGTTAATGTGGTTCCAACAATTTCTGCAGGCCAAATCAAATTGTCCATCTTGATGCCGCGCTTTACTTGTTGTCATGTTTCCGTCACCCAAAACAAATCTTCGGTTCCGTCGGTGCTTACCACAGAGTTTCTCATCAGAGCCATCTGGGCAGTGTTCCGTGCCATCGCAGAGTTTTTCTGCAGGCAGGCAGATGGTGGAGTCATTGGCGCACACGTGGTGAGACAGTTTACACACCAGCGCTTCGCAGTTTTCTTCGTCCGAATTGTCCTCACAGTCGCTGTCTCCGTCGCACATCCAAGCTTTGCTGATGCACCGTGCTGCAAAGAGATGTCACTCGTCAAGCAAATCATCCCTTATCGCCTCCCCGGCAGTAACGTCAGATTATTCACCAGAGTCCCTGCAACCGAATTTGACCGCCGGGTCGCACATGTGCGTGACGCCCTCGCAGCTCTTTTCGTCGCTCAGGTCCATGCAGTCGGTATCGCCGTCACAGCGCCAACGCAGGGGAATGCACAGGCCGTCCATGCGGCATTGGAACTCATCCGTGTGGCAGCCTCCTGGCGGACGAGTGGCTGCGGGGGAAAAAAGGAGCAGACGCCGCATCACTCATCTCATGTTCAACTGATTTTTGAAAAAAATCGATTGTCGGTATTGCTATTCATATTTTATTGCGTACCAATCAGATCCAAGGATCCTGTCCAACATGTCCAACAAGAGCCCTTCACACCAACAAGTGTTCCAAACAAGCACTTGTATAGAATAATTACCAATTTTGTTTGGCAAAATGCCAACGAAACATTTTCCATGATGTGCACTTGAGGCATATGTGAAAATGGCAGCGCTTATCAGGAGGAGTCTCTTGGCATTCAGTCATTGCCCAAAGGCTACAGCTTTTTATTTGATACGTTTAAAATAAATAAATAAAAAGTGCCACTCGGTGCAGGCAGCAGATTTAAATTGAGACATCTCTCAAAGCTTCCTACTTTCTTCAAGGCCGGACTGTACTTTAGCGATTAGTAAAACGTGATTTAGATTAGCATGCTTTTTTTTGTTTAATAAAACAGAACGAAACAACCCTAGAAGCAGGACATATTAAGATTTGTTAAGATTTGATTAAACTTGAGTGACATAAGAGCAATCTCATTGGATTTCATTTTACACTTCAGAACCAATAGGCAGGCTGAGATATAATATTCACTGAATTCTATATTAATCTAATATTCATATATGATATTCAAATTCTAATAATAATTCTAAGAATATTTTTTTTCTCCTATTATTCTTATTTTTGGCCATCAACAGTCTGGGATCCAAGTAGTCTAAGATACCGACCCTGATTTGTGCAGTTTGCGTGGGTTTCATCGCTGTAGTCCCCACAATCATTATCCCCGTCACAAGTCCAATAATCGGGGATGCATCGACCGCTGTTGCACTTGAACTGAGCACTGGAGCACGAGTGACTGCAGCCGGCCTCGTCACTGTTGTCCCCGCAGTCATTATCTGAAAGAGAAATTCACAATCACATCACAAAGCGTCGTCTACGGCAACAAAGGAAAGGTGTTTGAATAGAGCGTCCAGAGATTTTTTTTTTTTAATGACAGAAACTGCATTGATCAAACCATGCACCATGAGGGAATGTATCCAGCTTTGATACATTGAGCTTGGCAGAAAAGCACGATAAGCAGTTTATACCCCATACCAATCCCGTCCGTCCCTTATAACATTTATCGCGACAGAATCTGATTTGAATAGAAAATTAATTCTGCCGACACGCTTCTTTTTATCATTTGACCTGTCACTCTAAAACAGCCAATTCGATTATCTTTGCATGACTCGATAACGCATTTGCAATTTGCCCAATCTAATTAAACTCGAAATTTTCTTCGTGCAGCGGCAGCAATATTGGCGTCGGCGCGTGGCCACGTTTAAAGCCAAGCAGCCCTTAAGTTATTGTTAGCCTGCCGGGCTAATCTACAAGCCGGCCAAGCGTCTTGGCTGCTGCTGCGGTGCATGTTGATCTATGCACTAGCTGGCCAGGTTTAGACAATGCAATTCATCAGAGCCGTCGCCACGATCGTTTTCTGAAAGACAGAATCAATGCGAGTCACCAAAATGGGCGAATCGCACGGAACTAGGAGACCAACAGATAGGAAAGCAAACATAAATCTGCATGGTGACACAGCCGGTGAGTGAGATTGAGCTCAGACGTGGAAATAGAAGACACAGTGAAAAAGAGAGAGATGCGGAAATGCCACTCACCATTATCACAGCGCCAGTTAATGTTGATGCAACGTCCATTGTTGCATGTAAACTGGGTGAGGGGGAAACACGTGGGGTAGGCTGTGTATACAAAACAAATCAGATCATTTTGGATACTGAACATTCCTGAGTGAGGAAGGGGTTCAGGTTGACCCACCACAAGAGGCAGGCTCGTCGGATCGATCCCCGCAGTCGTCATCCAGGTCGCACGTCCAGGAGCTGGGTATGCAGCGCCCGCTGTCGCACGAGTACTGATTGGGCGGGCATGTGCGAGCTGGAAGGGCAACCAGATTACAACCAGAACTGCACGGAAGGGGGAACCTGATTCTCTGACTACCTGAACAGGTGGCGTTGGATTCGTCCTCATCGTTGCCGCAGTCATTGTCGCCGTCGCACAACCAGCGCGTGGGAATGCAACGGTTGTTCTGGCATTTAAATCTGTCAGTAGGGCAGGTGTGCTGGTCTGGAGACAAGGAAAAAAAAAAAAAAAGTAAGAGACAGGCTGGAGAAATATGCAAATGAGTTTGCCAACTTACGACACAAGTCGGGAGCCTCATCGCTGTTGTCCAGGCAGTCGTTGTCGCCATCGCACTTCCAGCGTTCCTGGATGCAGCGATTATTTTTACAGGCAAACTCTCCGGCCTGGCACTGAGGAGGCGGCACGTAAGACGGGTTGGCTGTGGATGACAAGAAGAAGCAAAATAGTAACATGGAGGGAAAACAAATAAAAAGGTATAAACTGATGAATGTAGCATGGGCTAGCATTTTGTGTAGGAATGTTTGTTGTTTTGTGTACAGTGGTTATATTTTGTATTCTTTTTTAACATTTGATACTCGCCTTTGCAGCTGGTGTTGTCAGTGGGGTCGAGTATTTGGTCCTCTGCGCAGGCACACTGCCTACCTCCCGGTATGGCCAAGCACAGGCTGGTGCAGCCTCCGTTGTGCACACGACACGCATTCGAACCTGGAAGATGAAGAACGTCAAGTGTCATAAACACAAAGGAGAGGAAAAACAGAGAAGTGGATTGTCTACCTTGCTGTTGCTGAGCATCATACATGCGTATTTCAAAAATGGGCGGCCTTTCATTGCGCAGTAGGGTGGCAATGCTCATGGTGGTGTCCAACTTGTATATGCTGCCACTGCGATACTCGTTCCAGAACAAAAAGTGTTTATAGTGGCAGAGACCAAAGGCGTGGTTCAGCTCTTGGCCCTCGTACACCGTCTAGCCATGTGAAGGAGAGGAAGAGAACAAAATGTGTCAGTGGTGACCTTTGTTTTTAACTTCTGTCTGTTTCCAGCTAATGACGCTAGAAATTTAGGCAGTTGACATTTTGGGGCTCATTACCGAACAAGCATTAAAACACTTGCAAATTAAAAGCTTCCTAATTCATTTGTATCGGCTTCATAAAAACAAATAAAGGCATCGAGATATAGTTCAAGCTAAGCTATGTTAAAGTGTTCCAATTATTATGACGGTGGCGAGTTCTAACCTTGCGTTCTGAGGTGTTGAGGTAAACCATCTCGATGCGGTCATAGTAGGCGTCCACCCAGTAAAGGATTCCCTGCGGGATGTCCAGACTCAGGCCGTTGGGCCACAGCACCGTTTTGCTCGTGAGGAAAACGTCCCTGTTGGAGCCGTCCATCCAAGCGCGTTCAATTTTTCCTCGTTTGCTCTCCTTGGGATCCTCTTCCCAGTCTGTCCAGTACATCCACCTTTAGAAGCCATAAAGTTAAACGTCTTTATTGATCAAAAAGTCTGTCTCAATATTTTTGCACGTGCAATACCCCATCTGTCTTAATTTCCCTCCTTTCCGCAACTGCCTTTTTTCTCCCGCAGCCTGATGGATTTCAGGCATTAGTGCAGGCTAGTGCCTTTCACTCGGGGCGCGCCATCAACTCACATCATGGCAGCAAAGCAGCGAGTGTGTGTGTCAGCGTGTGCGTGTGCGTATTTTTGAGCACTTATTTCTCAAGACAGACCTCAAGAGGTCACAGTATTAAGACTCATCCATTCACAGGTAGGTTAGCCTCGCTATGACAGTGTGAGAGGCAAACGCGCAGATGAAGTACAAATCAATTCAAATTAATATCAACCTAGGTGGAGGTCTGTGAGCGGTCTTATTATTAGGGATAATGGAAGATGATTGGAAGAGAAATAATATAATGACCCTTCATTACTACTAAAAGTGCTTTCCAAGGCTACAAAAAAAAAAAAAGCAGCAACATTGATGATGGTGGAGGAACCTGCGACCATCCGCCTTACCCGTGGAGAGGGTCCACCACGATTGCGCGAGGGTGAGTCATTTTATCTTCAATGAGAGTCTTGCGAGTTTGCGAGGCTTTCTCCAGCCGAGCCACGCTGATGGTTTTTTTGGGCCCGTCGTCGGTCCAGTACAAATTATCTGCCATCCAGTCCACGGCGATGCCTTCCACCGTGTGGATCCCTGGGGAAAAAAATCAAAATTAAGTCTCCCGTGCAGCTGCTTCTTTTTTTTTTTTTTTTTTTCCTCGTGGTGTCGCAACCTACCTTCTTTTAGAATTGTGTCTCTCTCAGTCCCATCGATCTTCTGCCGCCCAATGATATAGCTGGTGGCGTCGGCGAAGTAAATAAACTCACTCTCGGCGTGAAAATCAAGAGCTCTGGGCTTCATTAGATTCTCAATAGGGATCATGTACTCATCGGGAACCTTGGCATTCATATCCATGCCCCTGATGACCCCCGGCCGACCTTTACCGTAGACTAGGAAGAGCTCATGCTCGGGCTCTGAAGCAAAAACAAGGAATTGACAGCAGCGCTTAAAAATGGAAATCACTTGAACACATCTGCTTGTGAGAACAAATGAGCAAATTAGATGCTAACTGCGGTCTGTTTTTTTTCTTTTCATGATAATAAATGAATAGCAAGAGATCCTCACTCTTGAGACAGCTTTATGTAGCGTTCAAGAGACTCTTCATCAGTAAAATCTTTACGAACATTTTCATTGGCAGTCTGACCTCAGGGGGGAGATAAATAAGGATATAAATCTTAGTCTGTAATTGAATAAAAAAACAGAACTCACGGTAAAATGACAGGCTGGCTGGCAGTATAGTTGCGACAAGGTCAGAGACCATCAGTTCTTTTCAAAGCTTCTTAGTAGACGAGACTTTTGTTAAGTGAGGACGATTGAACGAAAACATCTACTTCAAATATTTTGAGTTGCATAACCTTTAAAATCCATCGGGTTGTTTGCTCGGTTTTGGTGAATAATTTTATGGAAGAGTGAGAATTTGTCAAAATGTACCTGTCACTTGACCAGCTCTCCCTCATAAGCTATGTCCTTGCAAACTTTGTCATGCTTTATTTAATCGTTGAAGGTGAAATTTAACAGTTTCATAATACGACTTACTTTTGCAAGACTTGCCATCGCTTCCCAGGCTGAATCCGGAACGACAGCGGCAGGTGCGGGTCTTGTGTCCGTTTCCCAGCAGACAGATGTCGGAGCAACCTCCCGCTTTTCCAAACTGGTCCACCTCACACGCGTGGCTTCGGACTGCACAGGAGCGGGAGGATGTTATGCAAATACATATATTGTGACAAAATGCAGTGCGTACCTGGCGGTTGGCGCCGCTGATGGTAGACATGCAGCGCGCCTCCTTTGTCCACACGTGTCACCACTTGGTAGTCTGGGCTATTGAATCGGTTGATCCGTATCACGCTGGTCTTGGGTTGCATGTTGGCGTTGTCCGAGTTGGTGGCGTAGAGGTAGTTTTCGAACACAGTCAGCCCGTACAGATGCTCAATCTTGGATGAGAAGTAGAGACAAAAGATAATACTTAGAACAACCCCATAACTTTCCTGCTGAATGGATGTTGAACACAAACGGTGCAGCAACACATGTAGACTGACAAGTTAAAAACTCACCAGACAATATAGTCATATTATTTATGCTATGGGAAAAAAAAAATGGCTAATTTTACTTCAGAGTAATATTAAACTAGTATCTCAAGCCATAATCATTATGCATTATATAAAAGAAATAATTTACTGTTTATAGATAAAGGTGCAATTTACTACAAATTTTTCTCCTTTATTAGGGGTGGGCGAAATACAATTTTTATTTGATGATCTGTGAATTTTAAGGACCCTCCATCAATGTGTTGTTTGGACTCCAGAGACACCAAAAGCTACTCATCTGTGACTTTTCCACAGCTCTTGCATAATTCATTTACCTGACATAATCTTTCCTGAAGATAGAACCCATTTTCTTTCTGAGCTATACACAAATTATTTAACAGCATGACATATTTCTTGAAATGGCCAATGTTTTTATTTTGCATGACGTTGGACTATTTTTCACTTTTCATCAGCAAATTGATGCTTCCTTCCTGTTATGCATAAAACTGACTCGGTTAATGTTGTGGAACAACCTCCATCCGACAAAACTAATTAGCAAACCTGTCTGAGGACACAATGTGTTGATTTAAGCGAGGATGATCACTAATGCTCAGTGAAACCACATTACTGTTGGAGCCGAGGATGTTATAAAACACCACAACTAGCTCTCTAGCTGACTGAAATAGGAAAGTAAGGAATCCAATTAAATGTGAGTAAAACTCCTCAAATGAATCAGACCGTTTTGCAATAATAAACATCTTTACATACTGAAAGCACATTTGAATTTTGTGGTGACCAGAGAGACACATAACGGCGTCTTCAACAGCCACAAAAAACATCTCAAATCTACTGTAAGTCTTTCACACACAATTATAGTCTCCTTAAAAATGGTAATTCGCTGGTAAAGGCAGAGGTACTGTTGCTATGGTAACCTGCTGAACTCAACCGAGTGACGCAGGAATGGGGTTCGGCGACTCAAACTGTTTTTAAGTTAAGATTTTTTCTGTTTTCTCAGGACACAAATGAAGGACAACTCATCTTCCAATGCAAGCATGTGATGGTTGGAGGAAACCGGTGTGGCCATACACACACCTCGAGCAAAGCGTTATTATCGTCTTATCATGGGCATAGTGCTGCTATGGTGACACAGGGACTGCAGCTCCATGATTTTAAGGACACCATTTTTTTCTACCTTATCATAAAATACCCGCCGTGGAGTCGACACAAAAAACTGGACAAGCTTTGAAATACTCAGAATGGCCACAACATCAGGTACCCCTGCAAGCTCTGATATGAGATATATACAAAACTCATATTTCTTTGTTAGACATGCAGCAAAGTCCATTTTTACATTAGCAAATATATATTTTGTTGATTTTCCCAAGTGAAAGTTTTTTGCCTTGAAATTTTGAGTTTACGCAACTTTTTTTTAGCACGCATGACAAATTCGGAAAAACAAGTGTGGCGTAAACATAAGTCAAGTAAATCAGTTCAAATACTGGTACACAGTGTTAGGGTGTACCTAATAATTTGTCCTATTGGGCTTGTTTTGATTTCCTCCTATCACTTCTCGCCACTCTATATTTTAGATGAGTTAAATTTTAAGACAACCATTCACTCTAATGCTTCTAATATTATGGCGGCTCAAGGACACTGACAAGAATAAGTCCACATGCGCGCGCATACACACACACACACACACACACACACACATGCGCGTGCACACACACAGCATGGGGGCTTGTGTTGTGTGTGCATGTCTGTGCCCTGAGGCTGACTGACTATAAATGAAAGCCATTACTTCCCGCAGATCACAGTAAACGTCATGGTAACAGCTTTCAGAGCCAAACCGCACGGAACATTAACCACCTTGATATTAGACGCGATTAATCAGCTGCTCCGGCCCTCCATCTTTTCCGCGCCCATTTTTCACCAGGCAGACAGACGCCAGACATTTCGAGGTGATGATTGCATTAGATGCTTTTACCAGAAGGCCTTGAATGATGGTGTGCCGGTTCTTCCCTTCGTAGTCCACCACCTCGATGTAGTCCAGATAGGCGTCGGCCCAGTATACCAGCCTGCTGACCAGATCCAGTGTGATCCCATGCGGGAAGACAATTTTACTGTCTACGAGCTTGGTCCGGTTCTGGCCGTCCATGTCGCATCGTTCCACCTTGGGAATCTGACCGTAGTCGGTGAAGAACACCTTTCTGAGGAGAGAAATGGACAAACTCAATTGAAGTTGAAGACTTTGACTGGCTTCACTGTATGAAAAGCCACCGCACTGACCCCATGGTGGGGTCCAGGGCAATGCCTTTGGGGTTGTAGAGCTCCTGGTCCAGAAGGGTGACACACGTCTGTCCATCTTTGTCGCACACAAAGATCCTGTCATCCACATCATCCACAAAGTAGAAATTTCCCGTGAGCCAGTCGATGGCCATCTGCTCCACATCTGCACAGAGAAGAGGGTCGGGGGAGGAGGTGCGAGGAAAAGCCACATTTATTTTTAGTTCTTACATTCCTGTGGACTTGTAAAGAAGCTGAACTTGTGATGTTGTTGTAAATACTTGTAGCAAGTGAGAGGTCGTGATCATAGGTTGACGTGAACTCAATGAACCATCAAATTGCTCTTAACACAAGCGGTCCATGTTTTTGAGTTTGGACAGGGGAGGGAGGGGGGGAGTTGCTCAACTGACAAATGAGTTGTCAAGTGAACAGCATCAAGCTGGCAAACATCAGGCATGTGTCAGTTCCAGGCCAATCAAATTCTGATTTAAATGTCAAAAAGAGAATAATTTCACATCCACGCAAATATGTTTTTGCATCATCCGTAAAAAAAAATAACATTCATCAACGATACTTGTTGATTTTGGCATATAGGAGAAAATGATCCAAGCGCGGGAAAGAAACCGGAACAGCACATAAATATATTTGTTTTTCAAGATGTAAAAAAAAGAAAAAAAAAGAAGAAATAATACTCAAACAAATCATTTTTATCAAGTCAAAATTACTTACATCGTGAAAATCAGCCCTTGAGCCCTCTCATAATGAAGACCATTAAAGACAAATCGACTAGAGGGCTTTTTTTAAATCTGTGTTTTTTATTTAATGCTATTTATACATGAACGAGGGCCGACGCGTCAGTTTTGTTAGGGAGGAAAACAATTTGACCCTCTGCCATCCCATCGTTCCTCCACATTGTCAATAGTTCCCTGTTTTGCATGCGGCTGATGCAATATTCCGGCCGAACAATGGCTCCATGCTTTCCCGACAGCCGTAATGTGCCAACGCTGTGCAAAGACGAAGATGACCAAGCATTAGCGTGGATGCAAACTAGGGCTGAACAACAGAAATGTTTGCAGAAAACTGTCTTATAAGCAATGCAAACAAATCTGTGTTTTTTTTCCACTTCAGCTTTTCACGTCTCATGAAACAATGATGTGTAAACATTTGGACTGCAACTCTTTAGACATCCTATAAATAAACTGACTGCTTACAGAGCATTCGATAGACCTCAAGAGGGAAAACAAAATCAATTGAGAAGCTCGAAGTTCTAACACGCCTGCCTGCTTGCATTTGAACAGCGTGGTGGACCAAGCGTGTGAGCAACAGATAGAGAGTGGAATGGAGAGGAGGGCTTCACAAAACCACAAGACGTTTATTTTTACAGCTGCCGTGAGCTCTGCTCGCCCCAGAAGTGTCTTCACACAAACACAAACATGCCAGATATGGCGCTGCAGTCGTGCGGCAGGGGGTCTCGGGTCATCAAGTACGAACGAGGTTGTTTTCCCTGGTCAACTGCGTCACCAAAGTCTCCACTTCTCAACCAAGACTGGAAAAACTTTGATAGGGAGGAAATGACCCAGCAGATTCTTCTGGGTGGAAAAATAACTTTTACCAAAAACGATAAATCAGTCGCTTGTTGCAGTTGTCAGTATTGCAAATATTTTGGTTTGTTGGGGAAAAGGTGCGAGCGAGAACGACAGAGGAGCAAAGCAGCAAGGAACAAAATGTGAAGGAAAATAGAAGAGAAGCTGGGAGGGGAAAAGGAGATCTGATTTCCACCAGGGAAACTTGGCCATTGTGCCGCATTTCTGAGGTTTTATGGGAGTCAGCGGCCATAATCCCAGAGGTGCTCTTAATTTTTAACACACAGTGCTCTGTTTAAATACTTCCATCTGCCCCGCGACACACTGATTCACTGATTAAGCCGCGTATAAACAAAAGGTAGGAGAGAAGCAGATTGCGCAATGGTCTAAAAGGAGCTTTACACGCTCCTATCATTGACCTTCTCTCTCCTCCTGCATTCATCATGTTTCCCCATCCTGCTCTGGATTCATGATGAAAATCTCACACAATAAAGACTCAGAGCAGCCTAATTAAAGAAATTCAATCAAATGCTTCATCTTATGCCAGCATCTGGAAGTAATAGGTACTTGGAAGGAAAACAAGATGCACTGGTCGACGTGTCAACATCAGAAAGGAAGGGCGAGTGGAGAAAAAAAACAAAAGTGTTTACGTATGTCGAGTGTTTCAACGCCATTGAAGGTTAAGTTGTGCCTGTGTGTGAATGGAGAAACAATTTGTAATATGCTGGCTTGACTTTTTGCAGCACATGACCCCGTAAGGAGATTTCAAGGCACTGTGTTTGTGCTGATCAGAACATGGTGCAGCCTGCGCAGGGAGGGAAGCAGGTCTATCCTGAAGGCTTAGCGACAGCTCTGGGATCAGCGCTCTTGTGTCTGCTTAACCCATATCGGTTTCCTTCCAAGGATTCTCAACAGGGGAGCTCGTCGGTCCCACAAATTACGCTTCGGCCATTACTTACTTGGGAAAAACTATCTTGTCATTTTTCGGCTTCATATTACTTAAATTTGCATATATAAATATAAGGAGAAGGAGCCAGATGGACGGTATGGACTGTCAGGGAAATATAATGCCCCTGCATGGAATGTAACTATACATACATTTGCATACATATATGAGATTTCATCATCAAGCCAGACTTAATATTCTACATTTTACATGTTACATCATCTTGTTTCATTTGTGTTTTTCTGGCATACAATGAAATGGGAGTGATTACAAACTGCAGGTTTCATTGGACTTTGAAGGAGACACTGAGACTTTCGTGCAGAGAGAAAGACAGCGAGAGAGAAAAAGAGGGAGAGAGAGTGGTGAAGTCACATCTGGACAAGCCATCTGTGGCGTACCGAGGTCATGAGTCACTCCAACCAAACGTGCATCATTTCCTGAATGTTCCCGCCTGCCTTTGGTTTGTGCTGCCTCCTTCACACGACGACTGTAAACAAAAACCTTGCACTCTGTTGCCCGTTCAGGAGGTCAAGTGGCGCTGACACTAAATGTGCTGCCGGGTCTACGACCCTCAGATGCTCCGAGACGTGACTTCTTTGAATTGTATGAAACAACTTCTGTTTCTTTCTCTTCGTGTTATGTGTCATATGAGGCTGATGTGTCATGTCATAGATATTCATAAATACGCTTTCAATTACAAACACACTCAAGCTGATTCTTTGGATATAAATAATCATTATTTTGGGTATACTTATAATATAAAATACTATAATTATCAAAATTAGCTTAGAAGTTGCCAAGTGACAGTGATAATCATCAAAAATATTATAAAAGTAAAATGTGTTGAATTGCAATTGAACAGAAATTAATCCGGAACTACTAACATTTGATTTCAATGTCTTCATATTTTTTTTATCAGACATGCTATGCGTCCTTGGCTTGTTTACGTCTGATATTAAAATCTGAGCAGTAGCGGCAGTGGCGGCAGTGGCACGTGGCGGGGAGACTAAGAACAATTAAATCTGACTTAAACTTCTGATCTAATTAATCACACAGGCCGATTTCCGACTCCTGTTGGGCTGTTTCCAGATATGACCGTGGTAGAAAACAAATCTTACAGAACGGCCGCTGCAGTTTTATGTTAAAATCTTGCTCTGTATGTATTATTCATGCTCAAGCTGCCTTTATGCCTGACCTGCATGAAAAACCATAATCATAGAATTACACGATCCTTTTCTAAAAAACAAAAGTATTACAGAATTAGCTAAAAGAATGAAAGATTTTGACTTATTGCATTGAATGCAGTACAAAAGAAATAGTGTGGCTGTTTTTTTTTTCAGAGAATGTAATTAGATAAATCTTTAAAGATAAAAATATGATCATAATGACGTGAAATATGACATTACAATGGTAACTACTAGTAACAAACATCTCTAGTTACTACTACATGTTTTTAGAAAGTAGAATATAGCGTGCTATTTTCCTTATTGAAAAAACAAACTTTTTGGGGGGAAGCTGGAATGATACCTTTCCATTCATTTATATGCAAATGATGATTTGAGATGCAAACTGCATTTTAAGAGCTGCAAGTTATAAGTCTTTGCCTAGACTAATTTAAATAAATTACCAGCACTCCTGTCAAAGCATGTTAATTGTGATTTAAGAGTTTTTGGCTGTACTCACGATGCAAGCTGAGAGAGATGTTGATGACTCTCTCCTCAGTGAAGCTCTTAAGATTGGGAATCTTGGCACATTTAAGATGCGTGGACGAGGGGGATTCTCCCACATGGATCCAGCAGACCGTTTCCTGAGCGTACAGGAAGTCCATGGCTGTGGTTTGCTTGGTACTGGTGGACAGCAGGCTGTGGACTGTGGTGCCGCTCAAGGAGGTGGCTTGGATGTTCTGGGAGTTGGCGATCAACAGTACAGGTAGACGGTCCACCGGGACTGGGCAGAACAAACATAAATACGAGGGAGGGGGACATGAGAAGAATATTCATAGCGTCTGGGCCAAAGTGCTGCTGTCAGCGACTTTTTACCATTCTTGGCCTTGCAGGAGCGGTTGTCCGGCTGTGGCAGGTAGCCCTCCACGCAGGAGCAAGAATAAGAGCCTTTAGTGTTGGTGCAGGACTGACTGCACGTCCCATACACAGTGCACTCATCGAAATCTGAAACACACATAGTGGAATCCACGAATAAGCATTTGGAATATTTTGTATTAAATTCTGCAACTGCATCTAATGAGGTGTCCTGCGAGTATACGTTGTATACAAAATTTAACATATTTCATCCTTTTTGAAAAACAAACATATTTTTCAGCAAGCACACTGGTATTTATAATTATATATGTCTATATTTATGATTTAAAAAAAAGACTTAGCAATATTTGATGATTACTTAAAATGATTTTCTTGATTTCATTCACACTTTTCATCAACGAGATGATTCGTTTTCTTTCCTCTTTAATGATTAAATCTTTGACTTGTTTAACAATTTGAAACTGCAACCTGAAGTATTTTTTATTTGATTGGGCTTAGCTGGGAAACGAAACATTTTTATTCCACTCATTTTTCATTTCATTACGCTTAACGTAAAATTATATGGAACAAAGTGTACGCCCACTTATTTTCAAGTAAATTTGCATAAACTCTACATATCACTCACCTTCACATGTTTTTTTATCTGAGCTGATCTCAAAACCTTTTTCACAGTAACAAGCCGGCCCTGCTGGAGTCACTGCGCAATAATCCTGACAGCCCATGAGTGAGCAGTTGGATATAAACTCTGTGGAGAGAATAAAAAAAAAAAAAAAAAAAAAGGAGACATGATATGACAAAGTGTCAATTGTGGAACAAGTGCAAAGACATACCATAGCAGGACGTAGTATCATTTGTGTGAAGATGAAAGTCATTTGTGGCGGTGATGGCGAGACGATCGGGGCTTCAATTTGTACAAGAATGTGTTCAATGTACTAAAAGTCAGATTTAATTCATTCTGCTGGGACTTGGAACACTTGAAGCTGCCAGTATACACATTCTGGGCAATATTTACAAGTCAGCATGTGTGCTTAAGTACATAGTGCATGTGTGTGTGTGTGTGTGTGTGTGTGTGTGTGTGTGTGCGTGTGTGTGTGTGTGTGTGTGTGCGTGTACTTGTTTTTATTAGTATGGGGGGTCCGAAGACAGGGAGCCCACCAACAAAGTGGGGCCCTGTGTCGTTGTGGGGTCCAAAATCATGGACCCCACTCGGGAAACCACTCTAAAACAGCTTGAAATGCTCTAACAACATGCCTCACGAATTTTTTTCACTTACCCCTCATGGTCGCAATGTTGAGAATTGTGTGTGTGAAGTGTGTGTGCTCAGTAGCGGCCCCCCGACCATGGCAAGTGGTATTGCAAGTATACACACTACCGGAAGTGTGTGTGATTCAACCAATCAGGGCACCTCGTGATCCGAGTGTTGATTAAGAAAATAAAATGCTATTTCCTGTAGATTTAAACCAGGTAATTATTATTTTAGTAACCATAGCAGCTAAAATAATACTGTAAACATAAAATTCCTGCATTACAATTGCAATTTATCTACGTTATTTAATATTCATTACACTTGCTTTATAAAAATACGCTCATTCTATTAGGCTTATTTTAAAAACTGTCTCGTGCATTTTTCATGTTCTAAACATAAAAATAAAGGTATAAATAAATAGTAATTTATTCTTTACCATCAGTTTACATATTAGTTAAATCAGCATCTCGTGCATTTTTCATGTTCTAAACATAAAAATAAAGGTATAAATAAATAGTAATTTATTCTTTACCATCAGTTTACATATTAGTTAAATCAGCAGGTATTGCATGTGTTAGCTTCATGCGGCTAAAACCACCAGCTTAACGTCACTTCGCCACGTGTGACGCCGCCAGACTGAGACTGCTCCGCGACGAAGACACGCTGCTCATAACGAAACACAACATACACGGTGAGTAAATCAACTGCATGTAAATACTAAGTACAAGAAACTGATGTAGAAATGCTTTTTGTCCAGACCCCGAGGGGTTTATATGCAATGATTATGGCTTCGGATTCGGTATATTGTCACTCGGATGGCGTAACGTTTTCCCCTCAGACAGTCCGGCTTTTTAACTTGTTATTCATCTTAGCTTGCAGTGGTTTTAAAAACAATGGTGTAAAAGAGAACGACAGAATGTATAATTGCTCCGTGCTATATTCAGGATGATTTCGATGTGCTAATGTTTCATAATTGCTAAGCCCAGAACCGGACTCTGGCCGTAATTGCCGAAACCACTTCAAAACTCGTCAAACACGTGTGTGCTCAGTGTTATGATATATCTGCATGTCTTCTGTATTTCTCGGTGGTTTTCTATCATGTAAGAATGCTTTCTTTAAATAACACAAGCATTCTGACGCAAATAAAACTATCCGGAAACTAGCTTATTGGCTAATTAGCTACCGCTAATCAGGATGCTACGTTCACTTTTCAAACACAAACATAATAAAAACGAGTTGGTAGCTCCTGAAAAGTATAACGAGTTATACTGGTAAAACTATTGAAATAACTTTTCTTTGGATGCAGCACCTGGTTGGAACTGTGACTAGTTAAAAGTAACAAAGCTCAGCTTCAAACCGACAAACATTTTCATTAATATATCAGTATTTTCTGAAAAATATTCTTTCTTTAATCACTCTTGTTCTGTTAGTTCTCAGGCCAGGCTTATTCCTTCAGTCTTTATACAGTGGATGATTACAAATCTTTTAAAATTAATATAGAGTGCTTGTTAAAGTTCTCTCTGCCATGTTTTGAATTATTTTTTAGAGCCAGAAATGTCCAAAAGGAAAGCAAGAAAAAAGCCTGCTGATGAAGCAGCCTTTTACATTTAATCCTCAAAGGACAAACCTGGACTAGTGGAAAGATTTATTGATGATCAAAAAGGTAATAAACTCATTTTTAGACCATTTATCCATTAAGTATATATTTATTTATTTTATAAAACAACACAAAAAACAATCAAATTCAGATTGGTTGTTGTATTTCTGTTTCTAAGCGAGAACTTAGTATTAAAATTGTAAGATAACACCACAATTATTTGGTTAAAGGTGTATCTTTATTTTCTCATAACCAATGGTTTTATATAAAATGTCCTTGCAGGAAGAGGCGTGTTTGCTACCCAGCACTTTGAACAAGGAGAGTTCATCTTAGAATACAACTTCTGTCAGCAGAAAAATGCCAAACAAGCAGTACTCTGAAAAGGAGAGTACATTTCTCTTTGACTTTGAATGGCAGAATCATTACTGGTGGTATGTATATCCAAATATTTTCTATACAATAATTATGAACTCTAGAAAGAGACTGGAATAAAATACCCTAAATTAGTGAGTCACTCAGAAGCAATATTTCAATAACACATCAGGATTGTGGCATTAACAATTTTTTTTATTTAGTGCTATGACGTTCAAAAAGACATTGTTTCCCTCTCAACTTTTCTTTTGAAATGTTGCAAGTTTTTATTTCTGTAAGCCAACTTTTATTTTACTAAAAAACTAGTTATATGATACAAAATGTTTGATTTCTGTTTTTTCTTTCCTAGTATTGATGCATCAACAGAGGATGGCTCTCTTGGAAGATTAGTGAATGACAACCAGAAGTCTCCAAACTGCACCATGAAAAAAATAGTAAATGACGAGCCCCATTTGTGCCTTTTTGCCATCAAAAACATAGAAATGGGAACTGAAATCGATTACAACTATGGTGATTCTAAATGGCCATGGCGTGAAAAAGTAAGTCAGTAAGATCAAGTATGCAAGTTGGAATATTAATTTGTTATTAAAAAAAGGAAGATTTTTGTCTCTTTTATTTGAATTACTCTCAGTATGATGTTGGTAAGTTATTTGTGGTTTTCATTCCAGGTGACAGGCTCTCAGGCTCCTGTTGACGGTGCGCTGCCTGAACCAGACAGAACTTGGCAGGACTCTGGCCCTGATTATAACATCAAACAAGATGCCAGCCAACAGGTAACATTCAGTTAGACTTTGTTGTAAGAAATAAACTTTGTAGACCTTTTCTTGTTCTCTTAGTTTACAGCTTTTAGTTGGAAAGCTGTTCTTTAGTCAGAAGGTACCTTAAACAGCATTCAGCCAACCATTGGATCACATGGTTTTAGTGGTTCTCCTCATAGAGCCCAAACGAACCAGTGGCACACACACCTATAGAAGGATTGTTGAAACATGCGCCCATGGGTGTCCAACCAAGCCAATCATTCACACACACATAACAGATTTCTGATGGCTACTTGTGGGGCCCTCCGTATGGATCTAAAGTTGTCTTGGTTATTCCAACCAAGCCAATCATTCACACACACACAATAACAGATTTCTGATGGCTACTTGTGGGGCCCTCCGTATGGATCGAAAGTTGTCTCATGTTTTTAGATCATATTTTGGTTATGGACATTATGGAGGCTGATTATATTACAGCTATAGTTCCACACATCCTCAACAGCAAAACGACTAAAGTGTCATGCTGAAGGATGCTCCACTACATCCATAAAGATGCTGTTATAGGACCTGATTAGACATCAGGTCTGACTGGAACACTTTAGTTAGAAAAGCTTGTTTGGTTTTGGGGACTAACTTCACATGATTTAACTATACAGGTCTTGAGTCTGTCATTTGTGGTGTCTGTATGATGTTGGTAAGTTATTTGTGGTTTTAATTCCAGGTGACAGGCTCTCAGGCTCCTGTTGACGGTGCTCTGCCTGAACCAGCCAGAACTTGGCAGGACTCTGACCCTGATGATAACATCAAACAAGATGCCAGCCAACAGGTAACATTCAGTTAGACTTTGTTGTAAGAAATCAACTTTGTAGACCTTTTCTTGTTCTCTTAGTTTACAGCTTTTAGTTGGAAAGCTGTTCTTTAGTCAGAAGGTACCTTAAACAGCATTCAGCCAACCATTGGATCACATGGTTTTAGTGGTTCTCCTCATAGAGCCCAAACGAACCAGTGGCACACACACCTATAGAAGGATTGTTGAAACATGCGCCCATGGGTGTCCAACCAAGCCAATCATTCACACACACATAACAGATTTCTGATGGCTACTTGTGGGGCCCTCCGTATGGATCTAAAGTTGTCTTGGTTATTCCAACCAAGCCAATCATTCACACACACACTAACAGATTTCTGATGGCTACTTGTGGGGCCCTCCGTATGGATCAAAAGTTGTCTCATGTTTTTAGATCATATTTTGGTTATGGACATTATGGAGGCTGATTATATTACAGCTATAGTTCCACACATCCTCAACAGCAAAACGGCTAAAGTGTCATGCTGAAGGATGCTCCACTACATCCATAAATATGCTGTTATAGGACCTGATTAGACATCAGGTCTGACTGGAACACTTTAGTTAGAAAAGCTTGTTTGGTTTTGGGGACTAACTTCACATGATTTAACTATACAGGTCTTGAGTCTGTCATTTGTGGTGTCTGTATGATGTTGGTAAGTTATTTGTGGTTTTAATTCCAGGTGACAGGCTCTCAGGCTCCTGTTGACGGTGCTCTGCCTGAACCAGCCAGAACTTGGCAGGATTCTGACCCTGATGATAACATCAAACAAGATGCCAGCTAACAGGTAACATTCAGTTAGACTTTGTTGTAAGAAATAAACTTTGTAGACCTTTTCTTGTTCTCTTAGTTTACAGCTTTTAGTTGGAAAGCTGTTCTTTAGTCAGAAGGTACCTTAAACAGCATTCAGCCAACCATTGGATCACATGGTTTTAGTGGTTCTCCTCATAGAGCCCAAACGAACCAGTGGCACACACACCTATAGAAGGATTGTTGAAACATGCGCCCATGGGTGTCCAACCAAGCCAATCATTCGCACACACATAACAGATTTCTGATGGCTACTTGTGGGGCCCTCCGTATGGATCGAAAGTTGTCTTGTGTTTTGAGATCATATTTTGGTTATGGACATTATGGAGGCTGATTATATTACAGCTATAGTTCCACACATCCTCAACAGCAAAACGGCTAAAGTGTCATGCTGAAGGATGCTCCACTACATCCATAAAGATGCTGTTATAGGACCTGATTAGACATCAGGGCTGACTGGAACACTTTAGTTAGAAAAGCTTGTTTGGTTTTGGGGACTAACTTCACATGATTTAACTATACAGGTCTTGAGTCTGTCATTTGTGGTGTCTGTATGATGTTGGTAAGTTATTTGTGGTTTTAATTCCAGGTGACAGGCTCTCAGGCTCCTGTTGACGGTGCGCTGCCTGAACTAGTCAGAACTTGGCAGGACTCTGACCCTGATGATAACATCAAACAAGATGCCAGCCAACAGGTAACATTCAGTTAGACTTTGTTGTAAGAAATAAACTTTGTAGACCTTTTCTTGTTCTATTAGTTTACAGCTTTTAGTTGGAAAGCTGTTCTTTAGTCAGAAGGTACCTTAAACAGCATTCAGCCAACCATTGGATCACACGGTTTTAGTGGTTCTCCTCATAGAGCCCAAACGAACCAGCGGCACACACACCTATAGAAGGATTGTTGAAACATGCGCCCATGGGTGTCCAACCAAGCCAATCATTCGCACACACATAACAGATTTCTGATGGCTACTTGTGGGGCCCTCCGTATGGATCTAAAGTTGTCTTGGTTATTCCAACCAAGCCAATCATTCACACACACACAATAACAGATTTCTGATGGCTACTTGTGGGGCCCTCCGTATGGATCGAAAGTTGTCTCATGTTTTTAGATCATATTTTGGTTATGGACATTATGGAGGCTGATTATATTACAGCTATAGTTCCACACATCCTCAACAGCAAAATGGCTAAAGTGTCATGCTGAAGGATGCTCCACTACATCCATAAAGATGCTGTTATAGGACCTGATTAGACATCAGGGCTGACTGGAACACTTTAGTTAGAAAAGCTTGTTTGGTTTTGGGGACTAACTTCACATGATTTAACTATACAGGTCTTGAGTCTGTCATTTGTGGTGTCTGTATGATGTTGGTAAGTTATTTGTGGTTTTAATTCCAGGTGACAGGCTCTCAGGCTCCTGTTGACGGTGCGCTGCCTGAACTAGCCAGAACTTGGCAGGACTCTGACCCTGATGATAACATCAAACAAGATGCCAGCCAACAGGTAACATTCAGTTAGACTTTGTTGTAAGAAATAAACTTTGTAGACCTTTTCTTGTTCTCTTAGTTTACAGCTTTTAGTTGGAAAGCTGTTCTTTAGTCAGAAGGTACCTTAAACAGCATTCAGCCAACCATTGGATCACACGGTTTTAGTGGTTCTCCTCATAGAGCCCAAACGAACCAGCGGCACACACACCTATAGATGGATTGTTGAAACATGCGCCCATGGGTGTCCAACCAAGCCAATCATTCACACACACATAACAGATTTCTGATGGCTACTTGTGGGGCCCTCCGTATGGATCTAAAGTTGTCTTGGTTATTCCAACCAAGCCAATCATTCACACACACACAATAACGGATTTCTGATGGCTACTTGTGGGGCCCTCCGTATGGATCGAAAGTTGTCTCATGTTTTTAGATCATATTTTGGTTATGGACATTATGGAGGCTGATTATATTACAGCTATAGTTCCACACATCCTCAACAGCAAAACGGCTAAAGTGTCATGCTGAAGGATGCTCCACTACATCCATAAAGATGCTGTTATAGGACCTGATTAGACATCAGGGCTGACTGGAACACTTTAGTTAGAAAAGCTTGTTTGGTTTGGGGGACTAACTTCACATGATTTAACTATACAGGTCTTGAGTCTGTCATTTGTGGTGTCTGTATGATGTTGGTAAGTTATTTGTGGTTTTAATTCCAGGTGACAGGCTCTCAGGCTCCTGTTGACGGTGCGCTGCCTGAACCAGCCAGAACTTGGCAGGACTCTGACCCTGATGATAACATCAAACAAGATGCCAGCCAACAGGTAACATTCAGTTAGACTTTGTTGTAAGAAATAAACTTTGTAGACCTTTTCTTGTTCTCTTAGTTTACAGCTTTTAGTTGGAAAGCTGTTCTTTAGTCAGAAGGTACCTTAAACAGCATTCAGCCAACCATTGGATCACACGGTTTTAGTGGTTCTCCTCATAGAGCCCAAACGAACCAGTGGCACACACACCTATAGATGGATATTTGAAACATGCGCCCATGGGTGTCCAACCAAGCCAATCATTCACACACACATAAAAGATTTCTGATGGCTACTTGTGGGGCCCTCCGTATGGATCGAAAGTTGTCTTGGTTATTCCAACCAAGCCAATCATTCACACACACATAATAACAGATTTCTGATGGCTACTTGTGGGGCCCTCCGTATGGATCTAAAGTTGTCTTGGTTATTCCAACCAAGCCAATCATTCACACACACATGATAACAGATTTCTGATAGCTACTTGTGGGGCCCTCCGTATGGATCGAAGGTTGTCTCATGTTTTTAGATCATATTTTGGTTATGGACATTATGGAGGCTGATTATATTACAGCTATAGTTCCACACATCCTCAACAGTTAAACGGCTAAAGTGTCATGCTCAAGGATGCTCCACTACATCCATAAAGATGCTGTTATAGGACCTGATTAGACATCCAGAACTGACTGGAACACTTTAGTTAGAAAAGCTTGTTTGGTTTTGGGGACTAACTTCACATGATTTAACTATACAGGTCTTGAGTCTGTCATTTGTGGTGTCTGTATGATGTTGGTAAGTTATTTGTGGTTTTAATTCCAGGTGACAGGCTCTCAGGCTCCTGTTGACGGTGCGCTGCCTGAACCAGCCAGAACTTGGCAGGACTCTGACCCTGATGATAACATCAAACAAGATGCCAGCCAACAGGTAACATTCAGTTAGACTTTGTTGTAAGAAATAAACTTTGTAGACCTTTTCTTGTTCTCTTAATTTACAGCTTTTAGTTGGAAAGCTGTTCTTTAGTCAGAAGGTACCTTAAACAGCATTCAGCCAACCATTGGATCACACGGTTTTAGTGGTTCTCCTCATAGAGCCCAAACGAACCAGTGGCACACACACCTATAGATGGATTGTTGAAACATGCGCCCATGGGTGTCCAACCAAGCCAATCATTCACACACACATAACAGATTTCTGATGGCTACTTGTGGGGCCCTCCGTATGGATCTAAAGTTGTCTTGGTTATTCCAACCAAGCCAATCATTCACACTCACATAATAACAGATTTCTGATGGCTACTTGTGGGGCCCTCCGTATGGATCGAAGGTTGTCTCATGTTTTTAGATCATATTTTGGTTATGGACATTATGGAGGCTGATTATATTACAGCTATAGTTCCACACATCCTCAACAGCTAAACGGCTAAAGTGTCATGCTGAAGGATGCTCCACTACATCCATAAAGATGCTGTTATAGGACCTGATTAGACATCCAGAACTGACTGGAACACTTTAGTTAGAAAAGCTTGTTTGGTTTCGGGGACTAACTTCACATGATTTAACTATACAGGTCTTGAGTCTGTCATTTGTGGTGTCTGTATGATGTTGGTAAGTTATTTGTGGTTTTAATTCCAGGTGACAGGCTCTCAGGCTCCTGTTGATGGTGCGCTGCCTGAACCAGCCAGAACTTGGCAGGACTCTGACCCTGATGATAACATCAAACAAGATGCCAGCCAACAGGTAACATTCAGTGCGACTTTGTTGTAAGAAATAAACTTTGTAGACCTTTTCTTGTTCTCTTAGTTTACAGCTTTTAGTTGGAAAGCTGTTCTTTAGTCAGAAGGTACCTTAAACAGCATTCAGCCAACCATTGGATCACACGGTTTTAGTGGTTCTCCTCATAGAGCCCAAACGAACCAGTGGCACACACACCTATAGATGGATTGTTGAAACATCCGCCCATGGGTGTCCAACCAAGCCAATCATTCACACACACATAACAGATTTCTGATGGCTACTTGTGGGGCCCTCCGTATGGATCTAAGGTTGTCATGGTTATTCCAACCAAGCCAATCATTCACACACACATAACAGATTTCTGAAATATGGTTTCTTGTGGCTTCTTTGTTGTAAATTTTGGAGCCTTTTCCATGTTTTATATGTAAAATTTCCTGTGATATAAGGTTTTGGCATATTTCAGAGGATGTGTACAGCACCGGTCGTCTACCAGTTAAGATATTGGACAGAAATTTTAATTATTTTGAGCAAAGAATTTCTAGTCTTTATATTAATACAGCATATACGAGTAGCTTGCAGAAACTAACAACACATTTCTTTTAATTCCCTCCATAGAGCTATCAATTATCAAAGGAGTTTCTCAAAGTGGACTACTCAGACAGTGATGATACTGACAATGATTCCCAAAAGGACCGCTCAAAACAAGAGTATATTAAATTTGACCAAGCATTCTTATACAGGTGCAGTTAATTTTTGTTTTAGAATATTGCTATACTGTGTTTTTTTTCTGTACTTAAAAATCATCATTTCAGATGGGCTGATCCCAGAAGTGATAGAAGTGACCTCTTGTACCTCCGCATCTCGTGGCCCAAGTAATGAAAAGTCTGCCAAAAAGGGAGGTGAGTTTAGAGTAATCCTTTTCAATATATAACTTTATCACAGTTACTTTTAAATTGCCCAATTGTTACTACTGTATCAGTATCTAATTATCCTCACATATGCTGCTTACTAAGATTTAGATGACCCAAGCAAGATATATTAAACACCACTTGACTTTTTTTCTTAGACATGTAAGGTCTAAACTTTTGAATTTTGTCATAAAATGAAAATTGACCCATCCTTTCTCATGTGAGTTACAGGTCATTGCTAACCTTGATTATATGTGAGATGTTTGTTTACATCTATTTTTAAATAGCGGTAATGTATACATGACACATTTACCTCAAAAGAGAGAAAGAAAAATTGCTCTAGATTAACCTATTAGTGAATATGCAAATTCACACATTGTCACACCAAGGCAGATACCATTCTTATACAGCTTGCATTTAATTTTTTACACACTATATATTTCCAAATTTACTTTTATCATCTTTGTTTGTCCATGTGTAGCACGTTATCAAAGCAAATTCCCCATACATGTAAAACACTGTCTGAAAAAATTTTTTCTCTGATTTTTATTTTTTATTTTCCCTGATTTTGCAACAACTTGTATCTGTTCTTAATGGTTTTGTCAGAGAAATGGTGCATCCCAATGTGCTGCCATGGTGGAGTTTGACTGCCTGTGCAACCTCTGTAGGGTCCAGGAATTGCTTCATCTACCAGCAGTGACATTCTGGTCAAATGCAAAACTGCTTAAAAGTAGTCAAGAAAATGAGAGACCTCTTGCCCCCACCACCAAAACTGGGGGCATTCTAATGTTACCCTTTTGTGCATCTATTTTTAATTTTGTTAATATCAAAACAGCTGACACTGAAGACCACCTAGCAACTTAAATGACCGGATTAATATCTCAGATATTAACTGATTTACTTATGTCTATTGTAGGCTCATCACTGTTGACAAAGATAGTTGAAATATCTCATTTGAATTATATTGTCGGATAATTGTACATAAAGTGAATGTATTCTTTATGCAATTTTGTTCTAATTAAGTTGTAAACTAAAAAGTGCTCTTCCTATGCCCTTAGGTAACGGAAAAGTTGTGAAAAGAAGCTGGACCCCAGAGGAATGTGCTGCAGTAAATAAACATTCAAGGAAGTATATATTGACAAATCAGGTTCCTGGTAAGCTTGACTGCGAGAGATGCATTGCTGCAGAACCACAAGCACCGAGCTGTTAAGTACTTTGTCAAAAAGAGAATAACCACCATGAGGAGAAAATATGAGTGAAACAGCTTCCCTTAACAGAGATAGAAACACATGGCTGGTCCTGTTTCACCATTTGTTCACTATTTGTTTGTGATTTTTTTTATGCTCCACTTCTCCTGTTCGTAAATGTTAGATTAAATAAGTTCCTTTATTCATTGGCTACATTTGTAATGTGTCCATTTAAAATTTTGACTCAAGACAATTATTACTTGTAAATCCTGTGTACTTTATAGTTAGCTAAAATGCAGAATTTAAATATTTTAAAATGTACCAATATGACTGAACAAATTGAAGAATATTAAGACTGTGACCAAGGAAAATGGACCAGAATCTGAATAAAGACTTCAGAATGTATTTTAGAATGCACATTTCAATGTATATCTAGTATATTTAGCCAGATGAAAGTATTAATAACACTAACAAAATTTTTAGGTTTTCTCAAATGATTAAGTCCACACAAATGCATGTTTGGGTTAGATTAGGGTTGGGGTTGAACTTGATAGATCCTCTTTATAAAGGCAGACCTAACAAGTCTTAAATCTTAACAGCAAGCTCCATAACTGGCTAAAAAAATAATGTGTGTATAGGTAGACCTCTTAAGGTTGAAATATTAAAAGCGATCCCCATAACTGACTAAAAATCTCATGTGTGTAAAGGTGGAACCCGCAAAGCCGGAATGTTAGAAACAGGCCCCAGATATGACTGAAAAACTGACATGAAAAAAAAAGTTTCAAATTGTGTTTATTGAAAGTGATTTTTAGTAACAAGATTTTTTTTGGGACTTGCCTGATTTTT